>NW_004444163.1:2360051-2374497 GCF_000243295.1 Trichechus manatus latirostris | reverse complement strand
TATCCTTACTCAACCTTGGGTTCCCTATCACCAGCTCCCCTGTCCCCTTCTGCCTTCTGACTCTTGTCCCTGGACTGCTGTACCTCATTAGTCCCATTTGGTTTTATGGGGCTGTCAGCTCCCAGGCTGAACGGTGAACCTCGGAGATGACTTTACCACTGAGCTAAAATGGTGTCTGGGGGGCTGCAGACTTTCTTGGCAACCTAAAAGTAAGTCACTTAACCTTTAGTACTTCATCATCAAACTAGGCTAGTTACCCTTTACCTCTTAATACTGTGACAATCACTATGATTCACCATGAAAATATTTGAGCATGGAATCAAAATGGTGATACAGGGACGTCATCTTTTCTCTAAGGTAGCTTAGGGATATAGAGCTATAACTACAGGATGCAAAACCATTCTCTTTTATGTATGTTGTATATGAAACTGCTAGAAATTAATAAAATAGACTACATATAGACTAAGTAATCTCATTAAGTACCTTTTGACTACCTGTCTCCATTTTCTATTAAAAAGGTTTCCAGATGTAGAGCCAGCAGACTTGGATGCTAGCGATGGTTTTGATTCTCATATTTGCTACTTTGTTAGTTATACGAGTTCAGTCTAAGACAGGCGAAGTGTACATCATTCACGACACTGGTTATCACCATGAAGTGACCATGCTTATATTCTGATATAACCAATCCCCACATTATTACCCTTCCAGTTTCTTGTTATATTTTCACAGAAGTTGGTTGAAGCATATCTAACAAATAGGGATATACAAGTAAAATAACATTGAGACAAAGACCAACTTAATCTAAAACCCAAAGCGTAAATTTAGAACATGGCTTTTGATCTTAGGAACATCCTAGGATGGAGGGTACATAATTGCTTTGTTTTATGAAATCCAAGAAAGTGCAACGTTATTGCAAAAGTGGCCCCAATTTGTCATGCTGTCCTCAACTCATGCCCTCTGCCATGAAACTTTGTAGTGCCTCCCACTTTGGTCTAGGCTGAACCATGTGACTTCCTTTGGCCAATGAGATATTTGCAAACATAAAGCAGGTAGAGACTTGCAAAATGCTTAAGCCACTGGGCATGTTCTTGCTCTTGCTCCTCTGTCTTTACCACACGAATGTTGGTGGATGTGACACATTGAACAGGACTAAGTTCCCTAGTCATCCTAGAGGCCCCATCCTACAGCTGACAGCCAGGACGAGTGAGCTCATAGAACATCAGAAAAATTGCCCAGTAGAAGTCACTGACTGCAGACTCATGAGCTAAATATATGTTTATTTTCATAGGCCACTGAGGTTTGTTTCTTATGCAGCATTATTGTAACAATGGGTAACAGATATACTGAATCTCTCCAAGTCTCCCATTTTTGACAACGCAAAATCCAACCCAAAGAAACGGAAATACAGCATGGGGACAAGAACTAAACAAAATCTGAATTCTAAAATACTAGTAAAACAACTATACCCAATCTTACCTTTCATAGGCTTTCCTAGGGAAAAAAGGCCTGGAGGAATCATGATTGTTTTCGCCATGTTGCTTTGTGCAAGACCCAAGGAAAGCTAGGAGGCTGTACAGTTATCTCCCTTGATGTAATTCTAAACTATACAACCTACTACCTCAACCTGGGAACATGCAGTCACAATGCCTGGAAAGTTACCATTTCTTAAGCAATGTAATTACAAGTTCGTCTTATAATGGTTCTTCGTGCTGTCACCTAGTTGGGCCATTCATAAAAGACAACACTTCAAACAGTCTGACAATAGAGAAAATAAAACAAGAAACTTGGTTGAGATTATTATGCACACAGGAATGGAAGAAATACATGGGGCTTGGTCTTCTGAATTATTTATGCCCCCAAATTATAGTAATGTTATATAAGGGCAGTTGTTCTGATCAACTGAATGCCCTCTGGTATCCACTGAAGGAAGACAAAAGTAGACCAGATTTGAATTTGGACAATTGAAGAAAGGATTAGGACGATAGATGTTTTCCTTGATGAAATAAAAAACTGGAATCTTTAAAGGGTCAATAAACAAGGGAAAATAAG
This sequence comes from Trichechus manatus latirostris, assembly GCF_000243295.1. Taxonomy (NCBI): domain Eukaryota; kingdom Metazoa; phylum Chordata; class Mammalia; order Sirenia; family Trichechidae; genus Trichechus; species Trichechus manatus. Next base: position 2,372,448 of record NW_004444163.1, on the reverse strand, counting down.
GCAGGACACAGTAAAAGATATCTAAAACAGGATTCTGAGCAAAGATGAGGTAAACAAATAATATAGAAGCTATGTTGAACATTATTTCAACCCGACAGTATTTATCATATCTATTACACAATTCACAAATTTATAAAGCTCCCCTTCTTCCAGGGTTAACTGCTTTAGCACTGTTTCATAAAGTCTGTCTCCAACATTTATTTAAGCAAGCCAAAACGAAACCCATTGCCGTCAAGTCGATTTCAACTCACAGCGACCCTATAGGACAGAGTAGAACTGCCCCATAGGTTTTCCAAGGAGCACCTGATGGATTCCAAATGCCGACTTTTTGCTTAGCAACTGAAGTCTTAACCACTACGCCACCAGGGTTTCCAACATTCATTTAGCAACCTACAAAAATTTGGCTCTGTATTTTTTTCTTTATAAAGGGAATGGGGGGAATTTCCCTATTTGCACTATTTGTTTCTAAACCCAGTCTTTTCTTCATCTTCAGTCTCGGTTAGATGTTGAGCAGGAGACAGAGTCTTCCCATTGCCATGTGAACTCATGTTGGGTCAGGTTTGTATTTTCCCATGAGGACTGCTTAATGGTTTATCTGTAGCCATGTGTCCTCGTTGCTTAGGACTCTGGTTTTGCATAGTAAAGGCTGTGCTATAAAGGAGCTGGGATGAGGCATACAGGCATGGAGGAGTGTCTGAGCACACTGAGAACCTAAGAGTGATGATTCTGTGGTGCTGATTGTGTTCAAGAGACAGATGCAAATGCTGTAGAGTTGGTATTTCTTCATGCTACTCCTCTATGCTTTTACAACTTTTCCAACCCTATTCCCTTTATGCAGTTTTCACGGGGTGGGGCTGCTTTTTTTTGAGGAGACTGCTGCTGTTGGATAAATGTTACCTGGTTTGGGGAAAAGACTATGAGGTTAGTTCTACCAAGCCAACTCTCATTCATCTTCAAGCCTCAAATCATAGTTCTTTCTCTAATTAGTTCATAATTTCATGTACATATTTCAAACTGAACCATTGCATTATAATTAATCTGTTTCCTTCCCTTAACTATGAACTATTTACATATAAGGACCTCATTATTCACCTTTACATATCAAGGACCTCCTGCTTGCCCATTATCTGGCACATAGTAGAGATTTAAAACATGTTAGTTGATGAAAACATGAACGCATGAATGAATGGATAAATAGGAGTATAAATGAACCTAAAGTTAAGGGTTAGGTGACTTTATTTTTATGTCAGGTCCCTTATTCTTCCATTTACATTGTGGCTTCACTCATAGTAAGGTGGATTTGCAGTTAAGATTCCAGAGGGGGAAAAGACAAAAACAAAACAAAAACAGAATGGCTGAATTCAACTTAGCAAGTTTTATGTTAGGTCCTGGATCTCATATAGAAATTCAAGGCATAACTGTGAGTCCTCTGCCTCCAGGTGCTCACATGCATACAAGATTTAACATTCACTGGGACACTAAAAGAAAATATAATTAATTTAATTTCTTTTTCACTTGAATTCCTTTCATTTGCCTTGCCCTGAACATTTGCCTGATTCTGTAAATACATTCACGCTATAACACTTAGGAATGGGAATCAAGGCAGGAAAGGAGCAGGTAAGAGCCAAAGAAGACACAGCACAGAGAGGAAAAGGCTTCATGTGCTTGAAGGCTAATATTTAGCCCAAAACTATGGTTTGTAGAGCTTTTCAATATCTGAAAATAGAAAAATTCATCTTTCTCCATATGCCTTCTTATTCCAGGGGTCAAACAAATAAAGATGTTACTTTTAGAATACTAATGGTTTTCAATATCCTGCCCTTTTGGTTGTGAGAATTTCCTTGTTTATTTACACTGAATTTAGCCCATTATCATGTATTAGTGCAATTATGGCTCATTACATAATTACTATAAATATCTGTAGGCATGTAATAACAACATGCAATTATGATATGGAATGATGTCTTAAAAATTCTTATTGAAAAGAAGTAAAAAATAAAGCAAGAAGTAGCATTTTTAGGAGAACAGTTATATATCTTTAGGTATAGAGAATATATTATGTCCTTTTACTTTAAAAAACATATACTCCAAACGTAGTTTGAGTACATGCAAACAGACTCTCAACCTATTGAACATTGAGGCTGTAGTGCTACCAGCAGCAATCTCCCCAAATTAAATGAGAATAGACCTCAAACAATGGTATGGGTATATGGGATTAGCGAAGAGCAGGGACTCCCCATTAGTAACATACTGCATATTGGATTAGGTATTTGAAAGTTGGACCAGTGCTGTGGCTAATAGATTTTTGAAGACTCATTCCCATTGACTTCTCTGCAAAATTTCAGAGCTATTATAGACATAAGAAGTTTTGTGAATCAAGACTGGAGATGCTAGGTGATATTTAATGAGATTAAATACTACAGTAGGCAAAGAAGCTTCCACAGAACCTAACAAATATTAAGAAATGATGAATAAGCATATTGAAAAATAATAAATAATATTAATTTAAAATTTAAAGTTAATTCAATTATACATATACCAATTTCTTCCCATGTAGAAAAATTCATTTATTAATTTTGGAATATTAATAAAACAGAAAACCCTTTCGAAGCTAAATATCAAACTCTCTTCCCCCTAAACTCTGGTGATAAGGGGTGGACTGTTTTATCAAAGGCCAATTCTTGGAATAAGAAATATTTTTTCTGTTTCTAAACTAATCTAAACTATGTCCTAGTTTTACATCTTAATAAATATACTTTGAAAATGATGATTTGAGAACTCTAATAAAACTAGTTTGATTTGTACCCATTTCTCTATACCTCCATGCAATAATGACTATTGATATATATTTTTAGAGCCTTTCTGGGGAAATCCTAAAATTATTTTCTTTTCTGCAGGTTTCCTGTAGAATACTGGGTCCACTCTGAAGGAGCCCCAAAGGAATAATTAATATCTACAGAACCATTCATTCATGAACATGGAAGAAGGGAAAAATACTGAATTTCATCATCATGTAAAATATTTAATATCCTGTTTCTTGTGGCCAGTGTCCAAGGGCTTTGAGCTTTCCACTAGAATATTTTCCAGCCAGATGAATAAAATAATAATGCCTTAGGCCTTTTAGAAGATCCAAGAGGGTCGACTGCTCTGCAGAATCTTTTTCTTGGGGTAATGAGGTAAAGAGGATCCCGGTGTTGCAGTGGTTATGCACTGGGCTGCTAATTGAAAGGCTAGTGGTTCAAACCCACCAGCCACTCCGTAGGGGAAAGATGTAGCAGTCTGCTTCTGTAAAGAATTATAGCCTTGGAAACCCTATGAAGCAGTTCTACTCTGTCCTATTGTGTCGCTATGAGTCTCAATCAACCCAATGACAACGGGTTTGGTGGGGTTTTTTTTGTTTTGTGGGGGTGAAAAAGAAAGCTTCCTTAAAAGAAGCAATCTGGCAGAGCCACTCCTCGACCATCCTGCAATCTTAGTATTGTTCCTGTAGAGACAGTAATGGGACCTCAGAGTCCCCAGGGCCCGGAAACTCTATTGGTCCTACTGGTAGCACAGTTAATAAAAGGTTAAAAGGATGATGACTAGCGATGTGATTTGCCCTTATCAAACATAAGTACTTATCCAGTGGAGGTACAGGTTTAATTTGCTGGCAGTTTATCCATTCCAAGTCAACCACTTCAAAGAAGTATGTAAAACCAATGAAGTAGGTTGTTTGCTTATTATATGGATAAAGGCCTTGGGCAAACAATTATACATGACACACAGCAGTGGGGAGAGTATTCCTCTTCTGGATATAATGTTTCATCATTCCATAATAAAGCAATCATTTCTTGGCAAGCTGGAAGTGGACATCTCCAGTAACCCTCCTCAATGCTATGCAGAAGAAGCTCAAAGGAAACACAATGTAAACAATATCCTCTGGTCTAGCTATTTGCAGAGCACCATATTCTACCCTTTAAACATATGTGATCTATATCTGTATATTCTAATTTTCTTATACTTGATAAGTGAGTTCTAGCTATCCTGAACAGTATAGCATGTAATGAAATAAAATATATCCATCTGAATTTCAAATTTTTTTTTTCTGATTTTAACCCAACAACTACTTCATGTTGACTCTTTTTTTTTTACTAGAGGAGTATGAACAACAACAAAAAACAAACTTAAGGGAGTTTCTGGCACTATGTTTGACCGAAAGGAGATGCCAAAGTTTAAGAGTCATCCAATCTGATCAACTTTTCACCCTGGGTTCTGTTTACAGATGCTTCAGCTCACATTGTTGGAATGAGACAAATATAGCCAGTTTTCTTTGATCTGAAGTCAGTTTGGCTTTCCAATCCTGGCACAATGGTGACATTTAAGAGTCAAGGGGATAAAATTATTTTCATTCCAGCCTTTTAAACATGAAGACTTATATCAAACAGCTCTGGCCAAATACAAATTTGGACCTGAACACTCTATTTCTTTTTTTAAAAAAATAAGTCATTTTGGATATTTGCAGGAATATCAATAGCTAAGCACATCCATTGTCCTGAATATTTTTCTTCATAAAGATAATGACTGATTTGGCTATGCTTGGGAAACAATAGGTGAGGAAGGGTAATAGTGGTCTCATAAACAAGTCTCTGAGGCTCTCCAAAAAAGATAGGAATAACTTTAAAAACAATTAATCGGGCTCACAGAAAACAAAACAACCCCTTTTCATATGTATCTGTTTACTCATCACTAAGCAGCAAGTTGTCTGAATCTCTTGAATTCTTGCTGCTTCACCTGAAAGCTGTCTCCTCAATGTGACAGCGAGACAGTTACAAGAGAAGGGAAGGTGGGCACGCCTGTAAATTAACCACTGAGAAGCTCCATCTATTTCAGAACAAAAGATATTCCACCATACCAGGTCCTCCTTCCATTTCTACAGCTCTTAAGGGAAAGGTAGGGGAGGAGACGGAGAATAAGGAATTTGAAGCCATATTGGGTGGCACACAGGCAAAGCCCGCAGTTTGTGAGATTGCCTAACAGACACATACCTATAGACACAAGCTTGTGCGAACTATCACCACAAGTTCGGATCTACGGGTTTGTGGCAACAGGCCTCAGTATCTTCTCTTGTTTGGGGGTTTGACATGTCTGAAAATGAAATGTTAAAACCATTAGTCCAACAAATGATTCTGCCATTCTACTGTTTCATGCCAGAAGTTGAAAGGCTCTTAAAACCGCAAAAGTTAGACAGCACTTTCCATGTTCTCTCCCACAGACCTCCTTGTTTCCACTTACTCCACATGTATAGTGGGCTCTAAGTAAACCTCACCATTTTACTGTTTAACATTATGGAAGGCACAGTCTTGTCAAAGTGTTATAAATATGGCTTTTTAAATTGTAAGTAGTGTAAGAGAGAGAGTTCAAATGCAAGCTCATTCTTTTAAATACCTGTACTTACTTGAAAAAAGTTGGTAACATTTTCCTTTTCTTTTTGCATTCTGGAAAATAACTGGAATAAACTAGCAAGTACCACCAATAGACATGTAAGAGTATTTTCTGAACACTATTCTAGAAAAACTATGCATATACGTTAAATTGGAGAGTTCATCTTCAGGAAAATGTGTTTTTGTTCTCAATCCCTCACCTTCAATATTGGTCCAAACATCAGCACTGAACAAGTTTAAACATGTTTCATAGTATTTGAATTAGGAAGGAAATTATATAATTGCTCCCTCAAAATTGTTTCAGCTAGTGGGGATAAATCCATTTCTAAGGACTTCTTTTAAAAAAATTTCACTGGTCAATATAATTTATCCTTCCTGCAAAGCCAACATTCTACATTTAAGAATGAAATATCCAAGGCAATGAATTTTCATTTATTGTTTACATGGCTCTTTTGTGAATTTTATCTGAAAATATTGTCTTAATTGCAAGCACTTCGTAAACACATGATGGGAAATTAAATAATCCCCCTTTCTGGAATTCACAAAAATATATGCCTCCATCCCTTTGCAAGACCTAAAAAGAGACCTTTTCCAATATTGGCAATGGCTTGGATGCTGGATTAAAAAAAAATTAATACCTTTGTCTCGATTTATGGACATTGATTCCCTTTCTAAGAATCTGGGAGATGAACTGAGGCTCTACTAATAACAAAAATGACATAGCTTAATTTGAGACTTATTTAGAGAAGTCTAAATGAATTTATACAACTTAAAAGGGGATATCAAGAGAATGGGAAACCAGTACTAGAAGCAATAGGGACTGAGGTGCGACCATTCATAGATAATTCATTGTCTGCCTATTTCATCATGAGTGAGCTGTGAGCAGGATTGCCTGGAGCCTGTAGGTGCTGCAAAGGTTGCCAAAACTGAGAAAACGTTGTGGCTCTTTGGCTTGACTTTTAGGTCCAAAGAAACAACAATAGCAGTAACTAGATCCAAACTAATCACCTCAAAAGGGTCCTTACTAAATGTATTTTGTTTAAAAATGTTTATTTCCTTTCAAAAACAAACCCAGAGCCCCTCATTTTCCTTTGATTCTTTACATAAAGGCATGGAGCCAGAGGTGTTTGAGGATGAGCATTTTGGATGCCGTTAAACCCTTTCATCACCCAATTATTTTCTGCTTTGAATTTTTGTTGATAACATGTGTTTTCATTAATGGAAGCATGCTGAATCACTCAGTGTGTCTGAATTTTTGGTAGATATTCTAGATATTTTCTTTCTTGACCCCTCCTACAATCCTAGCCTTAGAGACCAGTGGACATACCTTGTCCCACTAATTCTACTCCTGGAGTTTCCCTAGAGTTCAGTGGGACATATGTGTACAAAATAAAATTTTTCAAAATTTCTATTTCATGTACCAAAAAATGCACAATCTCATACAATACTCTGTAAAACCAGTAATTTGTTTCAAACTGTTAGGCAGGACTCTCATAATGGCTGCACATACTATCAGTGGAAAAGCACCTTCCCAAGAAACTTGAGAGACAGAAAATGTTGGTGGGCAACTGTATATGCCACCAGTGATTAAGGATTGCTGGAACACTCATGACATACAAGCACTTATTAGAATGCAAGTGTTTAAACCCAGACTCCCAAGCAATAAGAACTAATTTTTAGTATCTTGTTTATTAAAAACGTGGAATGTGATATTTGTTAGCAATGGATTAAGATCTGTCAAAGTTGTATATTTAGTCATTCGCATAGCACCACCTTCTGAAATTTTGCACAGCAGTCTCTAAATCCATAGAGGGGAGCTCAATACTGGGTTCCAGTGAAGGCTTCTCTGTATCTTTCTTTGGCAAATATGAGACAGAATGAAGATATTCATTCCAATTGGTTTGTAGTGTTAGCTTCCAAACAAGCCACAGTTTTAATTACTGAAAATAAAGGAGAAATAAGAATATGCCCAGGCTGCAGAGAAAAAAGAAAGTCAACACTGACCTAGTAGAGGAATGGTTTGTTTGGGAGTAGATATTATCTCCAAAATATTAATTGACTACCTCCTTCTAGAACCTGCTTTGTGTTGAGGAGGAAAATAAGTTTTTTTTGTTTTGTTTTTTTCAGAAGAAATTTCTGCTTGCTTAATTAGGTAAAACTCTGTGCATCTCTCTGAGATAGTTATATTAATAGTGAAGTTGGGATATATGGGCTAATGCCTATAGACAATGGTAAAAACAGAGTAAGGTAATTTACCAAACAAATATATCATTTGTGTTATTAAACACTTTAGGTGCTACTAAATCCTTTAGTAACACTAAAAAGAAACTATCTATATCCCAACAGCTGAGCTCAAATCCTAGTCATTGAACAGATGTAGGGATAGCGCCATAAAATGCCATACAGTATTACCAATGGAGTCAATATTGCCATTATGCATTTAATATAAGTTGTATCTGCCAGGAATTCAGAGCACATAATGAACTTTTTAGAGACAATTCTCAAATACTTGGATTTTTGAATTCAGTTACTCAAATAGCCACAGAGTTTAAGTATAATGCCTGTTGGTTTCAAATGAGTTGTGCCTAAATCACTGTCAAAAGAAGTAAGTACTGTTAAGTAAAAACTTTAAAAAAAAATTCAAAGCTCCACAAAATCAAATGCCATTACTTCTCTTCTTATTTGCCATAAATATTATAAAATTGATTGCTATTTTAAAAAATTAGATTTAAAAGGCAGTTATTCTTCATAATTATATCATTCAAGCATGCCATAAAATTTTGCAATACTTGAAAAAATGGATGGTCTGGGGAAATCATAGAAAAATGTTATTACCTGAATGAAGTAATTTCTTATGAATCTTATTTTTAAATCTGCTGCCATCTTGTTAGGTCAGTATATTTGAATGGTTCACTGCATCTGGAAAATAAGACATTTAAAATATTTTTAAATAGATTGAGATTCTTTGTTCATTGGTTGTTTCTTTTTGTCACCTAATTCTTTTGTAAAGCTAAATTGGAAGTAACACAAGAATGAAAGTAAAAAAAAGGAGCACCAAAAGCAAAAATAGAAGTATGTCTAGAAAAACATTTAGAGGCATTATGTTTATTTAATTTCTAGAACATAATATAAAGGTTCTGCAAATAAGTAACTTTCATACTTTTCCTGGAATTTCCTTGGCTACCGACGGACCTTGAGAACTTTTTTACCAGAAAAATGATTAAATAGGAATGTGAAGTCTCAGAATACTCCAAAATTCCAATGTTTTATACTAAACTGTTCACTTGCTAAACATGATTACTAGGTAGGCTATCAATATTTACATAATTAAGTCTGGTTAAGGTATAATCAAATGGGCAGTGATTACCTGGCATGATGTGCCATCACTGAGACAGTGTTTTAACTTCTGACTCTGAGATGATTTGAGAATCACTAGTTCTCTATGTTGCTGAGGCTGTTAAAAAGAAGCAGAATACCTGATTGTGGTGGATTCATGAGTATCCCTCTTCCACCACAGCAGGATTCTTGGCTTCCATTCCAACATGCTTTCATTGGCCATGTTTTAGACGCAGTATCTGCCTTTCCTGCATTGTCCCTTTATTCATGTAAGGCAAACTCACTGTGCAGCTGCTTGCAAAGAGAAAAAAGAAATATATGTCAGTTTTGCCCGGCCATGGATTTGAACACCAAATCTGTGGTGCTTTTAGCAGAATGACACCAACAGAACGATTTCCTGCCTACCTTCACCTACCTTCTTTTTTATGGATGTATCTCCCGTGTAAAATCTCTACAAAATGCCTTTTGTTCAGCGGGGATTGGGCAATTCAACTTGACAGACAGAGAGAAAGCAAGAGAGAGAAAAAAAAAAAAAAAGAGGGAAAGAAAGGGGGAGGAGAGAAGGAAGAAAGGAAGGAAGAAAAGAAAAGAAAGATCAAAATCCCAATCTACCCTTTAGCATTTACCCCAACACAATGAAGCTGAGAAGACAACTAGTCTCTGATCTCCCTATGGTTTTACAATTTTCCTGGTGTTTTTTCTCTCACCCTCCCCAGCCCTCATTTTTGGCCAAAAGATCCAATCACCTAAACAAAAAGAAGAACATCCAGCAATTACTGCTCCCCAAGAGGAATTTGCTGGTGTCATACCATGCCTTATTCACCTGCGATATTGCTACAAGGGTACCAGCCCACAGTTTGGTAGTGTCCATCAAGCAAGCAATGCAGAGGTTCCAGCCACCAGAGCCAGCTAGCTTATGTAGAATTAATTCTTCTTACCCAGGAAAAACTGACCAGAAGGGCGTGGGGCGGGAGGACACGGGCAAAGCAATACCACAGCTTTCATGTTCTTTTCAAGCAAAGGGGGAATTAAAAATTGATATTTATAATCTTCTTCCTCCCACCGCCCCACACTCTAAAAAAAATTAATATTTTATGTAAAATAAAAAATCAAAGTGTGTGTAGATCAGCTAAAGAACAGAGACGTGAAAAGTGACACGACGGAAGCTGACAGATTGGGCTGAAGCAAAAGATTATTTGGGTAGTGGGGTTTTGAGGGGAGGTAATTTAAAAACAATGTTAAATCCATTTAACGTTCACATATAACAGATTTATAACAGAGTTCAGCTATTTAAGAAGGCGGAATTGAAGGCAAATTTGCTTTTGACACACCCGGTGAAACAGAAGAGAAAGAGACTTTGCCAGTAACAAGTTGTTCCGTGCACTACTTTCACTTTTGAAAGGAGTAAGTTTGCTCAGGATGACAATTTTTTCCCCTTTTTAAAATGCAAACAATAGTGCTAGCCTACAACTTCCTTTCCAGCTATATTGTTAATAAAGCAGGGAAGGTTTTTAGAAGAATTAAATGAAAAAAATGAGACTCCAATGCTGAAATGGAAGCATGGAATACAATATTTCAAAAATCAGGTGTCTGCCGTTTCTTTAACATAAACGAACTCTATGCTGTACAAATGATTCCTATAGACCAGCCAACTTTAACACTTTCTATCCAAAGCTATTCTTTGCTCCTGAGAAAACACATCACAATTAGATTAGAAAGCTAGGGGAAATAAGTGGGGGTATGAAGTGTTTGGGAAGGAATTGAGGATGAAATCACATGGGTTCTGCAAGAGATGCAATATGTTAAGAATCCGTGTTTCCTTAGAACCTGACTGTGTAACGATGGCATTCTCGTTCTGGGAATGATGCAAAAGAGCTGGAATGTCCCCAATGATACCTACAAAAGGAAACAACCGTCAACCACCCCCCAAGAAGATCTCTTTAGCTGAAACAGAAAGACCTTTGCCTTATTCCACCGTATAGAGCCACTTAAAGCGGAACAAGGGAACAGCCTGCAATCCCCTCTCTCTGAATTTCACCCCAGGCCAGCTTTTCTCCCGCAGGGTTCTGTGTCCTCTGATTTCTGCATTTCCCGCTTCCTTTGGAACAACAACAACCAACCAAACAGAAGATAATTGTGTATGGTCCACATCAAGTTTGGAAAGAAAAAACTAAAGTGCTGACTTACATTGCTTACTTCTTGCTCTCACCTTTTCCCTGATCTGCTTTTGCTTTCCAGCCCTCCACCTACACCACCACACACACACACACACAGAGCACACACACACACCACACACACACTCATACACACACACCACATGCACACCACACACACATGCACAGAGCACACACACACACCACACATACACACACCACATACATACCACACACACACTCATACACACACACCACACACACACCACAAACACACACACACACACCACACCACACACACACACACACACACACACACACACCCCTGCTGCTTGGTCTAACCTGGTGCCTGCTTAACAACAACAGAATGACAAGCAACATCTGTTTGTAAAAGAGCCAAAATCAAACCTTAACATTTTTTGTCTAGGTTTCTTTTTTCTTTCTTTTTCCCTGGCTCTAAAAGGGGAAGGGGTTAAGAAAAAGAAATATTAAGATTTATTTCCACATCAGCTTCAATGAGGCATCACTACACTCCCCTAGAGCTATTTCAAGGTAAAGCAATTTTAGGTAAAATCACTGCAGTGTTTACTACAGTTGTCTCCCCCGAAGCAAGCCCAGTCACATAAAATCCTAAAATTCAGTTGTTTTCTAATAGCTTTATATTCATCTTCTAATTATAATTATGGGGCCTTTTGTGGTGGGGAGAGGGGTGAGAGATAGAAAGGGAGAAGTCAAGACAGGAGGAGACAAGAACCAGAAGAGAGGAAGGTAGCTCTCCTGTTTTTCCCCCATTTTATAACACAGAGGCATATAAACGAGCACTTTTGCACATATGCCACACACAGGAGCATGCATGAGACGCAGCAAGGCTGCAAGGCTGCAGTAGAAACCTGCACAGCTGTGGCCGTCAGAAGCAGACACTATCATTCCCCCACGGAAATGAGAATATCTGGAAAGCTACCAAAAGTCCACATAGTCACAAAGCAAAGGATCAGAGCTACCTAAATGGGGTGGGAGGGGGAGCAGGGAGGAGCTGGTAAGGGAGAGGAAAGTCATGCTAACAAATTGCAACAATACATTTTGCCCCAGTAGAAGAGAAAGAGGGGGCTGGTAGAAACCCAACTCCCATTTCTCTCAGGGTTTAGAAGAAACCCACACACATAAAGGGGAAAATAAATTCAGACAAGTTGCTAAGGAGACTTGTGTAAACTCCAAGCGCAGGCATATTTCTTGGCCTTTCCCCTTATGTTCCATCTTGTATTCTGATCACGCTGCTCTGCGGCAACGTTGCGCCAACCTTCTGCATTAATCTTGGCCTTAACCATGCAGACTGGCAAAGCACGCTGGTTGTATAGATCATCATCTTTCAAAGTTAACAAGTTAAAAGGGTGTGTGTGTGTGTGTGTGTGTGTGTGTGTGTGTGTGTGTGTGTGTGTGTGTGTGTGTGTGTGTGTGTGTGTGTGTGTGTGTGTGTGTGTATGTCTAGTT
>NW_004444163.1:2347519-2359951 GCF_000243295.1 Trichechus manatus latirostris | reverse complement strand
TGTGTGTGTGTGTGTGTGTGTGTGTGTGTGTGTGTGTGTGTGTGTGTGTGTGTGTGTGTGTGTGTGTGTGTGTATGTCTAGTTGGGGGTGGGGGAATGTTAGAATCTTAATTTGTAATTTTTAAAACGTAGGTGTTGAAAAAAGAATACTATTTAGGCTGACTGTTTGGGGGAGTGAAGGAAGGGGTGGCAACGCAGCTAACACTGGAAATTTCCTTTTGCCTGTGGATTGCGTCCTTTCTCCATGCCCCCTGGACTTTCCCCCCTCCTACATCTTCAGTTAAAATCCCATGTCCACTGGCAGATGTAAGCAACCTCTGAATCACTGCAGACAACAGTATAGAGGCCCAGCCTTCGCAGAAAACAGTGCATTCCACAAGGTACCCTGCTCCTCTGCTCAGAAGGGGGTCCCAGAGAGATCAGCTTTTGGAAAAACAAACTGGGCCAATTCATAAAACCTCTAAACCAAATCAGTTTTGATTCTAAACCAGCTTGCATTTGAGCGGAGAGATCCCAGCCCGATATCTACTCCTGGAGCAGAGAATTTCTCCCATAGTGACACATCTTCAGTAGCAGCTGATATATGTCAACATTTGATTTAGGGGAAAATTAACATTTTCTTTTAGGACAGAGATGTTTGTATTGTAGAAGCCAGTATTTTCCTTTCTCAGCATCCTTGTATTGGAATTTCTCAAATATTCCCCAGGACAGGGAGGGCATAGACAACAAATAGCCCAAATAATCAAACGGTCAAAATCATTGCTGGGGTGCTGGGGAAAACCACGTGGCCCAAGGTCAGGTTGATGTGTGTGTGTGTGTGTGCGTGTGTGTGATGTTTCCCTGCCTCCCCGTGGTGTGTGGTGTTGAGATTAGAAGGTATTCATTGAAAGCTGGGGTGGGAGGGCGAGCATCTGCTCAGTCCTTTCTAACACTAGCGAAGTTCACAACGTTTGTCCACCAGCCACAACAGAAAAGCTCCACTGAAGGGCAGCCATCCAAGCTTGTTGTTTAAATCACAATTCTCAGAGAAGCGGCCATGGGAGAAGGCATTGGTAAAGGGCTGGACATCTTTGCACTCGGTACTTAGGGCTGGGTGTGTCTCTTTGTGCTCCTAGGAGGCCATGCAGCTTCCATCTCCTCCCTTTGCCAAACTTTATTTGATTTTCACACTTCAAGGCTAAAGCAAGCTGTGCTGCCTCAATTGAAATAAGGCAGTGAGGGAACTCTTCAGCTAGCAAGATGGAGATTTTATTCCTGCCATTCACAGAGAATTCCCTGCTTGCCCACTCTTTACAAATGACTCCATGAAACCAAGCCCTTGATTTTAGGACAGGAGATCATTGGAGTTCTGGATGACCTTTTCCCTACAAAGCATATCCTCAGATGTTTTGTGGCACTAAGCCATCATGACTCAATCAAAATGAAAAATGAACCTTGAGGGAGAAGAGCAGGGTGGGCCTATCCCAGCAGGCAGCTGGACAATTACCCTGTGACCTGGTTGGCCTGGGGGCAAGGAAAGTGACACCTGCATTTTTTCATTTGTCCAGGAAGCTGCAGTAGCCTGAACCCCAGGAAATCCTGCCTAGTCATCTGTTGGCCTATTTGTCCTGCCTGCTGCAGAGGTGGGGAGGAGGTGGGGGTGTCACACCCTAATGTGAAGACATATTTGCTGGGGCACTGCATGATCCTGTGTCAGCAAAGTGATCAGGAACAGATTCGCAGGATCAAGGTAACAACTGGTCCAGCAGTGGAGAGTTCTTTGCCTTCTAGATTGCCATAAAAATGCTTTCCTTTATATGTTAGCTTACTGCTTTCTCAAATTCCCAAAAGGCCAGAAAACATATTAGATACCTTTCATTATAGCCCTGCCCTCTCTCCAACCCTGCCAATCCTTTGTGCAAAAAAAGGAGAGATATCAGTAAGCAAATGAATCAACATGGCTAGGCTAGGCATAAAGGAAGACTGCATCAGAGGCATCAAAAGAAAATTCAGGTAACTTTCGGATAAAAAAAAAAAAAAAACTGTGGGTTTTTTTTAACTGTAGGTTTCTTTAAAGTCATATTGGAAAAATCTTTAAGAAGTCTGTTCTTTGAGGTGTAGAAAGAAAAACAGCCATATTAACAGTGGCTGGCAAACTAAAATCTTGCCCAGATACATTTCAAAGTATAAAATAATGCAACTTTTATTTTCAACATGGGTATAGGTACGTATTTGTGTATATGCATAGATTTGTAAACATGCTTAAGTATTTGTCACCCAAATCTCTCATTTCGAGCCTTGAGGTCAAAGACCACATCTTTTTCAGATTTCGTAAACTGGCCTTTCCTTACTCCACCCTGAAATTCAGTCTTATGCCCTGTACACAGGGTAAGGAACAGAATGTTTGGCCTTTCCATCTTTTATGAGCTAATGCTTCAGATTGCAAAATGCTTCACACATCATTCAGTAATTGTCTTCTAAGTCCAGTTCATATTATTACTCCACAATGCAGTGGAGAACTGACATAAAGAAAAGTTAAGTATCTTTCCAAAGTTTGTATATTATTTTAATGGTAGCATCAGAATTAAGATTTCATTTCCCTCCCGAAACTGGTAAGAGGGTCCTGCATCTGGCAGAAGGAATTTTGCAGTGCCCCTTCTCTCATTCAGCCTTACCTGTCTGCCAGGTATTTTGTATCAGTTGGAGATTCAAGTCCACCCAGGGTACCTCAGAAGAAAGGCCTGGTGATCTACTTCCAAAAAATCAGCTACTGAAAACCCTATGGAGCACAGTTCTACTGTATCATGCGTGAGGTCACCATGAGTCAAAATCAACTCCATGGCAATTTCTTTTTAAAAAAATAATCCTTAAATGTAAGAAACATAGGCTGCATCTATTCTGGCTGCCTCTGTACTGGGTAATCCCGAAGAATAAGCAACCAAATGATCATATTGAGATTGTCACCAGAGGTCAGTTAAGGTTAAGAATGGTCTCCAGCAGTATGTTCTAGTCAAGCCAGTCCAACTGTGTGTTCCTGCAACTCTCATTATGAGTGACAGATAACAGGCCACAGGTTCAAGATTCTGCAAAATGGTTTATTCTATGTAGACCCCGACTAAAGTACATCTACTTTTGTTAATGTTGTTGTTGTTGGGTGTCATCAAGTTGATTCTGACTCATAGTGACCCTGTGTGACAGAGTAGAACTGCCCATTGGGTTTCCTAGGCTGTAATCTTTATGGGAACAGATTGCCAGGTCTTTCTCCAGTGAATAGGCTGGTGGGTTGGAACCACTGACCTTTCCGTTAGCAGAGGAGTGCTTAACCATTGTGCCACTAGGGCTTCTTATCTATCCTTTACCTGAGGTAATTGTTAGTGCTAGCTGAAGTTTTGTTTCTATACATGGGACAGGACTAAGGAGAGGAGTAAATTCAAGATTCGAAGGAAGGATATCAAGTTCAAAGTATCGTGTAAAATGTTTACACGTTTTCTACATACTCCCAAGTTAAGTGGTTATTAAAATATAATATAAAAATCACTAAATGTCCCTTGGGGCATTCAAGGAGGCTAAAATGCTATTCTTGTGTAGGATTACTATCCATAGTATAATCACATCTGTATTTTTATCTCTCACAAGTAATTTACTTCTAACATTTAATATGGACGAGACATCACCTCATGGATAGCTCATAAAAGCATTATCCCAGTTCCCATTTCTTTTGTTGTGGTATTTTTGGGGTGGTAGACAAGAATGGGTGGGGTAAGTGAAAAGTCAGGTCTTGAATCTCATCTCAATGATCTTAATCAGAAAAGGCTGGCAAGAGTCACAGATATAGTCTAAAACACTTGCTTGATATATTTTAATCATGCCATGCAGAACTTGAGATGCCATCATCTTTTTTTTTTTTTTTAATTAAATCTCTTTTTATGCCAATTCTGGCTGTCTGGTAGGGACTGTCTGGAGTACAAACTAAGAAGGATTCTGAAGCCATATCTGAACCCAGTAGGAGAGATTATATGATCAATCAGTAAGTTATCGCTGCCATAGTGGAAGGAGAACGAAGATGAAATATATACCAAGTATTTGCCATTCCTGATTGTATCAGACAAATTCCTCTTTATGGGACAAAGAACTAAATTTGTCCTTTTGTATTTGGTTTCTGAAAATAGCCAGAGCAATTAAGGTGCTCTAAAATATCAAGGCAAGTAGGGGCTACACAGGCCCCACTTCAGGACGGGATGAGAAGGAGGCAGTCATGCATATTCATTGGTTGGATTGATCATAGCTATTCATTAAGGCCCCATTCATACATATTCATTGAGATCCCAATGACTAGAGGACTCTGAATCTTGGGACTGTCTTTTGGGATCTCCTAGACCGGTGAGACTATCCAAGAATGGGAGAGGGTGGCATGACCCTGGGGACAATGGAGACTCCCCCCATGCCAAGAACTCTCCCACACCTTACCTGATGCTTCTCTTTGCTTGTATCCTTTCTGATTATAATAAATGGGTAATTGTAAGTATAAAAAAACCAAAACCAAACCTGTTGCCATCGAGTTAATTCCAACTCATAGTGACCCTATAGGACAGAGTAGAACTGCCCCATAGAGTTTCTAAGGAGCGCCTGGTGGATTCAAACTGCCAGCCTTTTGGTTAGCAGCCGTGGAAGTTAACCACTACACCACCAGGGTTTGCATTATAAGTATAGGTAATCCAAAAACCAAACCCATTTGTGGTCAAATCAATTCCAACTCATAGCGACTGTATAGGACAGAGAAGAACTGCCCCCATAGGGTTTCCAAGGAATCGCTGGTGGATTCAAACTGCTGACCTTTTGGTTAGCAGCCAAGCTCTTAACCACTGCGCCACCAAGACTTCAGTATAGGTAATAGTATACATGAATTTTGTGAGCCATTATAGAGAATTAACAAACTCACAAGGGGCAGTGGGATTCTGACTTAGATCAGGGTGGCTAATTCAGAGGGGAAGCTGTGCAGGCAGTCATAAGGACAGAGTATTAACATGAAAGGAACCAGCTTTTTGGTGGCTGGTGGATAGAGAAAGGCTGTATGAGCAGTTGATGAAGAAGGACATAATCCTTCTAGCTTGTGACCTAGCCCCAGAGGCCTAGAGGAAGAGAGAGAGGGGGACTTGTTGGTCTAAAGCGCAGGGAGTTGTGTAGACTCCTGAGCCTATCTATGGTTGGTCCCTGATGACCTGGCCTTAGGTGGGCAGGGATATTTTTACCTAACTCGGGTAGTTAAGGTGAGAGAGGAAGTGCCACAGAAATGGCTAGTGATGAGGAATGGAGATGTGGGAAGGTGAAGCCTGGATCTGCTTCCAGGTGAAACTGAATTCATGCTGATCCTTGCCATGCAGTTAGTGACAAATGTGGGGTTTGCCCACCTTGCCCCTTTAGTAGTGCAGTTAGTAGTAACAGTGTCACATTCTTATATGTTTTCTCACGACAATGGGGAAGAGATATTTAAAAAAGCTATTCTATATGATAAATTTTTGGATTCTTGTGAAGTATTATTATTATATCATTTCTGGACATTCTAGCTAATGATGAAGAAGTTCAGGTTAGATTTTTATTTTGCATGAAATAGATCTTACAAATTTTAATCACATGATCTTTAGAGCAGAATCTAAATTACCACAGCAGAGTAGAAAAATAGCAAAACAATTCCCATCCTCTTTCCCAATCACTGGAAGACGAAAGCCTACTGACAGCTAAGCCTCTCTTGGAGGCAAGAAAATCAATAAGAAGAGAAATTGTTGTTCAACCAGGGCCTCCAAATTAATTAATCCTAAATCTAGTTCTCCTTAGAATCTACGTGAGACAATATATTTCACAACAGGGACCTCTCATGAGGCAATGCAACTGTACCAGAATGGTACTACCATTTCCCCTGGGAAGTTTGGAAGGTTCCTGGTAATGAGTGAGAGCAAGCAGGGGCAAGGAGAAGGCACTGATGAGATGTGAATGCTTCATATCTACATATGTACATCACTGACTCTGCCAGCTCTCCTTCTGCTTGGGGGTCAGACAACTATGGCTGAACAGGACATAAACTCAGCAGACTTGCCCTTTGTTTAGGACACTCAGTTGCAGGCAGAGGCACCAAAATACCTTAGTCAGGCCCTAACAAAGTTTCTCATTGTAAACGAGGTCTCACTGTAAATTCAAAGGTTCACTGATAGATGACTGCCCCTACAAGGAGATAAAGCTTTAGTCTGTGGTCCAAGTAATTACAGTAAAAGTCCCTTTTCAGAAACAGAGGCCTAAGAAGACCACATCAGAGGTGCTGTTACTCCCATTGATCTAGATTTCTCCACTGAAATCCACATTATGGGCTGTGAACTCCACTTTCTCCAGAGACAGAGTGGGAATCCTCCAAAGGGCAATTAGGTATTGATGACAATCTGTAGGGAAACCAACTCTATTTTCACATTTCTGAGATGAAGGAGAGGGCACCTTCCTCACCGCACCCCTAGGAATGCCTGCAAAGATGGTGATCTGCCCAACCTTTGAATGGAGACCCTCCATCCTTTCTTGACTAAGCAAAACAGATAGGGCAACAGGTCCTCCTAAAGTTAGATCATCACCGGGTCCATTTCTTGTCACTAAGGAGGACTACAAACGGGCTCTCTAGTTCCTCCCCACTTCCAATACATTTGGTAAATGCACAAGAAGGGTCAGGAATACCAGATGTTTTTCAGTGACCTGTGTGCATGTAGTGACAGATTAAGATCAGGTCACTGATGAGTTTTCCTTGTGGAACTGAAGCTCCCAGCAGAAGTGGTGACCACAGGAGACGGGAGCCCATACCTTTTAGGTAGGAATTTTCTAGGAGACTTAGAGGCTTGACCTCCAAAGGGGAAGCCTGGTTGGAGTGAAGAAATAAAATACAATAAAAACTCTGTCTGGAACAGGTTTACATAGGATCCCCTGGGTAACAGAAAGTTACGAGAAATTCTATCCGGGAGTTCAGTTCAGCATCATAACCTTGGCTTCTGCACATCTGTAAGTCCGATTAGTGCCTATGAGATTGACTTGCCTGTGGATTGATTTGGGATCTGCAGTTGTACTGTAGGGGACATGAAGCTAGGAGAGTGAACGTATGGCTTCCTCCACCCCTGCTCAGAGCCTCCTTTTAGGGGGATAACAACAAGTGAAGTGCAAGCTCCAGGGTACCCCCATCCTAAATTATCACCACCACCATGTACAGGAGTGTAATTGTGTGTATCCCCAGCAACTACTAGGTTTACACAAGTGTGTGGGTAGAGATGTTGGTATGTTCCTGCTGAAACCCAGAGCTGGATTTGCTTCTTGGCATGTTCTAGCCTCTCTAGACCCATGGCAGACAAAGACACCCCCAAATCTTCACTAAGCTAACATGAAAGCCCCCAGAAAGAGAAAGCCTCTCTCTAACTGCCTTTCTTACTACATACGTCCCACTGGCCTCAGCGGTGCTAATACAACATTCTTATTCAAATGCCTTAGTCGATGGATGGCTCCAAAAAGGCACTGCCTCCACTGTGTGTTTCCTTGTTCTATTAGATGTCTGCCTTTACTCGATTTCCACTTGTCTGCACACGCACACACCTCACAAATGGACTGTGCCAGATGGGCTCTTCATGATAGAAATCAGCTGGGAAAGTAAATGTTAGAAAATCCAGCTAGTCTCCTCAATTTTTCCACTTGAAGCCAGGGCCCGGGCTGGAGCTATGTCCTATATGAGACTCAGGTTGCCTTTCAAGCAGGGTCAAAATGTGACGGTGTGAGTATGAGCTTCATGCTTTATGGGTGTTTGTGTTTCTTTCCCAGAAAATGACTGCACCTCAATTCAGTTTTTTTTTTTTTTTTTCAGTTCTGACGGCTGCCATTAATACCTCCTATTTACAGAACACACACTTCAGAGAAGCTCAAAACATTTATGAAAATTAACCAAGCCTTGCAACATCCCTGTAAGGAGGCAGGCACTAGATGTTACTTTCTTCACATCAGAGCAGGAACTGAATTAATAAAAGGGCACATTTCTTTACCATGCTATGCAGACAGGACTCTGTGGTCCACTCCTCTCCAGGGCTCTGCCAAAGCTACTAAATGAGGCATGCATTTACAGTGTGGCATCCCTGGGTAGAACAGTTAAGCGCTCAGATGGTAACCAAAAGATTGGTAGTTCAAGTTCACCCAGCGGTGCCTCAGAAGAAAGGCCTGGTGATCTACTTCCAAAAAAATCAGCCACCGAAAATGCTATGGAGCACAGTTCTAATCTGACATACAAGAGAATGCCATGAATTGGAATTTACTCGACACAAACTGGTACTTTTATTTATACTGTATTTCCTAGTTTATTACTCTGATATTTTTCCTGACTAGTTTTTATACACACACACACACACACACATAATCGTGGCTGAAAGATCCTGATGTGCAAATATCATATCTTCTACCTATGAATCTCCCCACACATATTTATTACAGGCTTTCCTCTAGTAGATGATCAATAAGTGTGATTGACTGGTTTGCAGTGAACCTATATCTCTTTTTAGAGTGCTATTCTCCTTCTCTGCCTAAAAGACTCCTAGATTCTGTTCCTATATCACTTCCTCAGGTAACCCTGAGGTTCTATCTGCAGCCGGCTTTTTGGTGATCCTGTGGAACACAACTTTCAAGTAGATAGCCTACTCTATTGCCATTATTCAAAGATACCATAGTGGAAAGAAAGTAACTTTGTAGTCTTTGAGACAGACAGATCTAGGTTTGAATCTTAGTTGTGTCATTGAGGGACCTTGGGCAAAGTAGTAAGTTATCTCTATCTCTTCATCTGTAAAATGGGGATAATAATAGCTACTGTGGAATTAATTGCAGCACTATATGTAATAGAAAAAACTGTAAACAATTTAATATTTATCTATACTGCTGTTGTTGTTAGGTGCCATTGAGTTGGTTCCGACTCGTAGCTACCCTATGTACAATAGAACGAAACACTGCCCCGGTCCTGCACCGTCCTCACAATCATTACTATATTTGAGAACACTGTTGCAGCCACTGTGTCAATCCATCTCCTTGAGGGTCTTCCTTTTTTTCGTTGACCCTCTACTTTACCAAGCATGATGTCCTTCTCCAGGGATTGGTCCCTCCTGATAACACAGCCAAAGTACATGAGACAAAGTCTCGCCATCCTCACTTCCAAGGAGTATCCTTGTTGAACTTCTTCCAAAACAGATTTGTTCCTTCTTCTGGCAGTCCATGGTATATTCAGTATTCTCCATTAACACCCTAATTCAAAGGCATCAATTCTTTTTCTGTTATCCTTATTCATTGTCCAGGTTTCTCATGCATATGAGGCAATTGAAAATACCATGGCTTGGGTCAGGCACACCTTAGTTCTAAAAGTGACATCTTCGCTTTTCAATATTTTAAAAAGGTCTTTTGCAGCAGATTTGCCCAATGCAATACGCCATTTGATTTCTTGATTGCTGTTTCTATGGCATTTGATTGTGGATCCAAGTAAAATGAAATCCTTGACAACTTAAGTTTTTTCTCCGTTTATCATGATGTTGCTTATTGGTCCAGTTGTGAGGATTTTTGTTTTCCTTATGTTGAGGTGTAATCCACACTGAAGGCTGTAGTCTTTGATCTTCATCAAAGATCATCTGTCTATATGGGAATGGTTAAATACATGATGATACATCAATATTGGAGGATACTCTAATCATTATAAAGAATGTCTATTTGAACTGACAAAGAAATACTTCTAAGATATATGACATGTGAAGGGCAAGTTTGCAGAGCATATGTATGATTCTGTATATGTGAAAAACTCCCAAACTATGTTGTAATTATGTAAAGACTTACCTTAAAGCAGAGAATGAGGTAAATGAATGAGATAAACTGTATGAAGCATGAATGAGTAATGTGCTCAAGAAATGATACTTTTTTTAATTGTGCTAGAATATACATAACAAAACATTTGCCGTTTCAATCATTTTTTGCATGTACAATTCAGTGACATTAATTACATTCAGAATGTAGTGCAACCATCACTAATATTTATTTCCAGTTTTTTTCATCACCCTTCACAGAAATTCAGTGTCCTTTAAGCAATAACTTTTCCTGCTCTCCTCTCACCTGCTCCTGGTAACCACGAATAAACTTTGGGCTCTATGCATTTGCCTATCTAGATAGTACATATAAGTGGGATCATACAACATTTTTCCTTTTGTGTCTGACTTATTTCATTCAGAATGATGTTTTCAAGGTTCATCCATGTCGTAGCATGTATCAGAACTTCATTTCTCATTATGCTGAATAATATACCACTGTATGGATATACCATATTTTGTTTAGCCATTCATCTGTTGATGGACACTTGGGTTATTTCCACCTTTTGACTATTTTGAATAATGCTACAATGAACGTTGGTATATGAGTATCATTTGAGTCCCTGCTTTCAAGTTTTTTCCACCTAGGAGTGGAATTGCTGGGTCATATGGTAATTCTATGTTTAACTGTTTGAGGAACCACCAACTTGTTTTCCACAGCAGCTGCACCAGTTTACATTCTCACCAGCAACGGACGAGGGTTCCATTTTTTCCACATCCTTACCAACACTTGTTTTCCATTTTTTTTATAATAGCCATCTTAATGGTTAAACATCTGGCTGCTAACCAAAAGGTTAGCAGTTCGGATCCACCAGCCGCTCCTTGGAAACTCTATGGGGCAGTTGTATCCCATCCTATAGGGTCGTTATGAGTCAGAATCAATTCGACAGCGATGGGTTTGGTTTGTTTTTTGATGGGGATGAAGTGGTATCTCATTGTGGTTTTGATTTGCATTTCTCTAATGACTAATAATGTTATGCTATTGGCCACTTGTATATTTCTTTGATGAAATGTCTATTCAAGTTTGTCTTAGTCACCTAGTGCTTTTATAACAGAAATACCACAAGTGGATGGCTTTAACATAAGTTTATTCTCTCACAGTCTAATAGGCTAGAAGTCCAAATTCAGGGCGTCACCGTCAGCTCTGGAGGAAGGTTCTTGTCATCAATCTTCCCCTGGACTAGGAGCTTCTGTGCACAGGAACCCTGGGTCCAAAGGATGTGCTCTGCTCCTGGCGCTGCTTTCTTGGTAGTATGAGGTCCCCATGTCTCTCTGCTCGAGTCTCTCCTTTATATCTCAAAAGAGATTGACTTAAGACGGCAATCTAATCTTGTAGATCTCATCAATAAAACTGCCACTAATCCATCTCATTAACATCATAGTGATGGGATTTACAACACAGGAAAATCATATCAGATGACAAAATTGTGGACAATCACACAATACTGGGAATCATGACCCAGCCAAACTGATACACATATTTTTTGGGGACACAATTCAGTCCATGACAAAGTCCTATGTCTGTTTTTTGACTGGGTTGTTTGTCTTTTTGTTGTTGATGTGTAGGAGTTCTTTATATCTTCTGGATATTACACTGTTATCAGATATATGGTTCCCCTACATTTTCTTCCATTCTGTAGGTGGTCTTTTCATTTTGTTGATTAAGTTTTTTGATACACAAAAGCTTCTCAATTTGTTCAAGTCCAATTTATCTATTTTATCTTTTGTTGTTCTTGCTTTTGGTGTCGTATAGAAGGGAAATGGT
Source organism: Trichechus manatus latirostris (assembly GCF_000243295.1). Classification (NCBI taxonomy): domain Eukaryota; kingdom Metazoa; phylum Chordata; class Mammalia; order Sirenia; family Trichechidae; genus Trichechus; species Trichechus manatus. Next base: position 2,348,312 of record NW_004444163.1, on the reverse strand, counting down.
AACTATTTCTGTTTTTCTTGTTCTGTAATTATCTTTGATGGGTTATGGGTTGCTGGGAGTGGGGCTGTGTTTTAATCTTCTTGGTATCTCTAACTCCTGGCACAGTGCCTACCACACCACAGGAGCTGACTGAGTGAAAGACAATTACTCAATGAGTGACCCAATCAGGAATTAATTGTTGAGTCCATTAGGGAATAAGAGCACTAACGTGAATCACAAAGAGCCTTATGTGTTGTTTGCAATCCTTTTGAATATTGTGAGGCAGCACAGTCCTTTGGGAAGAAACTGGACTGAGTCATGAGACCCAGATTCCAGATTAGTGTTTCTTAAAGTGTGGTCAAAGGACCACCAGCTGCCAAACCACCCAGGAGGCTTATTAGTCATACAGATTTCTGTGCCCTACTCCAGATTTTCTGAATCAGATTCTTTGGGATTGTGATCCAGGAACCAGTGTTATAACCATTTCCCTCTTATCTATAGGTAAAAAATTTGAGAATCACTGGTTTAGATCCTATTCTGCTTTCCTGTTTAACTTTGGGCAAATTGCCAACATTTCCAGAATTAAGTTCATTCTCTACAGTGTAGGAGTTGGATCTTAAATGCTCCTTAAGTTGTAAAATGCTATACTCATGACTAATCCAATTTCCTGACCTTAGGTAGGCTTGTACATAAGTCATGTAAGATATACTATTCATACAACCATTTTGGAAAATGATATGGCGTTTCCTCAGAAAACTAGAAATAGACATACCATTCGATCCAGCAATCCCACTACTAGGAATATATCCTAGAG
>NW_004444163.1:2325103-2346132 GCF_000243295.1 Trichechus manatus latirostris | reverse complement strand
CATAAAACAGCATGTGTGTTACTGTTACATGAGAAACTATCTGTTCTGTAAGCCTTCACCTGAAGTACAATAAAATATTAAAAAAAAAAAGAAAGAAAAAAAAAGATATACTATTCAAACCAGGTCTGAGCTCTTTGGGTCCCTGGGCTATCACTTGGATACTTCCCAAATTCAGAAGCAGCTTCTAATTTGCCCATGCTCCTCAAAGTCTTTAATTACCAAAACCAACTAATAAGAACATTCTCTGAGCTTTGGTACTTAATGACTAAAATACATAATTTTTATATTTTAACAGAATTACATTACAATTTTAACAAATATATTCAAATACTGTAATTACTATAGTAAGTAAATATATATAAGGAAGGAATCAACTTGAAGGCAATGGATTTGTTCTTTTTTTTAAGGAAGGAAAGGTGGTATGAAGATCTTGGAACAGATACTGAAAAACATATTAGGGAAAGACTTCAGAAGAACGCCAACAAAATGTCCCTCTCTGGCCTTTGGCATAGATGGAATAAGAATGGGTCCAGTCATTTTCATGGAAGTTAAAAGCCAAGAGCATAAATGGCTGAGATGAAGGGGAGCTCTTTAACATGTAGCAGGCCAAGAAATGGCAAGTGACAGCATCCCCCAGTAAATCCCAAAGATTTTCAGAAGGCAAAATCCAAAACAAAGTAATCTATCCCTTAGTCTTCAGATGTAGATTAGTTTCTTAGAGTCACCACATAATGGCTCTGTCTTAATAAGAATGTTCTTAAAGAGATTTTGTCCTAAGGAAAGGACTTTGGAATCAATAAATCTGGATTTAAATATCTCTTACCTGATTTATTAGACGTATGGTCTTGGGTGACTTCCTTAATCTCAAAGAGCCCCAATTTCCTTATCTATAAAATGGGAATAATAATGAGATCTATTTCACAGGGTTATTTAGAGAACTGGATAAAATAATGTATGTGAAAGAGCTTAGCCTGGTGCCCAAGGCATATGAAGCACCCAATCAATATTTAAAAAAAAAAAAAAAAAAATTCCTCTTCCTGTGATGGTATAGTGGAAAATTGTCCTTTAAGCCTGGTCTTGTCTTACTTGTAGGAGCCTGAGAAGGTAGTGGTGACTTAGGACTAGCCAAGAGGGTCATGAATTTGGAAATCCTTGAATTGTTTTAATTCTAGAGTTTCTATGGCATTCAGCTCTGCTCCATAGTCCTATAATTATTAAAACCAAATTACAAATATGCATTATGAGCATTTTTGTCAAAAAAAAAAAAAAAAAAAAAAAAAAAAAACAAGAGTCTAAAGATTATTTCAGAGGCACTTTGAAATCTCATAAAAGGAAGGCCAACAATATTGATGCCAGAACAGGGTATGTAATTTCGGGCTGATGAATAGCCAGGGTCTAGGACACTGCTTGAGGAGTCCTGGTGATACAGTGGTTAAGAAGTGAGCTACTAACCAAAATGTCAGTAGTTCAAACCCACGAGCTGCTCCACGGGAGAAAGATGTGGCAGTCTGTTTCCATAAAGATTAACCCATCACCACAGAGTCAATTTCGATTCATAGCAACCCTATAGGACAGAGTAGAATTGTCCCATAGGGTTTCCAAGACTGTAATCTTTACAGAAGCAGACTGCCAAACATCTTTCTCCTACGGAGCAGCTGGTGGTTTCAAACCACCAACCTTAGACCTAACATAGTGTTAGGCAAACAGCAGAACAGAAAAATAAAATGTGTGTAAAGAAATTATACAGTAGCTGAAGGAATCAAGGAGATTTCATATCAGAGGTAAAAAGTCATTGTCTTACCTCTATAAGAATCCCTTCATTTCTACTGTACCCTACTATTTCCTACTGCAAGGCATATATTATGTTCTGTATCTCGTATATTTATTTGTTCACTGCACTGTAGATTGTGAGAGCCTCAAAACGCGGACAATATCTTCCTCCTTTGTGTCTTCCCACAAATATCCTCCACAAGACTCCACCCACAGTGGCTGGTGATTCACCAAGTATGGCTGACTGACTCAGAACCAACATAACTGGTACACCCCATTCTGGACCTTCCAAGGGAGTAGGGACCATGTCTCATTCATCTTGGCATACAGGCCAGTGCCTGACACATTAAAGACACTCAATAAATATTGACTGAGAAAGGAAGAAAGGCAATTTGAATGAATGATAGTAAAAAAAAAAAAAAAAAATCCAGAAGTTTCACTGATGCCAACATACAGAAAATAAACGAATGTGTTTTTCTGTTCATTCTATCCTGAATTAATTCAACAAATATTTATTATACGTAGCTTGTGCCAGCCATTTTTCTTGGCACCAGTGACTCACAGATGAATTATGTATCAGTGAGAATACAGGTTCTCTGTGGAATTTCCACTCTGGTTAGGAAGATGGATGGTGCACAAGTAATTGCTTCTGTGCTGGCATTGCCCACGGGGAAGAAGAGAGGCACCACCTTTGAGGGGGTGCTGAGGAGCTGCGAATGAGACTTGACGAGTAGGGAGAGACAAGGAAAGGAAAAAGGAGATGAAAGAATCTTCAAAAAACATCATCTGCCTCTGCAGCAAGCTACTTCTTGTAAAGGCAAGTGTACTCAAGACATTAGTCAGTCTTTAAAGTGCTGGTGGTGTGTGATGGCAAATGCTAGCATAGCAAACAGATATCTTTTATGACAGTGATATTGATGTGCATCCAGTGAAAAAACTCCAACATTCCCATTTGACTGACTCATTTGAAAGACTCCACTGCCTGTGCTCAAGTGTGGGCTGACCTCCTTGACCTCGGCACCCACAACGTGAGGTGTTTCAGTATGTTTTAACAAGTTCTGGGAAGGGGTAAGCTTTTGTTTCTCCTAGTTTTCACAGAGATATCTGCTGACTTGCACCTGACACTCAATGTAATATCTTGTCCAGGAATTCAAGCTCAGGAAGGAAGAGTGGCAAGGATAGAGGATGAGGGAAAAAGCATTTTATAAGTTAGCAAGATGGAAGCACAGGCACTTAAACACTAACTAAAGCTACTTGAAAAAGCAATGCAGAAATGAGCTGTCATATTGGCTTAGGATAAGTTCAGGCTAAAGTAGAATTACTTTGAACATCAAGATGGGTAAGAGAAAAACCAGAATTACTTTGAACATCAAGATGGGTAAGAGAAAAACCAAGGTGCCTTGGCACTTGGCCACACACAACCTACTGATCTGGCACTGTTGATTCCATCCCTACTTTTTGGCCTCTCATTCCCACCCTGGCTTGCCCAATAGCAGAACTGCAGTCATAAACCCTGATTTTCACATCTGTGAAATGGAACCTTTGCTGTTGTGATAATAGGAAATGTGGGAGAGATCTTAGGCTCAAATATGTGAAGATACAAATCTGTATCTGTGTTGGCTTGTATACAGTCAGAGTTCAAGGAAGCAAGAAAATAAACCTTCAAACAGAATATTCTGTATCACCTACATGTGCTATTGTTCACTGTAAGAATTTGCTATCTGTCCTGAGAAGTCATCGTGTTGAAATGCAAAGAGGCGCACAGCCAAGTGTTTTAAACCCAGTCCCACCACTTAGGTGGCAGTTCTGGATAAGCTACTTAATGTCCTTGTAACTTAATTTTTCTCATCTAAAACATGTTGAGTTGGAGTGTAAGTAAAATTACCTAGCACTTGTAGATGCTCAATAAATGTTGACTACTTTTTCTCATTCCCTAATAGAAACACAAGGTGAGAGCCAATGTCTGCGTTTGCTTGCATATAGATTTTTGTAAAACAAGGAGGATTAAAGAGCAGTGTACATGACTACATGCACACCACACCTGAGATACAGTCCTGAGTAAGCAAAGGAGCATGAGGCCTTTGAGTAGCAATAAAGGAAGAGGAGAGACACTGTTCCTTTGGGGGATAATTTCTTTGTTTCATTTTCTTTTGCTCTTGCTTCCGGATGCCAATGCCCCAGGTGCAATGATGCCTCATGAAAAATCTGGCTGCTGTAGGCAGCTATCCCAGCCATACTGCTAGCCTTCCTCCCTGAATTCATCTCCAGTGAGTCCTCCCAGTGAGACAAAGAGACTCTGAGGACTTCTTGCAGCATCAGCTGCTGCCCATACTTGGTCTCAGTCCTGTCATTCTGATTTTGCTTGTTATTTCTCTTATGAAGAGCAAAATAGAGAGGAAGGGAGCACATCCAAAAGACTGTTGCAGGCTCCTAAAGAATGGTTCTATCTGAATGGATGTAATTGCAAAACCCAACTGCTAACAAACTAAATGGCAATAAACACACACACACACAAAGGCTCACTCAAAAGCCTTATACCTATAATCTACAAAATTCCTATTTGTCATGGAAAACAGACGTAGAAGAAATTTTCTTTTACTGGCTTATCAGTTAGTTGAGTTTCAGAAATATTATGTTCATAAAGGTATCATATGGGGGACAGCTGCATTTTCCTTATCAGTATAATGTAATTATAATAGAAATAATGTAAATTATTTTTTTTATAATGTAAATACAATAGAAATCCATCCATCCAACAAATATTGAGTAACCATCTTCTGTGGATTAGACAATAAGCTAGACCAACAGAAATAAATACCAGGAAGAAATTTTAACATTCCCTTGAACAGTATTTATCCACAGAGATGAAACAGATAAAGACCTCATGGGTATACAGTGAGATCTGCTGGCATGTTTTTCTAGCGCATCACACTTAGCTTTTATGAAGATTTTCATGAATGTAACTTTTTCACTTTTAGTAAGTTCTCTCTTCAAAAGATTTTTGATCAATCTCACAAAGCTGTCATCTCCAGTTTTAAAAAAATTGAGGATGATTTTATACTTGCTACAGAAATATTGATCCCAAAAGAGAGAATGAGATTGGATACTGATGGTCTCAAACCCTAAAGTAGAAAAGAAGCACTAAAATACCAGGATGATGAATATTCTCAAGCAAAGTCATTCTTTTTCATCATTTCCAAGGTTAAGGTCATATCTGCAGTGGTCAAGAAGAACTGGGGAATAAGGATGACAAGAGACATAACTAGTAAAACAGCTAATGTTCCCGTGCATAAATTCCTTATTTTAAGTTTAGTTTAGGGTTTTCTTTTTTATTCATTTAGCAAATACCTACTAAGTACTTTCTATGTGCTAGGAAATGAAGTACATTATTGCAAGTCAAGTCAGATAGGAATAAAGAGCCCTCACTAAAATGTACATTACATATGCCTTTCAACAAGTTTTTAAATCACTAAACCATGATATTTTTATTAAAAAAAATCAGCAGCACTTCTAAAGTGGGGTGCTAGGAGCCTAACACCAGTTATTATCCCTCTTTTGTGCCTAAGAGGTGGGTTAGAGGATGGGAGTGTGGCGCCTCTTAAAAGTGGTAGGTTCAACATATTGGTGCTTATGAAAAATATGAAATGGCTGCAAATGACTCAATGAGTAAACAAAGGCAGGAGGAAACAACAAAGCAGAGCAGAAGAGGACATGCCATTGGGTGTCAGCCTGCATACTCTTGGAGCATGTGTTTCACATGACTCCTATCACTACCTGCTACTGTTTATTGAATGCCAGGCATATCATAAGATGCCAGAGATGTCATAAGATGTACATTCTTATTTAATTCTCACAGTAATGTAATATTATTCTCACTTCACCCCCTTTCTAAATAAGGATGTAAGGAATAGAGAAGTTAAGTGACATGTCTAAACTCACATAGTGAAGAAATCTAATTATTGTTAGTTGCCATCAGATCAGCTCCAAGTCATGGCAATCCCATGTACAAAAGAATGAAATTCTGTCCCATCTTCACAATCATTGGTGTGCTCAAGTCATTGGTATGGCTGTTGTGGCCACTGTGTATTTTGAGTGCCTTCCAACTTAGGGGCTCATCTTCCAGCACTATATCAGACAATATTCTGTTATGATCCATAGTGTTATCATTGGCTAAATTTTAGAGGTAGATTGCCATGCCTTTTTTCCTAGTCTGTCTTAGTCTGGAAGCTGCACTGAAGCCTGTCCACCTTGGTGACTCTGCTGGTATTTGAAATAATGGTTGCATAGCTTCAGCATCATAGCAACATGCGAGCCACTACAGTACGACAAACTGACAGACAGGTGGGGGTAAAAAATGTAGAGCCAGGGTTTAAATCAGGATCTAGAGTCTACTGGACTCCAAAGCTCACCTTACATTGTTAACTTCTTTTTATTTATTTATTTATTATTGTACTTTACATGAAGGTTTACAGAACAAACTAGTTTCTCATTAAACAATCAGTAAACATATTGTTTTGTGGCACTGGTTGTCAACCCCACGATATGTCAAAACTCTCCCGTTCTCGACCTTGGGTTCCCCAGTAAGCTTTCCTGTCCTCTCCTACCTTCTTGTCCTTGCCCCTGTACTGGTGTGCCCATTTAGTCTCATTTTGTTTTATGGGTCTGACTAATCTTTGGCTGAAGGGTGAACCTCTGGCGTGACCTCATTACTGAGCTAAAAGGATGTCTGGGGGCCATACTCTTGGGGTTTCTCCAGTCACTGTCAGACCAGTAAGTCTGGTCTTTTTTTTTTTTTTTTTGTGAGTTAGAATTTTATTCTACATTTTTATCCAGCTTTCTCCGGGACCCTCTATTGTGATCCCTGTCAGAGCAGTCGGTGGTGGTAGCCGGGCACCGTCTAGTTGTGCTGGACTCAGTCTGGAGAAGGCTTTAGTACTTGTGGTCCATTAGTCCTTTGGACTAATCATTCCCTTGTGTCTTTGATTTTCTTCACTCTCCCTTGCTCCAGACGAGGTGAGACTAGTGGGGTATCTTAGATGGCCGCTCACAAGCTTTTAAGACCTCAGACGCTTTATGTTGCTAACTTCTGATAAGCACAATCTAAAATTCAAAGTGGGAAATCTAGTTGAGAGAGAACACAAGATGTTCCAGAATATTTTCTTCATCTACAGTAGTGACTTTTACTATTTGTTGGATCACAAATTTCTTTGACAATTTTACGAGAGCTGTAGAGCCTCTCCCTAGAAGGAGGCATACATGTTCACATTTTTTTATGCGCACTTTTTGAGGATATCCAAACCCAAACTCCTCATGCCAAGGATAAGAACCTGTGCCCTGAAATTTGCCACTAAGGAGGGAAACCTCAGATCACAGATAGGACCAAAGGAGATGGAATGAGTAGAAATGCCTTGTTGGACAAACAAAACTGGTTGATACAAATACTGTAGTAGAAGCAGTTCTTTACAAGGATAGAAATCACCCTTAGCAGGGGCTAGTGATAAAAGACAGAGACCTCTGTTAAACTTCAGGCCGTCCCCGGGTTACCAATGTCACACTTATGGACAACTCCTACTTGCCCTTTAACGGTATGTAAATTTGCCCTCAGTGAAATGATTGAACCAACCCCTACTCACAACAAATCCTTCATTACAGTCACCTGTATTTGCTGCATGTGCTGCTTTTAAGTTATTGAAAACACTTTGAGCATTTTTTGCACTAAAAAAACATTGCCATCGATTCAATTCCAACTCATAGTGACCCTATAGGGCAGAGTAGCACTGCCTCATAGGGTTTCCAAAGAACACCTGCTGGACTTGAACTGCTGATCTTTCGGTTAGCAACCGTAGCTCTTAACCACTACACCACCAGGGTTTCCTTTGCACTAAAGTAAGGTTAAATAAGAACCATAAGCACCTGTTACAAACAAGATCATTTCCCAATTGTGTCTTTAAGTCAAATTAGTAGGTGAGCTTACAGGTGCTTATGGTTCTTATTTGCACTACAGTGAGGTTAAATAAGAACCATAAGCGCCTGGAAGCTCACCTGCAAATTCAACTTAAAGACAGTTAGGAACTGATCTTGTTTGTAACCCGGCTGACTCCCTCTGTTCACAGAAACACAGGCTATGACCTGATTCTTGCTGAATACTTGAGAGGGACTGAGTCAGCAGTGTCTAAGGGAAAGTAGGAAGGAATATGGCTAGAATGAATGTCACCCTAGAGTTGGGCTGTGCCCTTTGGTCATGACCTTAGGCTCCAGGAATTGGCTCAGGCTGTCCTAAACCGAGTAGCCATTTCACAGACAGCCCACGGCCCGGCAGGACGCTGCTCTCTGACTCTGCCATACAGACAGTGCCATCTGTAGCAACTGAGCTGAGATTTCTCAAGACCAAATTTATCACAACCAAGATCCCATTCTTACATAACAGTCACCTGTCGCTGGTGCATAAATTTAAGTACCTAGCAAAGCCAAGGGTAATCAAGATCTAAAAGGAAGGAACCTAAATAAATATCAAGCAGATTTTTCTCTCTGTGGGGCTGAGTTTTGAAAAATCTTTGTGCCCTTATGTGCCCCTCAAAGAAGACTGTCGTTTTTCTACTTGCTGTCTGCATCACTGCTGTCAGGGGAACGATGCTGTAAGGCCACAGGCAATCTGTCTTCCTGGAAGTTCTGTTCAAACTATGACCTCAGCTTGCTCCAGTTTATGTCTCTCCTCCTGAGCTTCAGCTTGCTCTCATCACCAGCTAAATTAACCATAAAGCAAAGCCTTGACTCTCATTACCGAAGCCTGAAAGAAATCAGTACAAGCCTGGAGCTATGCATCACTATATCAAAGGCAGCAGGTCTAAAGAGAAATGCAGGAATGGCCCTTAGATTTGCATAGCACTTTGGGTAATCTTGAGGATTCCTTTAGTTTGAGACCTTGGAGTGGAGGTACAAGTGCATTGGCTGAGAACAAAGAAAATGCCATTTTAGAGTGATAGATGGAAGCAGAGTTGTTTAAGAAGTAGTGGGATTAGGAGTCCCTGGGTGGTACAAATGGTTAACATGCTTGGCTGCCAACCAAAAGATTGGAGGTTGAAGATCACCCAGAAGCATTTTGGGAGAAAGCCCTGGTGATCTACTTCTGAATAATTAGCCACTGAAAACCCTATGGAGCAAAGTTCTACTCTAACACATATGAGGTTGCCGTGAGTCAGAGTGGACTCAACAGCAGTTTATGGTGGTGGTGGTGGTGTGGGGATAAGGATAGGCACGGGATAGGGAGAAGGGTGTCTGCTCAACTAAAAAAGAACCAAGAAAATTACCTATAGCTCTATCTGCTAAAGTTTGGAACAATTAAATTGGGATTAACAAAAATCTGGGCAGTTTTGGATCTATGACCTTGGGCAAATCACTCCTTCCGCTGTGTTTCCATTTGTAAAATGTAGGGTTAGAATGAAGGCTTTTTTCTGCTCTAGCATGCCAGGATGGAAGGTAGAAGAAAAGGTCTCTGAAGCCAATATAATTACTTCTCTATCCAGGGAAATATAAATAACAATAACTCCAATAGTCTTTAGCTCAGCTTTTGAATGAGTTATTTGCTTCTAAGAGATAAAGTAACTCATTCCTTGGGGAAAAGTTGAATGTGGAATGTTAGACCATACTCTTTTCACTCTGGTTTTATTATGTTATTTTTAGTTATTATTAATACACAGAACATTCAATATAAGTTGGTAAGATTTTACTGAGTGCCCACCATGTGACTGGGCCTGCAGTAGGTCCTATGGGGTAAAGAAAAAGCGTGTGACATATTCAGGGTCTTTAAGCACCTGAACATTTTCTCAGTGAGGTTTACATGTTCCATTTTAAAAGTAAAGCACAAAATAAGTCATTATATTTTAAAAGTCTAACTTTTTAAATAAATATGAATTCTCTAAATTAATTCAAACAGCCAAGTTGACTGACCTTGCTCACGTTCATGCCTTTGTATTATTTATCTGTGCTATGAATGCCTATGTGAGAAGACTTGCTTCAGCATTTTTAGGCAGTCATTCGATAGAACAAAGGGATACTGTGTGGTTTCAGATTGGAAAAGGTGTGCAGCAAGGTTGTATCCTTTCACCATACTTATTCAAGCTGTATGCTGAGCAAATAATCCAAGAACATGGACTATATGAAGAAGAATGCAGCATCAGGACTGGAGAAAGATTCATTAACAACCTTTGATGTGCAGATGACACAACCTTTCTTGCCAAAAGTGAAGAGGACTTGAAGCACTTACTGATGAAGATTAAAGGCCACAGCCTTCAGTATGGATTATACCTCAATGTAAAGAAAACAAAAATCCTCACAACTGGACCAATAAGCAACATCATGATAAAGATTGAAGTTGTCAATGATTTTATTCTACTTGGATCAACAATCATTGTCCATGGAAGCAGCAGTCAAGACACCAAGTGATGCATTGCACTGGGCAAATCTGCTGCAAAAGACCTCTTTGAAGTTTTTAAAAAGCTAGATGTCACTTTGATGACTAAGGTGTGCCTGACCCAAGCCATGGTCTTTTCAATTGCCGTGTATGCATGCAAAAGCTGGACAATGAAAAAGGAAGACAGAAGAAGAATTGATGCACTTGAAGTGTGGTGCTGGTGAATGATATTGATTATATTATGGACAGCCAGAAGAATGAATAAATCAGTTTTAGAAGAAATACAACCAAGATTGCTCCTTAGAAGTGAGGATGCTGAGATTTCAACTCACTTACTTTGGACATGGCATCAGGAAAGATCCATCACTAGAAAAGGACATCCCGTTTGGTAAAGCAAAGGGTCAGCGAAAACGAGGGCAATCCTCAGTGAGATGGCTTGAAACAACCACAACAGTAGGCTCACAACAGGACCTGGCAACACTTGCTTCTGTTATACATCAGGTCGCTGTGAGTTGGAGCAAACTTGACAACAACTAACAACAATATTGGATTGAATTCTGATTGGATGCCTCTAGATAAAACACAAACAAAAGCTAAAAAAAAAAAAACAAAAAAACTTGAATTTTCAAGCGAATCATGCTTGCACATTCTGAAGTTCTACTAAAGTGCAATCTCTACGTGATATGAAAGTAAACTAAAAGAATCATTTTTGGAAACAGTCTAATTCTTGAGTGTGCACATTGGCGAATATTTTCATACATCTATTTAACTTCAATGCAACCTTAAGTTAACTCACAGCAATGCATAGTCTTTGATGTACTTATTTTTCAGATACCAAGTAGTTGGTCAGTAATGTCCAATTCCCCAGACTGTTCTTTTTCCTTTGACATTTTGTAAGACAAACCGTGAATTGATTTATTGTATAAGATAATCCCTCAAAAGTTTGTCTTGCATGCAAAACAGAACTTTGCAGGAAGTAAAGATACCCCAAAGTAAGTCTTTCCAATGTAAATTATCTTCTTACTTGAAAGTATCCTGATTTTAAACACCATGCAGTATCCACTTGTTCTGTTTGAATAACTGCCTCTTGGTCTATGTATAGGTTACTCATGAGCACTATTAAGTGTTCTGGAATTTCCATTCTAATTGCTATCCATAGTTTTTTATGACCCACACTGTCGAATGTCTTTGCGTTGTCAATAAAACACAGGTACACATCTTTCTGGTATTCTCTGCTTTCAGCCAAGATCCATCTGACATCAGCAACAATACCCCTCGTTCCATGTCCTCTTCTGAATCTGACTTGAATTTCTGGAAGTTCTCTGTCCATGTACTACTGCAATCATTTTTGAATTATCTTCAGCAAAATTTTACTTGTGTGTGATATTAATGATATTGTTTGATAATTTCCACATTCGATTGGATCACTTTCTTAGGAATAAGCACAAGTATGGATCTCTTCCAGTCGATTGGCCAGGTAGCTGTCTTCCAAATTTCTTGGCATAGATGAGTGAGCACCTCTAGCGTGGCATCCATTTGTGGAAACATCTCAACTGGTATTCTGTCAGTTCCTGGAGACTTGTTTTTTGCCAATGCCTTCAGTGAAGCTTGGACTTCTTTAGTACCATTGATTCTTGACCATATGCTACCTCCTGAAATGGTTGAATGTCAACCATACTTTTTGGAACAGTGACTGTGTATTCCTTCCATCTTCTTTTGATGCTTCCTGCACCATTCAATATTTTGCCCTTAGAATCCTTCAGTATTGCAACTTGAGGCTCGAATTTTTTCTTCAGTTCTTTCAGCTTGAGAAATTCTGAGCATGTTCTTCTCTTTTGGTTTTCTAACTCCAGTTCTTTCTGTATTTCATTACAATACTTTACTTTGTCTTCTGGAGCTGCCCTTGGAAATCTTCTGTTCAGCTCTTTACTTCATTGTTTTGTCCCTTTGTTTTAACTGCTCTTTTTGGGATTTTTTTGGTCTTTTCTTTTTTCCTGTCTTTTTAATTACCTTTTGCTTTCTTCATATATGATGTCCCTGATGTCATCCCACAACTTGTCTGGTTTTCAGTGCATCAAGTCTTTTCTTGAGATGGTTTCTAATTTCAGGTGGGAAATTCTAAAGGCAGTATTTTGGTTTAAAATCAGGAAGGATGTGAGTTAGGGTTTATCTTTTCAACATATTTATACAATATATGTGCTAAGCAAATAATCCGAGAAGCTGGACTATATGAAGAAGAATGCAGCATCAGGATTGGAGAAATACTTATTAACAACCTGCAATATTTAGATGACTCAACCTTGCTTGTGGAAAGCAAAGAGAACTTGAAACACTTACTGATGAAGATCAAAGACTACAGCTTTCAGTATGGATTACACCTCAAGATAAAGAAGACGCAAATATCTTACAAGTGAACCAATAAACAACATCATGATAAATGGAGAAAATATTGAAGTTGTCAAAGATTTCATTTTATTTGGATCCACAATCAATGCCTATGGAAACAGCTGTCAAGAAATCAAACAGGGTATTGCAATGGGCAAATCTGCTGCAAAAGACCTCTTTAAAGTGTTAAAAAGTAAAGATGTCGACTTGAAGACTAAGATGTGCCTGATACAGGCTGTGATGTTTTCAATTGCCTCATATGCATAGGAAAGCTGGACAATGAATAAGGAAGACCAAAGAAGAACTGACGCCTTTGAATTATGGTGCTGGTGAAGAATATTGAATATACCATGGACTGCCAGAAGAATGAACAAATTTGTCTCGGAAGAAGTACAGCCAGAATGTGCCTTAGAAGTAAGGATGGTGAGACTTCCTCTCATGTACTTTGGACATATTACCAGCAGGGACCAGTCCCTGGAGAAGGACATGGTGCTTCGTGAATTAGAGGGTCAGCAAAAAGAGAGGAAGACCCTCAATGAGATGGACTGACACAGTGGCTGCAACGATGGGCTCAAGCATAGCAACAATTGTGAGGATAGCGCAGGACCAGGCAGTGTTTCGTTCGGTTGTACATAGCGTCACCATGAGTCAGAACCGACTGTACAGCACCTAACAACAACAACAACCTGAAAATACTTGCCCTACCTATTCTAACTATGCTTCTATGTATTTTCAATTTCATTGACATAGACACGTAAGCATGATATAAAACACGGTATACCCATAAATAGAATTTGCCCATCATGTTACATGTTTCTAAGCAGTTTAAAGAATGATGCACCAATAACTAATGTGCAGTATTCTTGCTTAAGAAATAATATACTGTATTATCATGCCTTTTTTCCAATAATGGAAAGTACTATTTTTGGACCTTGTTGTTTTTATTGTGTGCTGTCGAGATCCTATACGACAGAGTAGAAGTGCCCTATAGGGTTTCCTAGGCTGCGATCTTTACAGGAGCAGATTGCCAGATCTTTCTCCTGCAGAGTGGCTGGCAGGTTTGAACTGCTGACCTTTCTGTTAGCAGCCGAGTGCTTAGCCATTGCACTACCAGGGCTCCTTTTTTGGACCTTAGGTGCACAGAATTGAATTGATTATACTCTTCTGTTCATGAAATGCCAAGGCACCTTTATATCTATGGCCATTATGTGAGCACAGTAAGATGAGGCAAGTACTTACGATGACTATGCATCCCAGTTTTCCCAGGACTGGTGATATTCCCAGGATGTGAGACCTGCAGTGCTAAAACTGGGAAAGTCCCAGGTAAACCTGGGACAAGTTGGTCATCCTACAGGTATTATAATCCTCATTTGTAATTGGGGAAACTAAGGTACAGAGAAGCAAATTGCTTTGCCTGGCTTACCCAGTAAGCTAGAAGCAGGTGCGGGACTCAGCCCTGTCTTCCAACTAGACTGCATTCCCACCTAGATAAGTCCCTGCTGTTTCCTCGATACTTTCTTCTCACCTTGAACTTTAAGAAAATCCACATCACCTTTTGCCTCTCGTGAGCTACCATTCCAGAAATGCTGAGCTGAAGTATTGTGGGTACTAGTGAATGGGCCTTTGTCTGTATCACACATCACTCAGGAGGAACAACATTGCCGCTTTGTGTTTTCAAAAATAGAATGACAGGAGGACTGAGAAGTTATAATTATCACAGCTCTTAAAAGCAGAGGAAATACTAGTATAAGTTCTGTCTACCTCATCAACTACCTCCTACACATTTTAGGTTTTGACTGAGCCATATGTATCATTTCAGGAAACAAATCAAATTAAATGAGCCTCAGGAAAAATGACCAGGTGGCTTCCTTTTGAGCCATAACATGATAATAGCTAACACTTACTGAGAGCTTACTGTGTGCTAGATGCTGCACTTTACATGGATTAGGTCAATTAAACCTCACAACAATAATTCCATTTCTCACATTACAGATAAGAGAAAACTGAGGCACAGACAGGTTAAGTAACTCACTCAATGCCACACATTTGACAAGGGTTGGAGCTTGGATTTAAATTTGACTCCAGAACCAGTGCTTTTAACCACCCACTATGCTAACCAAAAGGTCAGCTGCTAACCAAAAAGGTCAGCAGTTTGAATCCACCAACCGCTCCTTGGAAACCTTAGGGGGCAGTTCTACTCTGTCCTATAGGGTCCCTGTGAGTAGGAATTGACTTGATGGCAACAGGTTATACTGCCTTTGGAATCCCTGGGTGATACAATGGTTAAGCTCTGGGCTACTCACCAAAAGGTTGGCATGGTTCAAACCCACTCAGTGGTGCCTCAGAAGAGAGGCCTGGTGATCAGCTTCCGAAAGGTCACAACCATGAAAACCCCGTGCGGTGCGGTTTTACTCTGAAACACACGAGGTGGCCATGAGTCAGAATCAACTCAAAGGCAACTGATTTTTGTTTTATATTGCCTTATGGAATCTCTGGGTAGTGCAAATAGTTAATGCACTCAGCTGCTAACCAAAGGTTGGAGGTTCAAGTACACCCAGAGGTGCCTGGAAGAAAGGCCTTGTGATCTAGTTCTGAAGAATCAGCCATTGAAAGCCCTATGGAGCACAATTCTACTCTGACACACATGCAGTCGCCATGAGTCAGAGTCAACTCTGTGGCAACTGGTGGTGGTGGCAGTGGTGAATAAAAGCAGCTACACCACACAGTCCCCAATGTCCAATCGCTGAGCTAGCTCATTGTTCGTTAGAGTAGACCTAAGACCAGCTAGACTGCACCTTCTTGTAATGCACAGCTGGACCAGTGTTTGTCTACTGTTTAGGTCAAAGGCATGAGGCTTTCTGGTTGTAGGCACTGAAGGATCCAAAGGAAGAGGTTTTAACCTGTTGATTCATTGGGGAGCGAGAGAAGTTGCTCTGCCAAGCTGCTGCCATGTCATTTCTTCATTACCTTTATTTCCTTTTCGGAAAACTGTAAACAAGTCCTGGGCTTGTGTCATAAATGGCTGGGTGAGCTAACGGGAAAGAACTGTGCAAACTGTAAAGTGCTTTAAAACAATCATCCCATATGTTACGCAGCCTCCAAAATAGCAACTTCTTCAAATGCCCTTGCAAAGCAAATGAGACACAGCTGCTAGAATGCTCTGCAAAGAGACGGAAATCCAGCTCTTTAAAACATTCAAGGGGAAAACACACACACTGTAAAATTACCCCAAAGATGAATTTTACAAGAAGCGCGGAAGTGTCATCAAGTTTTTCCGTGGTTAATTCTAAAAGAGTGCCAGCATCGCAAAGATCAAACAAGGCAGTGCTTCCACAGAAACCTGGGAAAATACGCTTACTGACACTTGCATAATAGTTAGAAATATGATTTATCCTCACATGAGGAGCAGGAGTGAGGAAGCCAAATTTACCAGCTCTTCTCAATTATTTCTAAAGACATGTCTGTTAGGAAAAAAAATTGAGGAAGTCTTTAAAAAAAGAAAAAAAAGGAAAGAAGGATGAGGTGTTTGTGGAATGCCGTGAAGTTTTGAGAGTGACTCAGCACTTGCCAAGGGGCAGCTACAATTAAATGAGTTTGTTGAAAGAACTCTAATAAAACTCAGCATTCCCTGTAATCTCAGAACAAGATTGCACCACTAAAGAAAATGTTAAACACCACATTTGAGGGGGCTGTGGTTTGGTGGAAGCTGCTTTGTGGGTGGGGAACTCAGGGATGAGTCACAGACTCCTCACACGAAGTGGATCGAGGCTGGAGCGGAAGCTGGGTTGTGCCTCCGCCCTCTCCTCTTTTCTCTCCCTTTCTCTTGAGACTTCAGCCCTTCCACAAGAAGCCAAACATGGTAAGTGAGCTCGCCACTGGGCAATGAAAAACTGTGACACAAGTGAAATTAAGTTTTACTTGTACTATCAAGTATAAAATATATACACTCTACAGACAATTCCTGAGATTCAGAGAAGGGAAGATTTTTGTGGAATCCTCTGGACCAATGAGAATTGTCAGTATTTTGGAAGAAGTACAGCCAGAATGCTCCTTAGAAGTGAGAATGTCAAGACTTCATCTCACGTACTTTGGACATGTTATCAGGAGGGACCAGTCCCTGGAGAAGGGCATCATGCTTGCTAAAGTAGAGGGTCAGCGAAAGAGAGAAAAGACCCTCAATGAGATGGACTGACACAATGGCTACAACAGTGAGCTCAAGCATAGCGATGATGGGGAGGATGGTGCAGGTCTGGGCAGTGTTTTGCTCTATTGTACATGAGGTCGCTATGAGTCGGAACTGGCTTGACGACACCTAACAACAACAACATAGGAAGAGAGAAGGAATGTTCTGTTTTTCATCAACCAGAACAGTATTTGTTTGAGTGTGGAACAAAACCAGGTTCCAAAGAAATTATATTCCAGTCTGGAATTGGAAGAACTTTCTCTCATGGGATAGAAAGTGGGATTTTTCCTTTTGTTCTCAACCTTGATCAATAAAGATGAACCAGTTCTATACCCGTATCTAGAAGCATGAACTGAATCCCATGATGAGAAGCAAAGTAAGCTGACTCCTTGATTCTGACCAAGCATTTGAATTTGGGTTGGATTTAGATGAGAAATTCAATAACTTATTATAGTGGGTAGAGACTGGAGGCTTACAGTGACCTTGGTGAAGATTTTGTTCTTTTATGGGCAGCGGGGTCAGTCTTTTAATTTACTTAACAATTTATAGACGGTGTTTCCATTGTAGTACTTAATTGTTTCTACTCAACTCAATTTCCTCATCCATACAATTGGGTTAATACAACTTACTGTGCAAGCCTATTATAGAGACTAAATAAAATGTGCATACAAGATGTTTACTATAGTGCCTGGCACATAAAAGCTGAATTAGTGTTTCCTTGCCTACCTGGCCCTTATAAGTTTCCACTGCTAAATGTTGGTTCTCAATAACGTAATGTTGGTTAGAGTAACCTGCTCCCCCACCAAAAAGAAACCACAGCTAACTGAGAACAGTCCCTTAAACTTAACAATTTTACTGGAACTTTTCTAAGGAACCCTGTCACCTTACACCTACAATAATTATTTATTGGACACTTATTAAGGGACATGCACTTTGCATAGACCATCTTATTTCATTTCTCCTACAGCCCTATGGGTCCTATACTATAATTATCCCCCTTTTGCTTCAAGTTCCTACCACCCATCTACCAGTTTGTCATACTGTGGTGGCTTGTGTGTTGCTATAATGCTGGAAGCTATGCCACCATTATTTCAAATACCATCAGGGTTACCCATGGTGGACAGATTTTAATAGCGCTTCCAGACTAAGACAGACTAGGAAGAAAGTCCTGGCATTCTACTTCTGAAAATTAGCCAGTGAAAACCCTATGAATCACAACAGAATATTGTTTGATAGAGTGCTGGGAGATGAGCCCCTATGGTGGAAAGCACTTAAAATACACATTGTCCACAACAATAGACTCGAGAATATCAATGATCATGAAGATGGCGAACACTAAGCAACACTTTATTCTGTTCTATGTGGGGCCACCATGAGTCAGAGCTGACTTGATGGTAGCTAAGAGCAACAATAATAACAAAAGCTTCAAACTCATTTAATTGCCAGGAGGAAAGAATCCCAATCAGTATTTTTAAAGAATCTTTCTTATGTAAGAATATTTTATTATTATTGCAAAACGTTTATGAAAAGTCTTCCTGAGTTGTATTTTGCAAATTTTGTTCAAAGCAAAGCACTAAGACGTAGGTTGATCCTCCAAAAAGTGACATTGTTACCCTAGAGAGGGTTCACCATCTTTCTCTTTCTCGTTTTTAATCATATAGGTTCTTTCTATCTCTGATTATGTTTACAACCTTATCATAAATACTGGCAAAAATTCTTATTTATATCTGTTTAAGAACTTCAGCCGATATCTACAGTGCCAAATTGACAGCCCTGACAAGGGTAGAGGTCAGCCACCTTGTTGAAATGAAGAACAAGGGATAATGGAAGAAGAATTCCCATGAAATTACTCCTCCAGCATTTACCATCTCAGAAATATTACAGACATCCATGCACATTGAATTGGCAAACAACAAAAAAAGAAAGAAAGAAAAATTCTATAGAAACACCCCTCGTTTTGAATAAATTTAAAGTTAATTATTGGAGCAATGAAGTAGGCCTATGTTTGATACAGAGAGATTTACTCAGAAAAGCGTCCCTAGTCAAAAAGACATTAGATCCCTATTTAAGAACTTCAGTCAATTCAGTGCACCTAGACAACTAAAATGGAACATTCATGACATGTTCTTTATATTCTGTTTGATTTCATTTTATTTTTTGAATAAGTATTTGTAGAGGCATATACTTAGGCTATATTTTCTTCTGAACAATTTTTTTGAAATCCTATGAGCTAATGTTTCCTATTTTATAGAGAAAACTGAAGTGATCAAAAGGGATTTTACGCAAGGTCTCACCACTCTATATACTCCCATACCAGCAACAGTACCCCAAATTCTGTAATCCTGTCTGTTAGGGATGAAATATCTGATCCCCAATCTGAAGCCAAATCTTCCACTTAGACACTAGATACTATCTTCTCTACTTGCTGACCCAAAGGAATTGCTTAAGAAATTCTTAATACCTTTCCTACAACGCTAATTTGTCCCTCTCTACTGGCGAGCTACTTCTGATAATCAGCACATGAAAACCCTATGGATCGCAATGGTCTGATCCAGAATCCATCATGGGGGTGGTATAGGAGCAGGCGGCGTTCCATTCTGTTGTACATGGTGGTGCCATGAGTCGGGGGGAATTCAACAGCAGCTAACAACAGCAACATCCTAGATCATGTCCATCAACATACAACCATATTGTTATTTCTCCCCACCAAAAACAAACAACAAAAACCCTTAGCCTGACCCTACTTCCCCTCCTGTTACCAGTTCATTTCTCTGTTTGCTTTTGCAGGAAACTCAAGAGTCGGCTTTTTTTTTCACTGTTTCTAATTCCTCTTCTACCATGCTCTCTTAAACTACTTACACCAGGCTTTAGCCATCACCACTCCACCAAATATGTTCCTGTCAAGGTCACCAATAATCTCTAGTTGTGAAATTCAATGGTCAATTCCCAGGCTTCACCTTACTTGATCTATCAGCAGCATTTGATACCATTTTTTTGTTCCCCTCTACTTAATCCACTTCCTCCTCATAGTTTTCAGGACACTGTAACCTCCTGATTTTCTTCCTTCTCAGTCTCTCCTTTGATGGTTCTTCCTTCCCTTCTTGATCTTATAATGCTGGAGACCCCCAGAGCTCAGTGTTTTGTCTTTGCTGTATTCTATCTATACCTACTCACTTGATAATCTCATTCAATCACACAGATTTTTAATATCAACATGTTGATGACCCCCATATCTCCATCTTTAGCCCAGACATATTCTCCTAAGTTTCAGATATGCACGATCAACAACGAACTCCACATCTCCATTCAAGTATCTAACAGTCATTTCAAACTTAGTATGCACAAACACAAAGTCCCAATAGGCCCTACAGATTGGCTCTTCCTGAAGCCTTTTACATCTCAGTTGACAGCAATTTTATTTGTCCACTTGCTTAGACCAAACTCTTGATTCCTTTTTCTCACATTCCACATCCCATCTATCAGGAAATTCTGTTGGGATTTACTTTCAAAATATATACAGCATCGGACTACTTCTCACTACCTCTATTGATTAACCCAAGATCTGAGCCCCATCTTCTATTGCTTTCTTTACTGGCCTAGTCTCCTAACTGGTCTCCTTGCATCTGTACTTGCCCTATTCAGTCTATTCTCACCATAACATCCAGAAAGATACTCTTAAAAAATCAGCTCTGTCTGAGCACATTGCAGTGACTTCTCGTTTACTCAGATTAAAGCCAAAATCTTATATGATCTTGCCCTCACCACCCTATTATTTCTTTGACCTACTACTGTCCCTTCACACATTCTGGGCCAGTTTCACTGGCCGCTTTGCTCTTCCTTAAATGGGTCAGGCTTGCTCCTGCCTTGGAACCTTTGCCCAGGCTCTCCTTTCTGCCTGTGACACTCTTCCCCTAGAAATACATATATATGGCTTGTAGTTTGACTCTCCTCAGGCATTTGCTCAAATGGTACCCCCAATGAAAATTAAAACTGTGCACAGGACACTCCCCTGCCAGATCCTGCATTCCTGAAGCTCATTAGGCAGGAGGATATGCCTCCAGTTTCTCCCAGGTTATCTGAGTATGAGGTTGTGTTTGGGGTTTTACATTTTTCAGAACACCAGCAGCTCTACTTTAGTAAAAGTTCATATTAACTTGGAATTTGGAGGCCTAAATCCAGGTGTCTGTAGTGGCTTTATAATCAAACATAAGAAATTATTTTGTGTGTATATATATATATATGTATATATATATGTATATATATATATATATATGTATATAT
>NW_004444163.1:2307610-2324450 GCF_000243295.1 Trichechus manatus latirostris | reverse complement strand
TGAGTAGCGTCTGGGGTCTTAAAAGCCTGTGAGTGGCCATCTAAGATATTCCTCTGGTCTCACCCCTTCAGGTGCAATGGAGAATGAAGAAAACAAGATACAAGGGAAAGATTAGTTCAAAGGACTAATGGACCACATCTACCATGGCCTCCACCAGACTGAGTCCAGTACAACTAGATGGTGCCCGGATACCACCACTGACTGCTCTGAGAAGGATCACAACAGAGGGTCCTGGGCAGAGCTGGAGAAAAATGTAGAACAAAATTGTAACTCACAAAAAATGACCAGACTTACTGGCCTGATAGAGACTGGAGAAACCTTGAAAGTATGGCCCCCGGACACCCTTTTAGCTCAGTAATGAAGTCACTCTTGAGGTTCACCCTTCAGCCAAAGATTAAACAAGCCCATGAAACAAAACGAGACTAAAGAGGCACACCAGCCCAGGGACAAGGACTAGAAGGTAGGAGGGGACAGTAAAGCTGGTAATAGAGAATGCAAGTTTGAGAAGGGAGAGTGTTGACATGTTGTGGGGCTGTTAACCAATGTCATAAAACAATATTTGTACTAACTGTTTAATTAGAAACTAGTTTGTTCTATAAAACTTCATCTAAAGTACAATTTAAAAAAAAAGATTTGCAGCCTTGGAAACCCCATGGGGCAGTTCTACTCTGTCCTATAGGGTCGCTGTGAGTTAGAATCGACTCGATGGCAACAGATTTGGTATATATATTTGGTGAAAAATTGAGAAAACAAGAGAACCTCATATAGGATTTTTTTTGAGCAAGTTAAAGTTCTCCGTAAAGTATTAAAAGCTATACAAAAATAAGGTAATATATATTCTTTTAGTCAGCATTTAAACACCTGTAATATATTCTGACTACCATCTGTCTATCAATTTGTCATACTGCAGTGGTTTGCGTGTGGCTATGATGCTGGAAGCTATACCACTAATATTTCACATACCAGCAGGGTCATCCATAATGGACAGGTTTCAGTGGAGCTTCCAGACTAAGACAAACTAGGAAAAAAGGCCTGGCAATCTACTTCTGAAAATTAGCTAATAAAACTCTAGGGATTACAATAGAATATTGTCTGATATAGTGCTGGAAGATGAGCCCTCTAGACTGGAAAGCACTCAAAATACACAGTGGCTGCAACAATGGACTTGAGTATATCAATAATCATGAAGATCATGAGAGATAGGGTAACATTTGTACCTACGGTCTCCGTGAATCAGAGCTGACTTGATGGCAAGCAACAACAAATGTACTCTGAGAAGCACTAGTTCTGGGATATGCCCAGCTGAATATACCCAATTTTACTCTGTTATCAAAATTGCTGAGAACAGTAACCCAAAATGACCTAATGTATGGAAAAACGGGACTTAAGAGAGATTTATAAAAGAGTTAGGATTGCTTGATTGGCAAAACTTTTTAAAAGGGTGGTGTCATGGATTGAATTGTGTCCCCCAAAAAATGTGGGTAGCAACTTGATTAGGTCATGATTCCTAGTATTTTATGATTTGTGTTATCTGATGTGATTTCCTTATGTTCTGTAAACGCTACCACTATGATGAGATTATATGTGATCTCCTCACATGTTATAAATTCTATCACTGTGATGAGGTTATACTGATGAAGATAACAAGATTAGTGTTTTAATGCAATCTCTTTTGAGATATAAAAGAGAGAAGGGAGCAGAGACACATGGGAACCTCATACCACCAAGAAAGCAGTTCTGGGAGCAGAGCGCGTCCTTTGGACCTGAAGTTCCTGTGCAGAGAAGCTTCTAGACCAAAGGAAGACTGATAACATGGACTTTCCTCCAGAGCTGATGGAGAAAGTGTTTCCCTGGAGCTGATGCACTGAATTTGGACTTGTAGCCTTCTGGACTGTGAAGAAATAAACTTCTCTTTGTTAAAGCCATCCACTTGTGGTATTTCTGTTGGAGCAGCACTAGATGACTGAGACAGGTGGGGTGAGTTTTAATAACTTAAAAAATGTTTACAGTGTCATTTTAAGATGGGCTTAGGTCAGTCAATAACAAAAGAATGAAAATAGGAAAAGTTAGTCTCAAGTCATAGCAAAAAGAAAAAAAAGATCTAGGGAAGAGATTAGGAAGAACTTTTTCTAGAGCTGGTTATTGAAATAACCTGTGGAATTCTTCTGCTAGAAATGTTTTGAAAGTGACTAGCTAATCCCTTCTCTCAGTGCATTTAAAGATAAGGCTAAAAGTGGAGGGCTAGAATAGTCATTTTCTTGAAGTTACACTTCAGGGACTCTGTGAATGGTTTAACTAGGTGGATTAAAAATCATCTGTTTTCTTCTCTCATGCTTGTTTGGCTGGCATGTCTAATTCTAGATTTGGAAACTCATAGACATTGCTATGAGATGTACCCTAGACCATGACTCACCATGAAAAGGACAAGTGTGTAAATTGCCTTACCAGTGAAAAATCCTCTGTCTGCCCTCCTCTTTCCTTCTGGAACAAGACTCCAGTCCTTTCTCTCTGATTCATATCCTCAGGAAATCAACATGACACAAAATGGCCAAGTGTTCAATAAAAAATGTCTCTAACCCACACTTGAAGGATGTAAGCTCTTTTTAACCCAGATGTTCTTTATGTCCCCGACAAAACTTTCCTTTTGAAGAATTCAGTGCCATTTGAAAGAGGTAAAACAGTCAGAATGCCATTCACACAATGATAGTTACACATAATGCATTATGTCCCTTTGGCCAATAGGTCTACAAAGTATATCAACCAATGGCAACCACTTTAAAGATGGGAAATAGCAGGAGAAAGAACTACATTTCTTGTAGCCTATGTGTGTCTGGTATGCTAGATGCTTTTCTGCAGTAGTAGTTAACATTAATTGAGTGCTTACCGTGTATCAAGTACTGTCCTAAGTTTTACATGCATCATTTCATTTACTCATACAATAACTCCATGTGATAAATACTATTACGGACCCCAACTCACAGATGAGGGAAATAAGGCATAGAGAGGTTCACTAATTTGCTCAAGATGATGTAGAAAGTAAGAAGCAGAGATGGGATTCAAACACAGAACTGTACAACACCAGAACTTAAACTCTTAACTACCAACCTCATTTAATCCTTTAAAAAGGGTGGCTATAATTACCTCTATTATATAGATAAAGACATTGAAGATTAAAGAAGAAATAAGTAACTTGATCTGGAGCACAAAGGTTATAAATGAGATTTGAACCCAGGTCAGGCAGACTCCAAAATTTATGTTCTAGTCATATGAATATTAAACCCATAAGACAAGTATATATCCTCACATTCACTCAATGTAATTTATTAGTAAAGCAATTTATATTAATGAGTCCTTACTCTGTACAGAGCACTGCCTGTGGCACTTTGAAGATACTATGAAGGAGCCCTGGTGGCACAGTGGTTAAGAGCTCAGCTGCTAACCAAAAGGTTGGCAGTTCAAATCCACCATCCGTTCCTTGGAAGCCCTCTGGGGCAGTTCTACTCTGTCTTATAGGGTCACTATGAGTTGGAATCAACTCAATGGCAACAGGTTTGGTTTTTGGTTTTATGAAGGAATTAAATATATCTATCTCCAATGAACTTTGAATTCTATTTTGCAGAGAAAACATACGGATGAAATGGACTGAGGTTAGTTGCAATGTATTGCGTCAAGAGAGGTCAATTAACATCTGTGAACTGAATAAATGAGATGCAGGGGAAAACAGTGATTCGAGGAGAAAGAGGCTGATCGAGGAAAGCTTATCAGTGGAGATTTAAAGTGTGGTGTACGATGAGTAGAGTTGTTCCCATTGTGGCAGATTATCCAATTGGCAAGGTAAGCACAGTGCTTACCTTGCTTACTAAATCATCTGTAGTGAATGTTTCACATGTTTTCACCACATCAGAGATTCTGCTTCTAGGTATGGCTGGCATCTGTCTCTCTCCCAGCCCCACAGCACCTTCCTACAGAATCAATGCCTCTTTTCAAATTTATAATCCTTAACAGGGACAGATAACCCAGTAAACAACGTAGCACAGGTTTACTTGTGCTTACTTACTAATCTGTAGTGATAGTTTCACATGGGTTTCACATAGTATGAAATTGTTCACTACAGATGAATAAGTAAACACAAGTAAGCCAGTGCTTACCTTGCTTACTAATACGCCCCTGGATCCCACTGACTAATATTTTCCTGAGTATTTTGTGGATAGGGAGAAAAAATACTTTGGAGGGCTTATGGAAAGGAAATATGATGTTAGCACTTGTTGGAAAAGCTTTATTAAAGATGTGGCTCACAATCACAGGGCAATGGAAAGATTGAAGGAAGGGAAAGGATTTTCTGTGTTTTAGCTAAAACTGCTAGCTATTACTCTTTCTCTCATCAAATACAAACCATAATAGTTATAAATCAGACCCAGACTCCTTCTTTATAAAGAAAGGCAAAAGGTGAGAGGTGAGGAAGAGAGTCAATTTCAACATTTTCAAGGGATTTTCCAGGGAATCTATCCAGTCTAATGGAAAAGAACATTTTTTTTTCTCTGAATTAATCTTGGAATTAGAGCTTTATTGGATGAATGGACTAGAATGTTGATTGTTTATTTCATCATGCCTCCCACTCCCTATAAACCTCCAAGTTAATAAAGAATGGGTTGTTTAAAAAAAACTATTGGGATATTAAACATGTATTCTGTACTTACAAGGTTGTTATCTAAGCTATGTTTGACTTTTCTTCGATCTAAGGCATGAACTTCAGCCTTCAGTAGGACTATTTACTGAACCTTCTCTAAAGACAGCATTTTCCAAACAATGCTATGCAGGAACGAGAGGTAGTCAAGATGTTAATGGATGTTACTGAATGAAACAGTTCTATAGGAGCCCTGCTGGCTTAGGGGTTAAGAGCTATGGCTGCTAACCAAAAGGTCAGCAGTTTGAATCCACCAGCTGCTCCTTGGAAACCCTACGGGGCAGTTCTACCCTGCCCTATAGGGTTGCTATTAGTCGGAATCGACTTGATGGCAACAGGTTTTTTTTTTTTTTTTTTTTTTTTAATGGTCAAATAAGGAGTCCTTGGGTAGTACACACAGTTAAGCACGTGACTACTAACCAAAAGGTTGAAGTTCAAACCCACCCAGAGGCACCTGGGAAGAAAGGTATGGCGATCTGCTTCCAAAGGTCACAGTCCTTGAAAACTCGATTGAACAGTTCTAGTATATAACATATGGGGTCACCATGAGTTGGAACTGACTTGATGACAGCTGCTTTTTTTTTTTTAATGGTCAAATAGGATTCTCTGGATGGTACAAATGGTTAAAGCACTCAGCTGCTAATTGAAAAGTTGGAAGTTCAAGTCCATCCAGAAGCACCTCAGAAGAAAGACCTGGCAACCTACTTCCAAAAAATCAACTATTAAAAACCCTACGGAGCACAGTTCTACTCTGACACACATGGAGTCCCCATGAGTCGAAATTGACTCAATGGCAACTGGTTGGTTTATGGTTAAATAATTTTGGAAAAGCTGAGTTCAAACATTTTAATTTTTGGAGCCTTAAATATGCTTATGTGCATTTTGTATCACCAATAGGGACATATTTAGCATTTATGAAACTTATTTGACCTTAGAATATCTCCTTATTTTGTGGAACTTGTATTCATATCTCAAAGACTTAAGTGTTCCACGAAAGGAGCCATGTTCTCCTTCCTCACATGAGCTTTAGAAAGGTAGCTCATAGAAGAGGTAAGCCCAGGTGGATGGATTAAGGGGTAAAGAGAGAAGACTATCAACAGGCCACGACTCTGATCCCACACCTGGGGTTGATGGGTCTCCATTTCCAGGTTCTCTGGATTCATCATTGAACAAGAGTGAGAGATGAGTCTCTAACGTCCCATTCCATGTTTTCTCACAGTACCCCAGAAAAGCACTGAGTCATTCTCCCTGTGTTGTCTCCCTCAGTGTGTTGGTTTCAGTGGAGAATCTGAGAGACAGAGCAGAAGTTTCCACAGGAGGGCCAAGGGCTCTCTAGAACTGAAGGAGTACATAGAATGAAAGATTATTTACTCTGTGTTCCTGAACACCCTATGTCAACTAAATTTTAGTATTTCACTCATAGCCTTTGAAATATGCTCAAAGAGTTCAGAATCCTTTAGCAAGTCATTCTGTATCTGCTGGATATACTTTCCTGCCCCCTTCCACAGCTGACCAGAGTATAAGACTGACTCATGTACAGAATGTAATGGAATAACACTTCTCTACAGACCTCTTGTCAGAGTGTGACCCTTAAAAATGCCCCATCACTTTTGCACCATTGAAAGAGGAGGAAACGGAGACATTGAAGAGGCAGTGTCACCTCTTAGAATTTTATTGCTAGAAGGAAATCCTTAGGCAAACTTGTCTATAAGAATGTGAATGTCAGCTTACTTAGTAGGAGGTACACCTTATAATCGAAACACCCAAACTACTTAACTCCTAGTATGTCACGTGTACAGCTGAGTCAGACTACCTACACTGAAATGGTGGTTTTCTGACCTATCTTCAGAGTCAGAAGTGTAAAAAAAGCCACCATCAACTCATTAAAAAGTTAGCCATTTTTTGCAATAGCATTAACGAAGCTTTGAACGAGTACGTAAAATTAACATACCTCTTAAAGTAAATATTGTACCTTTCCATGTAACTATATTTATGTCTTTTCATGTTGTCCAAATATCCTTGTCAATTAAGAATTTTCTATTTTATTGGTAAACAGATTTAAAGAATAATGTATGTTTGTATAGTGCTTTATAGTTTATTAGGTACTTTCTTTTACATGCTTTATTTTCAGTATAACTCTGATAGATGGATTATAGTGTCCTCATTTTATGATATAGAAATTATCACCAAGCTAGTACTTGGCAGCGTGAATTAGAACCCAGGCCTGCAGATTTCAGATTTAGTGCTGTCAACTCCACATGAAGTTGAGTCAAACATCCACGTTTTCTGAAGGATTTTCCTGCTAAACCCATGGTGATCTCAATCTTTTCTATACTCCTAATTCATTGTTCTATAAAAGTAGGCCTTTATTGAAGTCGGTCTTGTTTTCTAATTATTTCATGTGTCTCTGTCTTGTCTATCCCCTCCAAACTTAAGCCTTTGGTTATGTTGTACCCCCTTGCCTTCTCATAAGCTATTCCCACTGCAAAGAACGCTCTCCCCTTCTGTCTCTGTCTCCCCTCCAATCCTTCTACTCCCAAGACTCAGCACAGGTCAGGGTGGCCCCTTTCTACTTCTTGGAAGCTCTTCCTGACCTTCCCCACTCCCTTTCTTGCTCAGGAAGGTAGCTTCCTGGTGTGCTCCTATAGCACCCAGCCACGACCTCTAGTATGGACTCATCCCACTGCAAGTATCTGTTTATCATACATTTCCCATTTGACCTTGAACACCTTAAGAAAAGAAATCTTATGTGACTTCTTTTCAAGTTCCCAAAACCCAGCATACAGTCGGCTGTTAATAATTGATAAATAAATAGTTGAATAAATACAGCAACACAAAATCAATTAAGGCTGTTAGTGCCTTCGGGGTGTTCCCAGCCTCATGGGGGAGAGAAACCTGTAAACAGACCACAATGAGCAACATGATGAGTGCCCTGCTAAAGAGACATGGGGCTCTGGGAGTATAGACCAGAAGGGACTGAGGCAATCAGTCCTCAGAGGAAGTGAAGTTGAGGAGGATCTTGAAAGAAGAGTAGGTGGTCATCAGGCACTGTGTGGAGCAAAAGGAGTAGGGTGAATGGGCAGCAAAAGGAGAAGGCAGGCTCTTGTGTGGCTCTATATCTTTGGCTGTTCAGCAAAGCCTTCTCTGGGGGAGCTGAAGCTCTCTCCAACCAACCTCATGGTGCTAACTACAGCAGCCAGTAATGGTTTCCTGTTTCCCTAGCCCCACACAATTTCGCAGAGGTTTTACAAAAATCTCCAACTTCTTGGATCCAGTAGATCTGAGGGAATAAGCTGACCCACAGAGAAGCAGAGGACAAACATGGAGGAAGAGTGTCATGGAAGTGCTTGATTCTAGCAATTTCTGGAGCATGGTGTAACCCTGCTCTTCCTGGAGTTTTTTGTTGTTGTTGTTGCTGTTTGTTTGTTTGTTTGTTTAACCTAAACTAAATCAAGCTAGGTCTCTGTCACTAGCAAACACAGGAGTCCTGAGCAACACCAAGACCTTAAAAAACAATCTCCTTACAGCATGCATGTAGATAGATACAATGCAGCTACTCAATAAACTCTTTATATTTTATTTCTCAAGTGGACCTTTTCCCATGATCTAATTCAATTCCTGTATTTTAAAAGTGGAGACACAGGTTAAGTATCTTTTCCAAGGCCACCCATCCTACTCATCACGGAGTTTACACTGGAACAGGAACTTTCTTACCAGAACAATGTTCTATCCACCATAGACTACTCCCCTTGCTATTTGCTGGCTAGTTTGCCTTGAGTCAAGAGGTGATCATGGGATTCATATTTTGGTGGAAAAATCAAAATGGACAAAGAATTCATGAGCTATGACTGCCTATTAAATAATAACAGTATTGTTTTTTAATTCATTCACCAAATAGTCCCTAACATGTGCCTGGCACTGTACTGTGATAGGCAGGTATTTTGAGGTAAACAAGGCATGCTTCTTGACCTCAAGCAGTCCACCAAATTGAGAAATAGTAAAAATTACCAGAGCTCATATACCTCAAATAGGCCTCACATTCTGGAAAAACATGTACTTAATACATTTGCAATTGCTGGCAAGTCCCTTTTGAACCAGTTACGAGCCAAACGAAAACATCAGTCTCACAACTTTATAGCTACATTCAAATTAATGTTTAATCAGAAATGTTATCACCCAGCTGGATCAATTGGCTACGGCAATTGTTCTGTTTTTTTTTTTTTGTTTTTTTTTTTGTTTTTGTTTTTTAAATACAAAGACAATGACTTTCTCCTACCAAGAATATTCAAAAGAATATGCTACAGGTTCTGAGGGCCACTGTAAAACAGGCGGTTCAGAGACGTTTTGCCTAAGGCTAGGCAGCATCACTGCCCTAATGGGAACTATACTATTTAGGATGAGTAAGTTTTTATGTATTTGTTAAAATAACGAGTTCCCAATTTTATATTAAATTTCCAGACAGGCATATATCTGCCAAAGGCAGGTGCCTGGGCCACCTTAAGTCACCTTGAGTCTCTTCCAGCTCTGTGAGTTTGCAATTGCTTATACTGGATTTCTCCAAACCTGTGATAGGCTGAAGACCTATTTTTGTCCTAGTTCTTTTCCTTATATAGGTCAAATCCTGTTCCAATAAGTACCATAACAATAACCACCTCATGGCCTGGTTATTTTAGACAACCTGATAAAATAAGAATCAAGTATGACCTCCAAGTTAGAGTTGGCTGTCACAGAATTTGACCTGAATATTATTAAGCAAGGAGGCAGCCAGTGTATTAAGTTTTCATCTTCATGGCACTGGGCCATTGCAGATCAGTCAGATGGAAGGTACAGAAAAATTATCAGTGATTCCAAATCACAGCACTCAAATCTCTGAATCAGTGACTCCATTTGCCTGAGAGATACTGCATAATCACAATATTTGGCAAGCCAATGCTACGAGTCTCCAGGTAAGAATGGTATTCATCTTCCTTCTGTCACCTCCAGCCAAAGAATCTCAGGCCAATTTTCCCATCCTAGTTCAGGCCTATTAATCAGCTCTTTTGTCTTATTAGGTACCTCCAAACTTGAGGTTTCTTTCTCTATTCTTCCCCAGGGGGCTGGATTCATGTTCTTTTTTGCAAATGTTCTTTCTTCTTGAAATGAGGTACACCTGCTGCTCTCTGTAATGCTTCTCTATTAGAATGTAAACTCCCTGAAGGCAGGGATTTGTGTCTCTTTGGTTTCCTGCTGTATTTAGTATCTGGGTCCTCTTGCTAGAATGTAAGTTCCACAAAAGCATGAAATCTCATGCCTAGAACAGTGTCTGGCATATAGTACGTGCTTAACAATTATTTGTTGAATAAATGAATGAACAAATGATGCACAGTTGTTCTTTAAGACCAGCATCCAATGCCACCCCTCCTCTCCCGTAGCAGTGCACCTTTAGTCTGGTCTGTTAGTACTGTTTGCAGTTGTCTATTACAACACTTACAGTATACTCTCCATGTTGTTTATTTTATATCTCTTTCTCCAGTTAAACCGGGGGATATTTTACAGCAGGAACTATGTTTTATAACTCTACAATCTGTGCCTAAAATAGTAGCATTCTATAAATGCTTATTGGCTGAACAATTGAAATAATGAATAAAAATATTTCTCTTGGAGGCAGGACCAAGATGGTAGAGTAGTCAGACGCCTCCTGTGGTCCCTCTTACAACAAAGACCCCAAAAAACAAGTGAATGGATTATAAATCACAATCTAGGGGCCCTACACCTCAAAGACAAAGCTGAGGAGTTGGACTGAGTGGCAGGGGGAGGGAGAGACAGTTCAGAAGCAGCGAGGATTTGCCAGACCTGTCCTGGCCGGTACCTGCAGGCTGGATCAGCTGGTGCACACCGGCTGAGGCAAGGAGTAGCACTTGGGATGTGTTTTCCACATCAGGAGAAACTGAACGGTAGACAGACTGCTCGGGCATCCAGAACCAGGGAGAAGTGGTACTGAATTGGTGAAAGGTAAGTACAAGCGTCTAACCTACTGCGCGGATCAAAAAAACCTTCCCCCCTCTGGGAAGTATGTTTCTCCCATTTACCTGCCCCCTTCCCACTCTGCTCTGGGTCCTGGTCCAGCTTCAGTGATTGCTGCGCTCCCTGGGCAAGAAGTAGGACCCATGCCATTCTCCCGGCTATGGAGAGGGAACAAATTAACAAACAAGAAAAAAAAAATCTGCCAGCTCCCCTAAGCAAGGAACTCAGGGCAGGCACAGCCTCTTTGCCTAGGCACAGGCATAAGGGGTCTACAAACTCTGAACGCTTTTCACCCCTGCCTAGAACTGTGTGGGCCCACTTCAACAGCGTAGGCCCTCATTAGCACGGTACAACAGGGTATATTCCTGAAGCCTATTTTCAACTGCAACAGCTAATGGGGAGTGGCAGATCTGAGACATTTGACACCGCCCTGCCCATTAAGCAGGGTCCTCACCTACCCACATCAGGGGCCTACGGACTGGTGGCTCCAACCACTCCACCTAGCCACCTACTACAGGGGTGTGAGAAAAAGTGGGGCCTCCCAGTCCTTACAGCCATCAGCACTGGGTGCCCAAAGTCCTGCTGCAAAACCCACCCACTTACACACTCTAGGGAACAGGGCCATGCCTTCTACCTAGGCACTCAGGGACAGCCGTCAGCCCCCTGCCTTGCTCAGCACATGACCCTCCACTGCACTCAGATACCTATGCCTACTCCAGTCACCCCTGCCCATCTAGTACTGTAGGTGAGAGCCTGCACCACACACTTGGTGACCAATGACCTGGACACCTGAGCTGAATTGACACAAGAAAAGTAAACAGACTCCTGGACTCACAAACCTAGTAACAGCTCTAACCACCTGATGACATGATGTGACAGCTTCAAAGATACCAATAATCAAAGTAGCTCACATGACCAGCCTATTTGGGCATATCAAAACAAAACAAGAAGCTAGGACATAGTAAACAAACATAAAATAAATAAATATAATAACTTATTGAAGGCTTGGAGACAACGGTCAATATCAAATCACTTAAAGAGGCAGACCACAATGGCTTCAGCAAGCTCCCAGAACAAAGAACCAAGAAACCTCTTGGAGGAAGAGAACTTCTTGGAATTACCAGAAGTAGAATTCAAAAGATTAATATACATAGATCTTTAAGAGATCACGAAGGAGATCATTCAAAACACAGAGTGAGCCAAGGAACACACAGACAAAGCAACAGAGGAAATTAAGAAGGATATACAAGAGCATAATGACAAATTTAACAGGCTGCAAGAATCCATAGAGAGACAGCAATCAGAAATCCAAAAGATTAACAATAAAATTTCAGAATTAGACAACTCAATAGAAAGTCATAGGAGCAGAATTGAGGCAATGGAAGTCAGAATTAGTGAGAGTGAAGATAAAGCACGTGACACCAACTTATTTGAGGAAAAATCAGATATAAGAATTTTTAAAAATGAAAAAAAAACTAAGAATTATGTGAAACTCTATCAAGAGGAATAACCTACGAGTGATTGGAGTACCAGAACGGGGGCAGGGGGGATAACAGAAACAGAGAGAATTGTTGAAGATTTGTTGGCAGAAAACTTCCTTGATTTCGTGAAAGATGAGAACATATCTATCCAAGAAGCTCATCGAATCCCACACAAGGAAGATCCCAAAAGAAAGTCACCAAGACATATTATAAACAAACTTTCCAAAACCAAAGATAGAGAAATGTAAGAGTGTCTAGGAATAAATGAAAAGTCATCTACAAAGGAGAGTCAATAAGAATAATCTCTGACTACTCAGCAGAAACCATGCAGGCAAGAAGACAATGGGATGACATATATAAAGGCTTGAAGGAAAAAAACTGCCAGGTAAGAATTATATATCCAGCAAAACTGTCTCTCAAGTATGATGGTGAAATTAGGGCCTTTCCAGATAAACGGAAGTTTAGGGAATTTGGAAAAACCAAACCAAAATTAAAGAAATATTAAAGGGAATCCTCCAGTTAGAAATTTAGTTATATCAGATAACAACCCAAGACCAGAACACAGGACAGAACAACCAGATATCAACCCAGGCAGAAAAGTCACAAAAATAAATCAAAGCTTAAACATTGAAAATAGGGAAACAGAGACATCAATATGTAAAATATGACAACAATAAAACAAAGAAGAGGAACTAAAAATGTAGTCATGCATCTTTCTTATGAAGAGGAAGTCAAGGCAATATGAAGAAATAAAGATTGATTTAAACTTAGAAAGACAGAGGTAAATATTAAGGTAACTACAAATGAAACTAACAATCCTACACATCAAAATAAAAAACAAGAAAAACGTAAAGACTCAGCAAATACAAAATCAACAAAACGAAAAAGATGAAAAGAAAATACATAAAGGAAAATGATAGCACAAAAAATTAAGTGGAACAAAGAAACTGTCAACATCACACACAAAAAAGACATCAAAATGACAGTACTAAATTCATACCTATCAATAATTATGCCAAATATAAATGGACTAAATGCACCAATAAAGACACAGAGAGTGGCAGAATGGATTAAAAAAACATGTTCCGTCTATATGCTGCCAACAAGAGACACAATTTAGACTCAAAGATACAAACAAACTAAAACTCAAAGAATGGAAAAAAATATTTCAAGCAAACAACAATCAAAAAAGTGCAGGGGAGGCAATATTAATCTCGGATAAAATAGACTTTAAAGCAAAATCCACCACAAAGGATATGGAAGGACACTATATAATGATTAAAGGGTCAATACACCAGGAGGACATAACCATAATAAATATTTACACATCCAACGACATGGCTCCAAAATACATAAAATAAACTCTAACAGTATTGAAAAGAGAGCTAGATAGCTCCACAATAATAGTAGGAGATTTCAATACACCACTTTCAGTGAAGGACAGAACATCCAGAAAGAAGTTCAGTAAAGACATGGAAGATCTCAATGCCACAATCAACCAACTTAACCTCACAGACATATAAGAACACTCCACCCAACAGCAGCCAAGTATACTTTCTTTTCCAATGCACATGGAACTTTCTACAGAATAGACCACATATTAAGCCACAAAGCAAGCCTTAACAGAATCCAAAACATCGAAATACTACAAAGCATCTTTTCCGACCATGAAGTAATAAAAGTAGAAATCAGTAACAGAAAAAGCAAGGCAAAAAAATCAAATACATGGAAATTGAACAACACCTTGCTCAAACACTACTGGGTTATAGAAGAAATTAAGGACAGAATAAAGAAATTCACAGAATCAAATGAGAATGGAAACACATCCTACCAGAACCTTTGGAACATAGCAAAAGCAGTGCTCAGAGGTCAATTTATAGCAATAAATGGACACATCCAAAAAGAAGAAAAGGCCAAAATCAAAACATTAACCCTAGAATGTGAACAAATTGAAAGAGAGAAGTAAAAGAAGCTCACTGGCACCAGAGGAAAGGAAATAATAAAAATTAGAGCAGAAATAAATGAAACAGAGAATAGAAAAACAATTGAAATATTTAACAAGACCAAAAGCTGGTTCTTTGAAAAAATCAACAAAATAGACAAACCACTGGCCAAACTGACAAAAGAAAAACAGGAGAGGAAGCAAATAAACTGAATAAGCAATGAGATGGGTGATATCACAACAGACCCAACTAAAATTAAAAGAATCATAACGGAATACTATGAAAAATTATACTCCAACAAATTTGAAAACCTAGAGGAAATGGACAAATTTCTAGAAACACAATTCCTGCCTAAACTAACACAAACAGAGGTAAAACAACCAAATAAACCTATAACAAAAGAAGAGATTGAAGAGGTAATTAAAATCTCCAAACAAAAAAAAAAGCCATGGCCCTGATGGTTTCGCTGGAGAATTCTACCAAACTTTCAGATAAGAGTTAACACCACTACTACTAAAGGTATTTCAGAGCACAGAAAAGGATGGGATACTCCCAAACTCATTCTATAAAGCCAGCGTAACCCTGATACCAAAACCAGGTAAAGACACCACAAGAAAAGAAAATTACAGACCAATATCCCTGATGAACATAGACACAAAAATCCTCATCAAAATTCTAGCCAATAGCATTCAGCAATGTACCAAAAAGATAATTTGCCATGACCAAGTGGGATTCATACCAGGTATGCAGAGATGGTTCAACAATATAAAAACAATCAATGTAATCCATCACAGTAATAAAACAAAAGACAAGAACCATATGATCTTATCAATTGATGTGGAAAAGGCATTTTACAAAGTCCAACCAGACAAGAACGCCCTTTATCACCACTCTTGTTCAACATTGTGGTGGAGGTCCTAGCCAGAGCAATTAGGCAAGAAAAAGAAATAAAGGGCATCCAAACTGGTAAGGAAGAAGTAAAAGTATCCCTATTTGCAGATGACACAATCTTATACACAGAAAACCCCAAATAATCCACAAGAAAACTACCGAACTAATGGAAGATTTCAGCAAAGTATCAGAATACAAGATAAACTTATAAAAATCAGTTGCATTCCTCTACACCAACAAACAGAACTTTGAAGAGGAAATCACCAAATGAATACCATTTACAATAGCCCCCAAGAAGATAAAATACTCAGGAATAAATCTAACCAGAGGCATCAAAGACCTATACAAAGAAAAATACAAGACACTACTGCAAGAAACCAAAATAGATCTACATAAGTGGAAAAAAACACCTTGCTCATGGATAGGAAGACTTAGCATTGTGAAAAGGTCAGTTCTAGCCAAAGCGATCTACAGATACATTCAATCCTGATCCAAATTCCAACGAGATTTTTTAATGAGATGGAGAAACAAATATCCAACTTCATATGGAAAGGGAAAAGGCCCAGCATAAGTAAAGCATTACTGAAGATGAAGAACAAAGTGGGAGGCCTCACACTACCTAAATTTAGAAACTCTTACACTGCCACAGTAGTCAAAACTGCCTGGTACTGGGACAACAACAGATACATAGACTAATGGAACAGAATTGAGAATCTAGATGTAAATTCAGTCACCTATGGGCAGCTGATATTTGACAAACGTCCAAAGACTGTTAAATGGGGGAAAAGACAGTCTCTTTAACAAATGGTGCTGGCATAACTGGGTATCTATCTGCAAAAAACTGAAACAAGACAGATGCCTCACACCATGCACAAAACTAACTCGAAATGGATCAAACACATAAATATAAAATCTTAAACAATAAAGATTAAGGAAGAAAAAATAGGGATAATGCTAGGAGCCCTAATACATGGCATAAACAGAATTCAGAACATAACTAATGATGCACAAACACCAGAAGAGAAACTAGATAACTGGGAGCTCCTAAAAATCAAACACTTATGCTTATCAAAACACTTCACCCAAAGAGTAAAAAGACAACCTACAGATTGAGAAAAAGATTTTGGTTAAGACATATCCTATCAGGGTGTAATCTCTAAAATCTACAAGATACTGCAAAACCTCAACAACAAAAAGACAAATAACCCAGTTCCAGCAAAATGGCGCTCTAGGCAGAAGCACCACGCCGTCCCTCCACAGCAAAGATCTGAAAAACTAAGCGGAACAGAGAATACAACAATCCTGAAACCCCAAAACATCAAACGAAGAGATAAATAACTCAGCCAAGCACCAAATGGAGTGAGAAAACTGACAGAGAATGGAGAGTGAGGAGAAATTCATGCAGAGGTCCCCTACCAGCTAACGCAGCGTGGATCTGCCATCTCGGATTCCTATCGGAGACCAGCAAACGGGGTACAAGAAAGCAGCCTTACAGAGCTTCCAGCGGGAGACAAAACAACCGGTAATTGGTGATATACGCTTTCCCACCCCCCCACCCTTCTTCACCCCAGCTCGGCCTCCTCTGCTTCCCGTGGCCACAGTCTCTTGACCGGGAAACAGGGGCTGCTTGGATTCCTCACACCCAAACGGGTGGCTCTCTGAGTGCCATTTGTTGGCTGCTGGTGTTGCTTTTTTTCTGCTTCTTTGTATTTCTTCCTTGCCTCTCCCCACCTCCCCCTCCTTTAGCTCAAATACCTCGCTCCGTGTGCCATCTTGGCTTCTTCCCGAGGGGCTGCAGAGCTCCGGTAATTTGTGATATACGCTTTCCCACTCTCTAC
>NW_004444163.1:2289443-2298816 GCF_000243295.1 Trichechus manatus latirostris | reverse complement strand
GCCTTCACCTGAAGTACAATAAAATAAATAAATAAATAAAAAATACAAATAACCCAATTAAAAAATGGGCAAAGGATATGAACAGGCACTTCACCAAAGAAGAGATTCAGGCAGCTAACAGATATATGAGGAAATGCTCACAATATTAGCCATTAGAGAAATGCAAATCAATGAGATACCATTTAACCCCAACAAGGCTAGCATTAATCCAAAAAACACAAAATAATAAATGTTGGAGATGTTGTGGACATACTGGAACACTTATACTCTGCTGGTGGGAATGTAAAATGGTACAACCACCTTGGAAATCGATTTGGTGCTTCCTTAAAAAGCTAGAAATAGAAGTATCATATGATCCAGCAATCCCCTTCCTTGGAATATATCCTACAGAAAGAAGAGCCATCACACGAATAGATATACACACACCCATGTTCACTGCCGCACTGTTCACAATAGCAAAAAGATGGAAACATCCTAGGTGCCCATCAACTGATAAATGGATCAACAAATTATGGTATAGTCACACAATTGAATACTATGCAACGATAAAGAACAACGATGAATCCTCTAAACATCTCACAACATGGATGAATCTGGAAGGCATTATGCTGAGGGAAATTAGTCAGTTGTAAAAGTACAAATATTGTATGAGACCACTATTATAAGAACACAAGAAAAGGTTTAAACACAGAAGAAATCATTCTTTCATGGTTCTGAGTGTGGGGAAGGATGGAGATGGGAATTCAATAACTAGATAGTAGACCAGAATTATCTTAGGTGAAGGGAAGGACAACATATAATACAGGGGAAGTCAGCACAACTGTACTAAACCAAATCTAAGAAGTTTCCTGAACACGACCAAATACTTCGAGGGACAGAGTAGCAGAGGCAGGGGTCTGGGGACCAATGGTTTTGGGGACATCTAGGTCAATTGATGTAACAAATTTTATTAAGAAAATGTTCTGCATCCCACTTTGGTGAGTGGCATCTGGGGCCTTAGAAGCTAGCAAATGGCCATCTAAGATGCATCAGTTGGTCCCAACCCACCTGGAGTAAAGGAGAATGAAGAACACCAAAGACACAAGGAAAATATTAACCCAAGAGACAAAAAGGGCCACATAAACCACGGACTGCATCAGCCTGAGACCAGAAGAACTAGATGGTGCCTGGCTACCACCAATGACTGCCCTGACAGGGAACACAACAGAGAGTCCCTCTCAGAGCAGGAGAAATGTGGGGTGCAGAATTCAAATTCACATAAAAAGACCAGACTTAACGGTCTGACTGAGACTAGATGAACCCCAGAAGACATGGCCCCTCGGCTCTCTGTTAACCCAGAACTAAAACCATTCCCAATGCCAACTCTTCAGACAAAGATTAGACTGCACTATAAAACATAAAATAATAGTCGTGAAGAGTGTGCCTCTTAGTTCAAGTAAATCCACAAGAGTAAATGGGCAGCTCCTGTCTGGAGGTGAGATGAGAAGGCAGAAAGGGATAGGAGCTGGTTGAATGGACACGGGGAAATCCAGGGTGGAAAGGGGAGTGTGCTGTCACAATACAGACATAGCAGCTATGGTCACATAACAATATGTGTATAAGTTTTTGTGTGAGAAACTAACTTGAGCTGTAAACTTTCACCTTAAGCACAATAAAAATAAAAAATAATATTTCTCTTGTAACAATAAATAGTGAAGATTTATGATTGAACATCACACTTCAAACTCTGCCTGGACTCCAGAGCTTTCCACAGATCAAACTGTAGAAGCCATGAGTCACTGGATTGGAGGGTAAGGGTGTTTGTTTATGGAGGACTTGTTTCCCCACCTCGATGAATCACATATATAATCACCCAAACTGCATCCTGTCTGGGGAAGTAACCAAAACCCCTATTTCTAGCCTCAATGGCTTTTTGGTTTTATGAGTAAATGCCACTGTCATGTCATTAAATAAATGTTCTCAGAAAGCCCTCAGCCAGTTTTATAACCTATGATACTCAGGGTCATGATAGAGGAGCAGGCTTGAGATTAGAGCACAAGACCAAGCACTGCCTGGACCTGTGCTCTAGCCTCTAACTGGTCTTCCTGCCTCCAAGCTCATTTCAAACCTCTGCTACACTCTCTTCCAAAACCCAGGTATAATCATAGAATTCTCCTGCACAGAAATATTTAACAGTCCTCATCATCTACAGAATAAAGACTGAATTTCTTAACCTACAATCCAAGGCCCTCCAGAATCTTGCTCTGGCCTCTTCATCAGCCTTCTTTTCCTCTATTCTCACATAACTGTGCTTGCTTCATATAGAATGAGTGACTTTCTGAAAACATAAAAATCCTACACTCTGTTCTACTCCTTTGTTCCCTCTGTTTCCTACTAGACTGTCTACCCCCTTCCATGTTCAAATGGCTAAAATCTACATATTCTTCAAGTTAAAATGCCACTTACTCCACAATATCTTTGTGATTGTCTAGTAAGGAAGAACGACTTCTCCTTTGATCACACTCCCATTCCATAACTTATTTCTACTGTGTATTATAGACATGGAGCTCTGGTGGTGCAGTGGTTAGAACTTGGCTGCTAAAGGTCAGCAGTTCAAATCCACCAGCCGCTCCTTGGAAACCCTATGGGGCAGTTCTACTCTGTCCTATAGGGTTGCTATGATTCGGAATCAACTCAATGGCAACAGGTTTGGTTTGGTTTTGGTTTTATTATAGACATATATCTACATGTTTATTTCTCTAACAAATCATTCACCTGAGAAAATCTGAATCCTAGTCAATGTGACATTCCTTCAATTCCTAGTAGTACCTGGCATAGTGGACACTCAAAATAAATATTGTCTCAATGGAAAATTGAATGAGTTTAATTGTTTCAAATCCTTCTCTTTGGCTTGGAATCTTCAGGAAAGGTTCACCATAGGAGTTTCTTATTTTCATCTCTCTCATTTTAATCCTTATCCCCTT
Source organism: Trichechus manatus latirostris (assembly GCF_000243295.1). NCBI lineage: Eukaryota > Metazoa > Chordata > Mammalia > Sirenia > Trichechidae > Trichechus > Trichechus manatus. The sequence goes on along the minus strand of NW_004444163.1, from coordinate 2,295,853 downwards.
TCCAAGAAAATATAAGATTAAGAAAATCTTTGATCTACAAACAATTGTTCTTCTATATCGATGGGTCTCAAAGCAAGGTCTTCATTCCAGGCTCCCTTTCTCCTGATATCCAGCACCTGTGTCCCAATTTTATGAGTAGATGACATGTGTTTGAAAGAAAAAAATCTAATTTTGATATTAATATAATTCAGAGGGAATTTGCTGCTTAAAAAGCAAAATTTTTAAAAGATAGCATATTCCAAAGACAAAGACTTTTACATACTTCCTGAAGGAGAATATCTATGCCACAGTGCCAGTTGAAGGGTAGATACATTCCTTCAGTATGGGTAAGCGAGAGTTGATGCAATAATGACTAGCTTTGTTTGCCTGCAAAGCACTTTGCTCCCTTTCTGTTTATTATGATTACTCTGGTTATGAGAATGGGGATGTAGAAGCAGAACAAGGTTATGATCATCCAGGCCAAGGTCAGATAAAGAGGGAACAGAATGTCAAAAGTTTTGTTTCTTCTACTGATTTTTGGCAATGACCACATCTGGGTATGTGAAAAAGACAGCGGCCATGAGTACACTTTGTAAGGATGTGCAGTTTGAGGGCCATCTCCTTCTCTGTTTCTCTAAAGGCTGCCATTGAGGCTGCATTCTTCCCTCTTCAGGGGCCAACTGACACCTACAGAACCAATGGCTGAATGACCATGGAAAAGTTTGCAATTTCTTCATCACGTCAGGGAGGATAATATTACCTGTAAAAAAATAATGTCATACTTTATAAATTCTAAAGTGTTGCTCAAGTACCAGTTGCTATTGTTAATTCTGGGGCCCTAACAGTGCAGTGGTTAAGTGTTTGGCTGCTAACCGAAAGGCCAGCAGTTCGAATTCACCAGCTGCTCCTTGGAAACCCTATGGGGCAGTTCTACTCTGTCCTATAGGGTAGCTATAAATCAGAATGGACTCGACGGCAACAGGTTTGGTTTGGTTTTGGTATTGTCAATTCAAAGATGACTTTTTTTTCCTCAGTACCATACACCAGGGGCTGGCAAACTTTTTCTGTAAAAAGCCAGATAGTAAATATCTTAGGTCTTGTGGGCATATGATCTCTGTCACAGTGACACAAGTCTGCCATTGTAGCAAGAAATCAGCTCTAAATAATATGCAAGTGAATGGATGAGGCTTTGTTCCAATAAAACTTTATTTATAAAAACAGGGGCAGACCAGATTTGGGCCATGAGCTATAGTTTTTGAGCCTTAGCCTTACACCTTTGGAGAGAATAAAACACCGGAGGGAAATTATCTAAAATCCCTCAGAGATATGAAGAATGATATAGTCACAGCATTCTTGTGAGCAATTATCCTGGAACTGTCAGACATTCCTTAAAATTACTTTTTGAAATTAGGGTTTTAGTTTTGCACATTATCATCACCATCCTCCTCCTCTTTGTCATCATCATTATTTTGCTATCTATCTGAAAAGTATCACTAAGACAGGCATAAAAGAACCCTAAGTTTCTATACCTACAATTTGACCACACTGTCTTCTAGGAAAGAAAGCTCAGATTATTGTTAAAGGAAATATCAATCATACTTGTGTTGAAAGGTCGCTACTTTTTTTTTAACGAATTGGTCCTTTGAGCAAGATGAATTTTAATGGATTGGTTTATTAACCTAAAGGTTGAACCAGACTGAGAGTAACTAAATGATTTGTTCATAATTAGTATTATTTATACTTATTTTACTTGGGAAAAACATCACCTTAAATGTCAGGATGTTTTTTAATTGCTTCAGATGAGATTCAAAATAATTGACTTTGCAAATGTATTTTAAAAAACTGATTTAAAAATATCTGAAGCTGCTGACAGTCTGCCTAGAAGAGACAAGATATTGATATTTATTGCTAGGAACAGGGCAGAAATTGATCCATGATTTTTTTTTAACCACATGAATTGTGTACTGTGGTCACTTCTGAACTCTAAAATAGGTAAAATGCTGGTAGAGGGATGTGTTGACTCCTCTTTACCATAAAATCTCTGAAGTCATACTTCTCTGAAGTACGCTGTGTCAATATTGGTGTATATTTTGCTCAAATATATATTTTCACATATTTTGTATTAAAAGGAAAATATACACATACTTGAAAGGAAAAGGATGTGTGTGTATGTGTGTGTGCGTGTGTGTGTGTGTGTTTGGATGCCTTGGAAAAATACAGAGTATATGTACACATCATGCATCTATATACAAGATTTAGATAGGATACTAACTTTTGAAGGCACCTAGGTATACGGGAATCCCTGGGTGATGCATATGATTAAGCACTGGACTGCTAACCACAAGGCTGGCATTTCAAACCCACCCAGAGGTGCCTCGGAAGTAAGACCTGCCAATCTGTTTCCAGAAGATCACAGCCTTGAAAACGCTATGGAGCAATTCTACTCCACACACATGGGGTCACCATAAGTTGGAATCAACTCCACAGCCGCTAACAACATTTAGGTATATGACTTAAACTTAGCATCTCTATAAAGACAGTCGTCCCTCAGTATCCGCAGTTCCGCATCCGCATCACAGGTTCAACCAACTGGGGATGGAAAATATTGGAGAAAAAAAATTATGCTGTTGCTGACGTGTACTATGTAGTTAGGCCTATGATGGTTGCATTGCATCTGTACTGAACACGTCCAGGCTTTTTTTCTCTCGTCATTTATCCCTAAACATTATATTATAACAATATTCACATAGTATTTACATTGTATTAGGCATTATAAATAATCTAGAGATGATTTAAAGTATGGGAGGATGTGCGTAGGTTATATGTAAATACTACACCATTTTATATAAGAGATTTGAGCATTCCTGAATTTTGCTATCCATGGGGGTCCTGGAACCAATCCCCCCCGGATATCGAGAGACGACTATATTCATCTGTCTATTGGTGGAGATGAAAAGAAGGAGAAGAATATATTAACAGCTGGGAAAAGACAACTTTTTAAAAAATTTACATTGTGAAATAAGGATCCATCACTAGAATGAAACATGCAGCATAATAATGATGATGATGTCTAGCGCTGTAGACTACTGGTATGTACAAGTGTAATCTCGTGAGCTCCTCACATCCACGTGGAATGTATGAAGGAAGGGTAGTAACAACTCCATTTGACAATAAAGAGAAGGCTCAGGGAGGCCAAGTGCTTTGCCTGTGGTCTACACTGCCTTCCCCATAGATCACACTTCTGGAACCTGAGGGGAGTGTGAATGTGTCTACAGGTATCAGCCTTCATAGGTAGACTGAACCAGCTGATCCAGAGTGCAGAACTCAATTTTCCATCTGAGGCATTTCAACGAATAAGTAGCAAATGACCTGGGAAAAAAATCCCAGGCAGGGAATATGGCAAAGGAATAATAAACATGGCCTCTTATGAGCTTCTTCCAAGCATATTCAGTCTGATCATGTGCCTGAGACACGGTGTGACATTTCCTCTGGCAGCACAGTGTCCGGGACACAGACAAATCACTCCTCCAGGTAGCCAAGCAGACATCATCAATCATTATCTACATATTTGAGAAATAGAATATGTAGCCAAGGCTGGGAAAAAGAACATCTGAAGGTGGCTAAAAGGGAAAGAACACAAAGTTTCCCACTTATCTGCCAAAGAATTTACTCTAGACAGTGCTGTGGGAATAGGGGGTCATGTATTTAAATTTTCTGTCAATAGTGGAAGATAGATATATATTCCTCCAAAGCTCAGTAGACAAACTCCCCTGCTGAGAGTAGCCAGGGTATATTAACTGATTAATTATTATTAATGCTATCTCTTATTTAGCTAGCAATTATAACCTATTAAGAGTATTTGTTCACATTTTCCTATCGGATCCCCAGAAAAATCTTGTAAAGCACATCAGTAATATATTATTATCTTCTTTTTATAGACACAGAAAAGGAAACTCAGATGCTTCCTTGCTTAAGCTATTCCAGCTAATAAGTATTAGAGCTTGAACTAGAACCCAGAACTCTTGACTCCTGGTGCATTACCTAGAGCAACTGTGGAAGAGTCGAAGGAAGAAAGAGAAAGTCTGAAACATCAGCTCAGCAAGGACTGAACCGGAAAACGCCATCAGAACAGAATTTCTTCTGGTTTAGCTCAAAAGTCAGAAGTAGGTGTGGTTATATGACACATAACCAGAACGATTAGATCAACTTTCAGGCACACCTACTCACTTTGAATTTTCTTGTGCAACTGAGTCTTTGCTCCCAATCTCCCAGCCTCTGATGTCTTGTGAAGTTTTGGGGGCAGCCGAGTTGGAACCAAACTACAAACTAGCTTAAGTCTCTGATTCAATTCCCAAACCTTCCCTCCTCCCGATCCATGGATCTCACGGATTTGCATCAAACTCTGTAACCAATTTTTTTTTTATTTTGCACTCCTGGGGCTCCTCCCTTCCCATTCCCTAAATCTCCCAGTGTCTCTCTGCACTGCCTCACCCCTCAGTCTCTCCTGGCCACCCTCTTTGTCTGTTCCAGCCACTGCTCCCACAGTGGTTGTGCAGCCCTTGGGGCTCTGTGCCTCTCTCCCCCCTCTCCTGGGCACCTACCTGTGCTCTGCAGCCCCTCAGATGTCTCGGTCCAATCTGTCTAATGCCACCAGCCTCCATCCAGGGCCTGTGAGCTGTGCATGTCTTCCAGCTCTTTGTTACTTTTCCGCCTTAGTGTTTAATACTAGGTAAATAATAACAAACAATAAAAGATGATGTCAGCTGTGCTTCCCGGCTGCAGCCTCCAGAAGTCTTATCTCAGAAACCAACATTGCAACAAAGAAATCTCACAGTTGGGTGAGTGAAAACCAGTTAAGGACAGGAGGAGGAAAACTTCGGCGTTTCCAAAATTCCGCAGCCCCAGCTGCCCTCCAGGGGCTCCCCCTTGTGGGAGATATGGGGCATGGCAAGGCAGTACCCAGCTGGGATGCTGTGGGATGTTTGCCTACATGGGCAGGTGGATGGAAAGGGTGTACACTATAGGGTAGCGTCTGACTCCAGGCACGAAGAAGGGCCTCTGTGATTATTCAAGGAAGTACTTTGGAGAAAGAGTCTCCATGCCTGTGTCTCTGAGTCCAGATGAGTATGGTGTGAGTCACGAGCTTACGCTCTGCATGGAAGTGGCAATTGGCAACCATTTGCCTCTACCTCATGTCCAGTACTCTAACTGGCACAAATGTATCATAAGGTGAGACATTCATACAGGGCTGTTCTGAGGAGACAGGCGTGGTCTCCACCATCTGAGGAAAGGTGATGGTTCAGTGTACTGGACTCTCTGGCCAGTGTGGGCACTCAGCCTCTTGGTGCCACTAGAGCCCTGGCAACGCCCTCTCCCCACCTTGATGAAAACAGACTGGATAACCAAATAGTATCTTTCTCCAGAGGGATACAATCTCATCCATTCCCACTCACTCTGGCAGGCAGGGAAGAGACCATGTATATTACTCTCTTTGCAAACAGAGAATCAGAGGTACATGTAAACCAAGTAACGTGCCCAATGCACTAGAAAAACCACCAGTAGAATGAAGACCAGCACACAGGATTCCTGACCTCTTCCCGCCCAGTATGTCTAGACGATGCTCTGTCTCTGGGGGAAAAGGAAGTGCAAAGCTCATTGACCTTCCCCAGTGCAGGGCAATGAGCCGCACCGTTAGGAGTACTGATTGACTCCCAGCCGGGAGTACAGTGTGCTGGGCGTGACACAGACAGCAAGACCCAGACTGAGCCTGCAGGAGAGGATTCGTCATTATGTCAGATGAGGAGGAAACAACAAACAGGCTGGTGGGATGATCTCTATTTAACCAGCACAGTTAACAAGAACTGAATAAGGAAACTTTGCAGAATGGCAACCGTGCTCAGCTAGAGTTTTCCACCTGCTTTATGACACATCATCTCATTTCAACATCATAATAACAGTTCCTACATCTCGGTTGTGAAGTTAGGTTAACTCCATCTTACAGATGAAGAAACTGAGGTCAGAGTGGTTAATGGACCTTTCCAACATTACAAAGTAAGTGGCAGAGATAGGAATGAAGCTTAAATCTCTTTAAGCCCATAGCTCTTCTCACTCAATCACATCCTCATCAACTCTTTCAGCAGTCTTGGCAAGAGAACCCTGGCCAGGGTCAATATAAAACACTTCATGTTAATTTCAGCAAACCAAATCTCAAACTAGAATCCACTAGTAGTTTAATAAATTTCCTACCTCCTTGATGTTGGTGGTGGCTCTATATTGAACCTTCTAAGAAGACTGAGCTTGGTGTAACTCACAAAGCTCCAAAAACCAAAAACCAAACTCAGTGCCACCAAGTTGATTCTGACTCATAGCAAATGTCTTAGGCTGAGTTCTCTGGAGAAGCAAAACCAGTAAAGCATATATATATATATATA
>NW_004444163.1:2258845-2289337 GCF_000243295.1 Trichechus manatus latirostris | reverse complement strand
ACACAGAGATTTATGTCAAGGAAATGGCTTATGCAGTGTTTAGAGAATGTAAACGTCCCAAGTCCGTGGGGCTGGTAAGACACTTCTCCTGATTCACATAGCCACAGGGGCTGGTGAACCCTAGATCGGCAGGCTGGAGAGCAGGGCTGTTACTTACAGGCTGTGAAGATCGATGAATCTCAAGGTCGGCAGGCAAGACCACAGGTAAGCTGCTAGCTCAAGTCCCAAGAACCGGAGGTCAGACGAACAGGAGCCAGCTGCAGGATTCAGAACAAGCAAAAGCCCTAGCAAGGAGAGCAGGAAGGACTAGGTGGTAGAGGGCAGAGAGACGAAGGCTGAGGAGGCAGTGAGCCACCACAGGTCCCAGCACCGCTGGTACCAACTCACAGCAAATTCCATTGTGGGTGTAATCAAGTAACAAATTTCAACAGAAAAGTGATCACAACATTATATGACTGTCAAAACACTGAGAATCATGGCCAGCCAAGCTGACACACAATCTTAACCATCACAGAGACCCTATAGAACAGAGTAGAACTGCCCCATAGGGTTTCCAAGGGGCACCTGGTGGATTTGGACTGCCAACCTTTTGGTTAGCAGCCAAGCTCTTCATTGCTGTGCCACCAGGGCTCCCGTAAAGCTCCATTTATTAAAAAAACAAAAACGAAAAAAACATAGGTACACCACATGCTCTTTTTCCATAGGCAACATAGACACTACAGGAACAACAATAACAAAACCCTAGGAAAAAGAACTATGTGCCAACAAAATGATGATTATAGTGATGATGAAAATGATGTCAATTCATGATATGGTTACTAATCATGGACTCAATAAACATTTCTCAGACCTATATTGGACTACAGGCTGAATATGAAAAAGGTAACCCGCCCCAAAGGTATTTAAAACTTTGTTGTAAAAAATCAAGTAAAAGCAGCAACAGGATTTGGAGAATCCAAAGAAAGTTGCAAAACAAAAAGATTCCCTTTCCTGCAATGGATCTAAAACTGAGGACTTTTTGTGATAGGACCACTGTGAAGGATGGAATCAACACCTAGAAATACTTTTCAAGGAGAAAGCAATAGGCGATCTAGATTGTGTGAGGGGCACTCGGACAGGTGTTGAGGAAGAGGAAGATGAACGGAGTGGGAGGGGGAGTCCTGTTTCCCTGGGCTCTTCTCCAGGCACGATGGGATACACTGAAAAGAGAGCAACCAAACTACAGAAGAGACTTAAAACTAGTCAAGAGCAATTTGGAAAACTGGGAATGCTCAGGCAGATGGGAAAATGACTCTGTGTAGGGAATAATTAATATCTTTAAGCATTCAAAGGTCTCTCAGGTAGAAAAGGAATGGGGATTGCTCTACCAAGCTTCAGGGAAGAGGATGGAACCAACAGGAAGAAACACCATGAAGAGAGGTTTTTGACTCACTAAAAGAAAAATGTTCTGCTAGCTCAGTCTGAAATTAGAAAGGCCACCTGCACTCTGGAGAAGGCTATGGGGTCTCTGTGACTGGAAGTTCCTACAGCATTGGTAAAGGAGAAGGTCCAAACACGGAGGCCCACTGGGCTAAAATAACCTTTGGGATCCATCTAGCTCTCAGAGTCTTTAACTCTATGAATAACCTGAGTCCAAAAGCAGAAACTAGAAAAGAGAAAAACATGAAATCCTCACACAGAGCATTTCAACTCATATTGGAGGACCCCCTGGTCTAACACATTGACTGGTCACCTAAATCCAAAGCACGCTCGCTGCCTTTTCCTCTCTTTCCCTTGAACAGAATTATTTATTTTATTATCTCAAGTAATTCCAAGATGTCAGCACTTCCTGGGTGGAGAAAATGCCCTTTAGTATAATGAAAAATACAAAGGAAAATGCAAGACTCCTATACAAAAATGATCAGTTTAAGGAGATGGGGAAAATGGGGTGACAGTATCTCAGGTTTTAAAAGAGGTGTTGAAAGCCATCTTGTCAGACATCCCCCTCCCAAATGCCAGAATTTCTTCCATGTCTTCTCCAATTGAATGATGCCTGCTGTCTATTTGAATGCTGCCTGCTGTCTATTTGAATGCTGCCTCTGAAGTCAATTTCATTGTAGGCCATTCTAATGGGGCTCAAGAGTAAGCAAAATATACACATACCCAATGTATCAGCAATCATAAAGTAAGGAAAAAGAAAAATGGTACCTTTTAGTATGCACTATGTCAGAAACCATGGAGGCATAGTGGTTAAGAGCTATGGCTGCTAACCAAAAGGTGAGCAGTTTGAATCCACCAGGCGCTCCTTGGAAATCCTATGGGGCTATTCTACTCTGTCCTATAGGGTTGTTATGAGTCGGAATCGACTCGACAGCAACTGGTTTTATGTCAGAGTATAAAGACAGAACATAAAAATAACCAGGATTTTAAAAAGTGTTAAAGTAAAATTAGAAAATAGTACCTCCAGTTGAGTGGCCACTACTTATGACACTACTTCTCATGAGGTACCAAATGTTATAGGTAAAAAGCGTAGGTGAAACTGTTGCTTGTTATGCTATATTTTGCATCCAACACAGTTCAATGCTGGGAAGGTAGGAGAACAGGGGCAGGAAAAATGAAAAGGGTGAAGATTACTAAAAAAGAAAAAAGAAAGACTGTGGAACTTGAGGGGTGCTGGGGTGTATATATATTTGGAGTTGCTTGCAGAATGTGAGTTTGGGCAGGATGTAAAAGAAATGCAAAGCTGGTGAGGGTGGCAGACAAGAGAAATGAAGCATCAAAGACTTGACCTCTAACTCAGTCAAGAGAACAGAGGGTTTAATTGGAAGCTGGGGCTGGGGAAAAAATACATAGTTTAGGGAGGAAGAAAGAAGGAGAAACAAGCAATCAGAAAGGACAATTTAGAGGTAGGGAGAAGTAAGAGGGAGTCTGTAGGGACACAGGTTCAAGATACCAGGGACGTTTTTAAGACCATCTGGAGGTCTCAAGAGATGGTCAGTGGTGGAAATGAGGGTAAATATTGAGGGTGAAGGAGAAGACAAGGCATTGCAAGATCTTCTGAGTGGGTTGAAGCAGGAAGGAAGTTAGACCCACAATAGAGCTTGGCTTCTCCATTTCTCTGACTAGCTCACTTCTCAGAGGAGGGCTACCAATAGTACCTTCCTGGCTGCAAAAGACTGTTGATTCATCAGAAAAGCTATGATCAGCCAGGTATGGACTGACACCTCCTAAAAGTTCAGGTTTATGATAGAAAGAGAAGTGAGAATATTAGTAATAAATCATGCTATAAAGTGCTCCAGAGTGATCTGAATTACTCTGTGCGAGTTAACAATCATTTTTCAATAGCTAATAGAGGCCGAACCATGCTAAGCCAGAGAATACAGTTGAGACCATGGGCCCTGCCTTGAAGGTCGCAGGGAGAGGGGTTTTGCAATCAAGTGTAAAAACTACTGCAAAGAATTATAGGGTGCTGTGGAAAAATGACACCCAAAATATTGTTCCTTGTTTTTTACATGTGAGAAGCCACAGAGAAGCAGGAGTAGGGAACACGGAGACTGGCTTTACTCCTCAGAGAAATAATCCATCCAAGATACATCTCTAGACCCCCATCACCCTGCCTGGTGTGGCCAGTTCTGTTGATTGGCCTGCACCCATTACTAAGTGAGAGAAATGGCCCCTTTTGGAGCCTGTCTGATTTCTGGGCTTTTCTGTCCACCTTGCCTCTGTATTTGGGTTCTCGGATGAGCCCAGCTCCTCTCCTCCACCCTAAGCGACTCTGTTTCAGGGAAACATTTGCATTTTCCTTGGCACAGGTACAGATTGTTGAATTCTTTTAGGCCAGGCCAATTACAACAAGCCCTAAAATTGCTGAGCCAAATGGTTTCTTCAGGGATCTGCTTACATTCCGTCCCTGAAAAGAGCAGGGGCCCGCTCCACGCTGTCTTCTCTGCTCACAAAGAGTCTACAGCTCACTTTTAAGGTGGAAAAGGCACGGGGTGCTTTTACCAAAGAGGAGGTGCAGCCCAATCAATTTTCACTTTGATTTTTCATTGCTTGATTGGGTTTCACCCTGTTTAAGAGAATAAACGAGATGGCTCAGGGTCGGCACTCTTGAAGACTGTCTTGACAAAAGGGCTAGAGAGGCTTTTAGTGCACGTTCCATGGGGACTCATGTTGGCAAAAGAATTTATATGTGTCAATACCCTCTCTCATTTTTTTCATTCCTGAACTTCCACTGGGTTCAAGGTTCAATACTGCATTTACATTCTTGTAAGTTCTGGCTTTGGGAGGAAGATGGAGTCAGAATATGGATGACTTCTGATTTTTTATAATCATGGAAGGATGTTTGGGCAGAGATAATCAAATTCTATAAAGGATTACTCCAAAGTTGTTTCTTCTGATTTGGAAATTGTTACATGATGAGTTTACAACGAAATAACTTCCCTATTTATTTTCTATTTGCTAATATTAGAATGTGTAACATTCCCGAGATATCCCAGGCTTATGGGAAGACATTGAGGGACACCTTAATGGGAGCATGTCAAGTAGTGGTGTAGCCAGTTTGGAATTAAAAATTATCCGTGAATAATTCATGAAGCATGTAATCCATGTGTGGATAACTGAGAACTAACCACCTCTGAGAGATGCCTGAAGAACAGCCAAATAGTGTCCTTCCAACAACAACAACAAAAATCGTAGAAGAGTGTCCTCGATGTTTGCCATCAACTCATGGCTAAGGCAACAACACTGTAGGAAAATAGAACTTCTTGAAATGGAACATTAGAACTTATTTCTCACAGGCCAAGATGACCCACATGCGCTTGGCCTTCAGTTCTGTGTCCAGGAATCCCTAGAATGGTCATTCACAACTATCTTATTCAGACAGAAACTTAAGTATCACAAGATCAAACCTGCCATTTTTAAGTTAGAAGAAGAAATCAGGGCAAATCTCCTTTGCAAATGAGTAAATTCTAAGAACCTAAGCTGGCTTCAATGCCATTATCAAAAAGTCTGGCACTATGGGCAGGAGGGTCTATGGTGATAACTCTCCTAGGGACGGGCTTCTCAAAGAGCCCTCAACACTGCTTGGTTACAAACTGAAGTTTGCCTAACTTAACTATAAGATGCTTACTTTTTCTATATCAACTAATGAAGAGTAGATATTAGGAGTTTCAAATGAAGAAAGAAAAGGGCATCTTATTCTAAAAGCTGCCTTCAGGGTGGAAACCCAAAGAGGGTTGTGAGAAGAGTCAAATTTCTTGTGTTTAGTCAAGAGTATAGCTTCTCATTTTGGGAGCTGCTCATTTTGGGAGGATTTCATAGACCCTTGGCCAAGGACAAATCTGGGTCATGGAAAGAGGAAACCCTCTGGACCAGGTATGCCCCCAAAGGAGGCAGCTATAGTTGTCTGGGCTTTATTTATCCAAAGAGTATCTTTTCTTGTCCGGAAGTCAGCATAAATGAATGTGCTGCTGGGTTATCTGAGAGGCCCACAGGCAGATGCCAAGAAGATGAGCCCAATGCTCCCATACTGAAGTCTTCCATCTAGAAGGTCAATAAGATGCCATCTTAACTGGTCTTTTAACTGTCCACTGTCTTTTGGGGGTATGAAAGCCCCAAACACAGAACTTTATTGAAAATCAGGCATCATTTCACTGTTAAAGCCAAGGTAATCTGGTACTAGAACCACGGATTTATGAACAGGGAAATGGTGAGAGGAGCAGGGAGGAGATTGAGGGTGGGGAATTAATTTAAAACACTAAATGTCACCCAATACTGAACATTTGTAGAGCACTCAGCACAGTGCCTGCAGTGTATGTAACATCCAAAACCAAACTAAATCCATTTATGTTGAGTCAATTCTGACTCATGGTGACCCCATGTATTGGTCAGAGTACAACTGCTCCCTAGGGTTTTCAATGGCTATGATCTTTTGGAAGTAGATTGCCAGTTTTTTTTTCCCATGGTGCTACTGAGTGGATTTGAACCACTAACCTGTCAGTTAGTAGCTGAGCACAGTTTGCACCACCCAGGAACCTCATGTACAACGATTACTGCTTGTTAAATGAGTAAAAATCCTCATAGTATCCTCCAGCAATTACGTTGCACACTAAGCTTTTTTACTTATCTTCTTCTATTGGACTGTAAATTTTATATTTTTATTTATTCCCATCCAGGATTATTTCATAGAAAGATCTGAGGTCTTTGTATTTCCAGTGTCACAATCAGTGAACACTAAAACCCGAGACACTCTCGGTGCTCAATAAATGTTTTGATGAATGCCGGGGGGGGGGCGCGGGGAGTCACCCAGTACTATTGGTGGTGTAAGATATTGCCATGGGGCTTTCTATCAAATGTTACCCTCCCAATTCTTTGCAAAATTTTCCCCACTTCTGAGTGCAGAGAGCCTCACTGACCTAAAGCAACCTATTAGATACCATCACTGTGAGAAGTGGGGGCAGTGGCAATGGGATCCATACAATGACATCACCTCTCAGGGAGATACAAACCTGGACCCACCACCCTATTTCTGATCTCAACTCTCTACATGTCAGGATCATACTCCACTCATAATACTAAGTCATGCGATTAAGTTTGCATAGCTAACAGGCCACTGTTGCTCCCTCTTTGTTCCTCAGCAAGAAAAGTACAAAAAAATTACAGTTACTCCCATTGACAACTGGACAAATGCCCAATTGCCTTCTGAAGAAATCTGACAGGGGCTGAGTCATAGTCAATTCCTCCCTCACCCATGGCCCTCCTTCTTCATAGTCACTCAGTTGCCAAGCTTTGTCCATTCTTTCTCGGTTGTACTTTTTAAATCGGCCCCTTTATTTATTCCTGCAGCAATTATCCTGGGTGAAGTTCTCATTTTTTTCTCCACTGGACTATTGCTATATTTTTTCCAACTGGCTTCCCAGCACTAGTATCTACCCACTGTAATCCATTTTATACGTGACTTTCAGTTTAGTTTTCCTAAAGCATGCCTCTGATCATGTCATTCTTCATTTAAAAAGCTTTGAACATACTCTGTCGCTTGCTGACCAAAATTCCAACGTAGTAATTCTTCACTGCCTATTGATCAAAGTCCAGCAAATCAATGGACAGCTTTATTCACAAAGAGCAAATTGTTCAATGACACGTTACCCTATGAACCCAGAAAGTTAGTCAAACTTCATGTAGCCCCTGTACCCAACACAAGCTTCACTTGTCCCTCTCAAATGAGTTCCTCTATATATCTATATGTCTTCTTTGTCCCAACCAGAAAGTCCTTTTTAGTGTCTACCCTGAATTATCCCTTCTGCTCTTGAATTCTGCTATCTTTTGCTATTATTTGTTTTAATAGCTAACTCTACTCTCAGAATGAGACTAGAAAAGTAAAAAGAAGCAAGTGTCTCCCAGGAAAAACACCAGAAAATGATGGCATATTGAATTGAGAAAGGCTGAAATGGAAAGGCAAGTTAATGGATGACTCTTGTTTGGTCAACACCATACATCTTAGGACCCTAGTCATCTACAGACTATTATCTTGTTTGTAGTCGGATAATAGTTTGGGCATTTCTCTTCGGCAAATATGCTGCAGTTACTCAGGACATAAGTATTTATTATATATCAGCATCATTAGAGTGATAGCAATGGTTTAATGGAGAAACATGCTCAGGTAAGATCCTTGGATATGAGAGATTCATAAAGATTATAGAAAGCAACCTGGAGAATAATGCATAGAAAAACGACTATCTTTTCACCTATCATTCCAACATTTCCAAATCTGAGGTTGAATGCAATAGTGACTAGGGGTGGACATTAACTCTTCACAGTGACAGGGTAACACACTACATCACACCCAATTCTGAGGATTGTAATTCTAGAGTTTATTTCATCATATGTTAAAAATGGACACAAAGGGTTCTCCATCTACGTAAGGCCTACAATGGTCAACAGTCATTCTATCTCCAAAAGTAGTATGGACTATAGTGATAATAGCCTAGAAAGGAAAGAAGGAAGGAAGAAAAGAAGGAAGGAAGGAAGGAAGAAATAAAAAGAAAGAAAAAAGATTGAAAGAAAGAAAACTGTAGAAGATAACTTACAATTTAGCCTAATATCTCACCTTACTGTATAGTTGGGAAGTTCTTCTTAAGATCTAACCTGTATTTCTCCTGCTCTTCTTTTTTGTTTGTTTCACCATCAATTGCACATAGCCTCTTTACAAATAGAGATCTACTCACAGCTGTTTCCAGCTGGCCAACTGGCTCAGCTAATAGATCTGTTCTAATAACAAAAACCAAATCAAACCGACTATTGTCGAGTTGATTCTGACTTATAGTGTCCCTATAGGACAGAGTAGAACTACCCCATAGGGTTTCCAAGGAGCAGCTGGTGGATTCAAAGTGCCGACCCTTTGGTAAGCTGCCAAGCTCTTAACCACTGCGCCACCAGGGCTCCAATAAAGCCGGGTTCTAATAAAGCCCTAGTTAAATTTTTGCTCCCAAAAAAGCCATTGAACTTTGCTCCATGAGAGAGCTATAGATCACACCTGTCAAGTTAGACAGTCCTGGCATACCTACAAGAGAGACTAAGACAGTGACTGTAGATGCAATCATCATTGTCACTCTACTCACCAAGAAAAAAGTAAAAGCAAGATTTCTGCCTACTCTTCAGCTAGACCCAAGAGAGCCACAGAGCCAGACACCTGGGATTAACTCTTATCCCTCACCTATGAGGAGAAAGCTAGGCCAGAACAGTGCAGTCAGTAGCAGAGCTGGAACCACCAAAACCCTCTCCCCATGAATCCTGCCCTCCATCCCTCTGGGGGTGCTTGTGTCACTAGACTATTCTGTTTCCTGGGGTGGAGTGGGGTTCTTCAGCAACATTTTCAATATTTAGTTGTACCCTGACATTTTCCTTATTAGCCATAGTTTCTTCCATCTTACAAAATAAAATGTTATTCTTAATATTTTAAAAAACAAAACAGTGCAAAAGGTGACAATGAGAACAAAATGGGACTTCAGAAGGCCCCAAGGATCTCCTCCTTTTGCCAGCACCACGCTCGTGCTTCCCTTTGGGTCATTCGGGTTGGCCAGCACTCTCTGGCCTGGGAATTTCTCAGGTAGCCAAGCATACACATGCCCTTAGGACCTCGTGTTTGGCAAGAAACATCTTGAAGGCTATAAGGAGGAGGTAAGGGCAGAGACCCGTCCAACTGGCATTCACTTTCCTGCTCAGAATGACCTGAGCTGGTTACTTAACATCTCCAGACCTTGGTTTCCTGCCCTGTAGAATGGGGATAATAAGCCAACATACCTCATAGGATTACTGTGAAGATTACTTAAATGGGATAAAGCCCTTAGCAAAGTGTCCACACCTAGGGAGGGGCCTCTGATTATCAATATTACCATAGTCATTCCTGGGGACAAAGTGGCAAAGAGGGGGGGGTGGGAAAGAGCTGAGGGAAGCTACCAAGGGACTGCCATCCCCATGGACCTGCTGATGACCCCAAGTGCAAGGGTGCAGAAAACGTCTTCCATTCATCCAGCGCCCGGCTCGCTTCCAAGATAGAGTGACAGGGCGGCACAATAAAGGGCTGCCTCACACACGATGGGCACCGAGCCGAGCTGTGCCAGTATCCAAAGGAGACATCTCTGTCCAGCATTTCCATCAGGCTCTTCCGAGCCAGTTCCTGGGGTGCACACAAAGACCCATTCAGGATGGCTGGAACTCTGAAAGCAAGCAGATGAGCCAAGGGGCCAGGAAGGGGGAGAAGTAGCACAGCGCCTGGCACCAACTCTGCAGGGTCCCCACCCCAGGCAAGTGGGCGTGGAGGGCTCAGGTCTGCAACCACGGCTGCACTCTTTGTTTTCCCTCAAATTCCTTCTCTGATGGTAGTCCAGGGTATCAAGGACACCAGCTGCCATGGCTGGGATTGAATAACCTCCCCAGAGGAGGCTGGGAACCCTCACCCCATAATGCCAGCTCAGTAGGCAGGGTATCCAGTGGAAACAGGCCATTACTGACTGGCCTGCCATTTCAAAAAATGCTTCTTTCTGGGAAAAATGCCTCTCAGAGGTTCCCACCCCAGGAAGGCGCTAGCTGTAGCAGTGAGGTGAGAAACAGGAAGCTACCTAAGTATGTAATAGTCACCTGTTCTTCCCCAGGAGCTGGAAAGTGGCTCCATGTCCTTCCGCCTCAGTTTTCCCATCTGTACAATGGGGCCTGGTAAAATAATCTGTTGGGATTCAAAGAGCAGCTGTTGTGGGAAAATTTCTAAGTAGCAGTTGGTTTATTCTCTCAGAGCCAATAGGCAGGCCCCTTCTTCTACGTGGCCTCCTGGAACTCCTGGAGAACTCGTCTGGGACTCCGGTCAGCATGGCTCAACGGGCAGTCCCCACATATGTCCGAGCTGCTGCAAGAAGGATGTGCCAGTTCTGCAGGTCCTTAGATACAGAGGAAACCACGATTCCCTCCTTTACCCTTCTCTCCTAAATCTAAGAACATCTGTCCCAACAAGGTGATAAGCCAAACATGAGACAGAAAACAGAGCCCCTTTTTGCCACCAGGATTGCAAGACATTTCCTGTGGGACAACCACATTTCCCAGATGATTCAATTCAGAAGGACTGAAAGGATTTCCCTACAGTCTACGATGTATCTACATCAGTTAATCTAGCTGTTCACCTTTCCTGGAACGCACTGACCACATCTATTCACCTAGTTATCTCTCCCTCAACCTTAAGACTCATTACAAGCATCACCTCCTCCAGGGTGCCTTCCGTGACTACGCAGCTTGAATTAGTGCCCACTTCATCACACTCCCACAACACCCTGGGCACACCTCTATCTTGAGAGAGAGAGAGCTGCCATCAAGTTGACTCTGACTCACGCTGACCTTACATACAACAGAACCAAACATTGCCCAGTCCTGCATCATCCTCACAATCTCTGGCATGTTCAAGTTCAGTGATGCGACTGCTATGGCACTCCATCTCACCAAGGGTCTCCCTTACCCTGTTTGGCCCTCTACTTCACCAAACGTGATATGATGTCTTCCTATAGCGCCTGATCCCTTCTGTTGAAATATCTAAAGCAGGTGAGTTGAACAATGTTCTGTTGTGATCTGTAAGGCTTTCATCAGCTTATTTGTAGAAGTAGATCACCAGGCCTTTCTTCCTAGTCTGTCTTAGTCTGGAAGCTTCGCTGACACCTGTCCACCATGGGTGACCCTACTGGTATTTTAAATACCAGCCCTGAGGCCCTTGCCTAGAAGAAGACAGCCTGCCAGTTTAGGGGTTGGTGACCAGCTCAAATGGCTTCCAGCATCATAGCAACATGCAAGCCACCACAGTACAGCAAACTGAGACAGGTGGTAAACCTCTACCTTAGCAATTAGAAAATTATATTGAAATCATCTGTTTATGTGTTTCTGCCTTCTCTATGGTCAGTCACTGAGCTTTATTATTCTTTATAGCTCCAGCATTTAACACAGTGCTGGCACAATGTAGGAGCTTAATAAATGTTTACTGAACTAAATGGATGTGTCTCTACCTGTAGAGTAGTTGCTGGCATAAACTCCCATTTGTATTTTGCAAGAGAATCTCATAACCTTTGCTCTCAGGAAGGTTTATCTCATATCTAACCCAATTCTCTTCTGCATACATACATTTCTACTTTTCCAGCCTCAGGAGCTAACAGGTGGGTACCATCCTCATTCTTGTAAGAGTGAAAATAGAAATTATTACTATCAGTCATCATTTCGTTCAACCAAGTCAGCTTTATTTTTTTTTTTCAGGCATAAATTAGGAATAAACATTACAAATCTCAGATCTGACCATATTTTTCTTTTAATAGACAAATGGAAAAGGACTTTCAAGAAGCATTTTGAGCAGATAGAGTCTGCACATTTCAACACCCTTTGGGGAAGCACCTACTATGTGCTAGGATCTATGTGGTGGAGAATGCATACGTCCCTGCCTTCAAGGGATCTATGACAGGGAATAGGGTTACACCATTTAACTAATGAAAGCAGCGCTCCATTTCCTTGTGGTCCCTGGGTTAGAATATAGAAAAGTCCAGAGGGCTAAAAAAAATAGTTTTCAATTCCTGAGCAACTTGGGGTAAACTGAGTGATCGAATCAGGAGACTTGTTGGGGAGCCCTTAGAGGGTAAGTGCCATGTGTCTGTTGACATTTGGAAAGAAATCCATTTGCACTTTCCCTGCTAAGAAGAGGCTGATCTCCACTGACCACACATTCAGAAAGCTGGCAAGAGCTGCTGGTCACCAACCCCCAAAATTGGCAGGTTCTCTTCTTCTGGTCAAGGAGCTCAGGGGCTGCGTGACTTAAGGCAAGTCATCTGGGGACGTTTAGGGATTCTGGTCTAGTGAGCCAGTGGAGGCAGTACAGATAAGGCTGGGACAGAAATCTGGCAGCCTAAGTAACATCTGCTTGGTTTGAGGTATTGGCTCTGGCTCCTGCTGGGAGCTGGAGACTGGGAAGGCTGTGTTTGGAACTGGTTACAGCAGGTGGCGCAAGCGAGCAAAAATCAACCTCCTGAAGGAAATCATGGTACTTCCTCTGCCCCAATAGAAGAGACAGTTCTGGGATTAGAACATTAGAAAAAGGTAAGTGCCCAGACCAAGCACAGAGCCAGATATGGGCATTTCTCCGTAAAAGAGAAGCCAAAGTGAGTCCTCAAGTGTATGGAGAAAATGCTTAGGATGGCCAGCACTTTTAAGAAACTCATGAAAGAAAGAGAGAGAGAGAAAAAACAATATAACAGCATTCACTTCTGGGGCAAGATAAACGCTTCTAGAGTTGGAAGTCTCAAACTACTCTGAACCCTTAGACAGCTGATGAGCAAAGTATAATTCCTCAAATAGCTCTCCCCTCCCCAACAATAAAACAAAAACAAAAGAATACAAGAAAATCCCACCCATTCTGGTTGGTAAAGCTCTAAAGAGCAACATTAAAAAAAAAAAGAAAAAAACAGAATGGAGATTTATCTCCATCTTAAAGCTACTATAATAAGCCACCTTCTCGATGTTTCAGTCTCTGGGTAGCTTTGCTCCAAATCAAACCTCCAAACCTTAGGGGAAGAGGACAGCAAGAAAGTATTCCTCCCACACCCACACAAAGATTCCTGGGGTTCTAAGCCCCAAGAAGTAGAAAGCTATTACTCAGCCACTAGGAGAAATGAAGTCTTGTACATGCTACAACATAGAGAGAGCTTGAAAACATTATGCTGAGTGAAATAAGTCAATCACAAACAGACAAAGATTGTATGACCTCACTTTCAAAAAAAGACAAGAAAAGGCAAACGTATAGGGACCAAAATTTATTAGTGGTTACCAGTAGTGGGAGAGAAAGGGTTTGGAAAAAGGGGTTCATGGTAATGGAAAAATCACATTGATAAAGGATAGAGTTACATAGCCATTATTGTAATTGTTGTCAATAAGTTGTACACCTGTAAAAAGTTGAACTGGCAAAAGTTGTGTGATAGATATATTTATAACAATGATGAAAGAAAAAACAGTAGCTGCTGAGGCTGCTTTTGTGCAACCAAACACCTCACGGGATTTGGTTCCTTGGTTTGCAGGTGCCTGTTTCATGGGACATCCCATTTAATTGGCCTAATGTGTTTAGTGCTTCTGTTCTACCTCCTATTTCATTTTGTAGTATCTGGGGTCTTAAAAGCTTGCAAGCAGCTATCCAAGATACAAAAATTGGTCTCTATTTACCTGGAACAACAGAGGAAGAAGGAGAGTCAGGAATAGGAGGAAGATATGGAATGTGTAGCTAACTGCCTCCATGAACAACTGCCTCCTTTGCCATAAAACCAGAAGAACTGGATGGTGCTCTGATACCATTACTGAACATTTTGATCAAAGGTTCTATAGAAGAATCCTGATCGAAAGGGGGAAAATGTAGAACAGAATTTAAAATTCTCATAGAATCTAGCATTTCCGGAGCCACGGAGGCTGGATGAACCCCTGAAACTACTGTCCTGAGATAATCTTTAAACTTTTAACCAAATATATCCCCTGAAGTCTTCTTAAAACTAAACAATATAGTTTAGCTTAACTAGTAAAGAATGTCTCCCTTGAGCATCATGCTCTTTTAAGAACTACCTATATGGAATCAAGTTGACAACAGCAACTCAAAAGATTAGATAGGAAACTTAGAGGGCAGTGAGTTATGTTATTGAGAGAGGAACAACTCAGAAAAGAAGGGTGAGAATGGTTGCACAATTCAAAGAATGTAATCAGTGTCACTAAATTGTACATGTAGAAACTTGGTGTGTTTTGCTGTGTATATTCTCAACAACAAAATCACTAACATTTAGAAGGAAAAAAAAGAGAAAGAATGATCCTACTTATCTATTCATACAGCATCATAAGTTGAAGAACTTAAACATCTGGGAATTCTAAGCACTGGGATAAAAGTACTATAAACAAGATATAAGACAACTGCTCTCCTCTAAAAGATAACATTCAAAAGCATTAGACCACTGAGATGTGCAATAGAGAATTTAACTGCATACGCTCAAGCACTGTGGGTTGACTTGGGGATAAATCTTAGGGAATGCAAAGAATTTGACTTATTTTTCCATTTGGTTTACTTTCACATTGTTACTTTTCTCATGGGGAAACAATTCTAGAAAACTGAGCTCTAATGTTACATAAATCAATCCTTAGTGTTGACTTCAATATACATACTCATATAGTGAAATTTTGCATTGCTGGAAAAATTGTTGAAAGATTTGATGTGTTTGTTCTCAATTTTCCACAAAAGGCATCTGGGTTCACTGCTCAATCAGAACAGTAGGTCAATCGTGGGTCGATCCTATAACCTCCCACCTGCCAACTTGATGGGGCCTCACATTACAGATATCCCAATAGTAGAGAGTGGAACAGCTACTCAATTCAGGCTACAACCAAAGGCCATGAGATCACCGAGAAAGGAAAGATTAAATTCCCCTTGGTGGGATCAGAAAGGCATCATGGAGGAGGATATTGGACTTGTTTTACCTCTCTGTGCCTTTGGACATGCTGTTTTTTCTGCCCAAAATGCCCTTCCTCAACTCTCCCCATTTTTCTTCCGTGGGTAACTTCTGATCTTCTGAAGGAATCAATACGAATTTTATCTAAAGTTCTTCCTGACCACCACCCTGCCCTTGTGTGCCCTTGAAACCAACCAGTTGGTATCGAGCCAACTTGGACTCATGGTCACCCCAAGTGTGTCAGAGTAAAACTGTGTTCCATAGGTTTTCCAATGGCTGATTTTTCAAAAGTGGATCACCAGGTCTTTCTTCCAAAGTACCTCTGGGTGGAGTTGAACCTCCAACCTTTTGGTCAGTAGCTGAGCACATTAACCATTTGCACCACCCAGGAACTCCTGTGTGCCCTTAGATAGCCTGTAAAAATCTCATTCCAAGTACACAACAAATGATGTTGATGTCTGTTTCTCCTCTACTAGAATATTTGCTCACCAACCTGAAGACTCATTACTATTGTTAATATTTTCCCAGCTTCCTCTCCCCTAGACCTGTTCTAAGTGAGGTTGTCAGATAAACACAGAATGCCAAACTAAATTTGAATTTCAGATAAACAACAAATAATTTTTTTACTACAAGTATATCCCAACTATTTTATATGTTGTATCTTTATTTGATAAATATGGCAACCCTAGTCCTAGGCCCACTCAGCTCACACTTTGTCCCTCTCTGCTTGCACCAGCCTGACCATTCAAGGCTGCAGGGGCACCTTCTCAGACCGACCTCTCTCCCCTGCCCTCCAGAGGAAGAAGGGTCACGCTTTGCACACACCTCTAGCATGCCAGAAATGAAATCTAGGTCGGTTTCCAATCCATTTTGTGATTTTTTTCCTCTTGTGTGAATTTACTAAATAAAAAAGAAGTTTAAGTGCTTCGATTCAATATAATAGTACTTACTCAATTATTTTTAAATAGGAGGGGTGTCACTTTTCATTTAAATGTGGTTTAATGAATTGTATGAATTGTATGACTACAACAGTTTGCAATCTGTTAAATCCATGTTTAATTTCAAAGTATGGCAGGCTAGAGGGAGTGACATTTGCCTTTTCAGTTCCTGCTGGCTCTTTCAACCCCTTCTCTTGTGAAAGAAGAAAGGAAGATTCAGCTGACAAGGTATGAATCTGCAAAATCATAATCCATTCCCATTAGACAGTGTCTGTCATTCTGAGACACCTTTAAGTTAACCTTGTCCTCTTTATTTCACTATCATAGCAAAGGGAACTGAACAACGAACATAGTAACTTCTTGGATTCCTTTTACAAATCCCTTCCACCAAGATTAAAATTCTTTCTACTTGTGCCCAATGTTTCAGGGTGAAATATTGCAACAAGGATAATTTATCACAGTGTTTCTCTACCTTTTTCACGTCATGACACACATAGGAAAGAACTGGGAGATCCTACATGAGGCTTAGTGATAAAAATTAAATTGTATTGACATGATATAATTATTTAAAAAGTATAAAATTTTAAGGAAGATATTAAACAGGGAACTTGTATAAAATTTCCCAGTAAAATAATTTTCTATTTGCTGTTGTTATCTGCTTTTGAGTGGGCCTCTGATTCATGGTTACCTCATGCAAGGTGGAACAAAACGTCTCCACTGACTGTGCATGACTGTGCATGAGATGCATTGGCCAGGAATCGAACCTGGGCCTCCCATGTGGAAAGCGAAAATTCTACCACCAAACCAACAATAATGTACGTATTTCCTATTTAGGAACACCTAATAGTCAATTTAGGAGCCCTGGTAGCGCAGTAGTTAAGCACTTGGCTGCTAACCAAAAGGTCAGCAGTGCAAACCTACCCAGCAGTTCCGTGGGAGAAAAGACCTGGTGATCTGTTCTCATAAAGATTCAGCCTAGAAAACCCAATGGGGCAATTCTACTCGTCACATTGGATCACTATGAGTTGAAATCGACTTCACAGCATCTAACAACACAAAAGCCAATTTAAAAAATAAAGATGAAAATCACTTACATCTTCTGTTACTAGAAAAAAATATAAAATCCAAGGGCATTTTAAATCAGAAAAAAACTAATGTTTTATACTGGAAACAAATCAAAGAACTTCACTGATGATAAACTAAATTTACTTTACTGATGGCAAACTACCTATGACTAAAAATAATCAAACTAATACCAGGATTTTTTTTTTTTCAGTATTGAAATGTTTATTTTTCAATAATAATCTACTTTTATTATTGTTATTTGCTTCTTTTTTTCATGGCTGTAGGTTCATTGCATTGTTTTTTTTCTTATAGATATTTTTATGATTGTTTATGTCCATATTTTTAAAAAAATTTTACTGTTTTAGGTGAAAGTTTACAGCACAAATTAGTTTTTCATTCAAAAATTTTATACACAAATTGTTTTGTGACATTAGTTGCAATTCCTGCAATATGTCAGCACTCTCCCCCTTTCCATTTCTACCCTGGGTTCTCAGTGCCCATTCATCCAGTGTTCCTGTCACTTCCTGCCTTCCTCTCTTTGTTTTTGGGCTGGTATTTCCCATTAGGTCTCCTGTACTTGTTTGAACTAAGAAGCACGTTCCTCACATGCGTTATTGTTTGTTTTATAGGCCTGTCTAATCTTTGGCTGAAAGGTGGACTTCAGGAGTGGCTTCACCTCTGAGTTAGCAGGGTACCCAAGGGCCATAGTTTCGGGGGTTCCTCCAGTCACCGTGACACCAGTTAGTCTGGTATTTTTTTGAAATTTCAATTTTGATCTACATTTTTCTCCCACTCTGCCTGGGACCCTCTATTGTGATCCCTGTCAGAGAGGCTGGTATTGGAAGGTAGGCACCATCTAGTTCTTCAGGGCTCAGGCTGTGATTCATGTGGTCTATTCATGTGGTCCATTAGGCTTTTGGACTAACATTTCCTTGTGTCGTGGGTTTTCTTCATTCTTCTTTGATCTGAATGTGCTGGGATCAACAGATGGATTTCAGATGGCTGCTCTCAAGTTTTTAGGACCCCAGATGCTACTCACCAAAGTAAGATGTAGAACATTATCTCTATGTCAATTGGCCTAGATGTTTCCTGAGACCATGTTCCCCAGCCATCAGCCCCAGTAACTCAGTCCCTCAAGATGTTTGGATGTGTCTAGGAAGCTTCTGTGACTTTGCCTTGGTCAAGATGTGTTCACTTTCCTTATATTGTGTATTGTCTTTTCTTTCACCAAAGTTAACACTTCTCTGCTATCCAGTTAGTGATTTCCCCTCCTCACCCTTCGCCTCTCTCCTAACCATCAAAGATTGTTTTTTTCTGTGTGTAAACCTTTTCTTGGGTTTTTATAATAATGGTCTGATACAGTATTTGTCCTTTTGTGATTAATTTATTTCACTCAACATAATTCCCTCCAGTTTCATCCATGTTGTGAGATATTTCACAGATTCATCATTGCTCTTTATCTTTGCATAGTATTCCATTGTATGTACCATAATTTGTTTATCCATTCGTCTGTTGATGGGCACTCAGGCTGTTTCTATCTTTTTGCTATTGTGAATAAGCCTGCAACTAACATGGTTGTGCATATGTTTATTCATGTGACGGCTCTCATTTCTCTAGGAGTGAGATTGCTGGATTTTAGGGTATTTCTATTTCAAGCCTTTTAAGGAGGCACCATATCATTTTCCACAGTGGTTGTACCATTTTACATTACCACCAGCAGTGCCTAGCATTTCAATCTCCCCACAACCTCTCCAACATTTGTTATTTTCTGTTTTTTTGATTAGTGCCAGTAGTTGGGGTGAGATTGTATTGTAGTTTTGATTTGCATTTCACTAATGGCTAATGATAGGGTGCATTTCCTCATATGTCAGTTAGCTGCCTGAATGTCTTCTTTGGTGAAGTGTCAGTTCATGTCCTTTGTCCATTTTCTAATTGGGTTACTTGTCTTTTTGTTGTCGAAGTATAGAATTATTCTATAGATTTTAGAGAGTAGACTCTTGTCAGATATGTCATAGTCAAAAATTTTTTCCTAGTCTGTAGGTTCTCTTTCTACTCTTTTGGTGAAGTCTTCTGGTGACCTTAAGTGTTTAATTTTCAGGAGCTCCCAGTTAGCTAGTTTATCTTCTGGTGTTTGTACATTGTTAGTTATGGTTTGTATCCTATTTATGCCATGTATTAGGAACCCTAGCATTATCTCTAATTTTTCTTTCATGATCTATATCATTTTTGATTTTATATTTAGGTCTTTGATCCGTTTTTGTGTATGGTGTGAGGTATGGATCCTACTTCATTTTTTCACAGATGGACAACCAGTTTTGCCAGTACCATTTGTTAAAAAGACTGTCTTTTCCCCATTTAATGGACTTTGGTGCTTTGTAAAAGATCAGCTGCCATAGGTGGATACATTTACATCTGGGTTCTCAGTTCCAATCCTTCGGTCTATGTTTCTGTCATTGTACCAGTTTCAGAATGTTTTGACTACCATGGCTGTGTCAGTAGGTTCTGAGATCAGGTAGTGTGAGGTCTCCTACTTTGTTCCTCTTCAATAACGCTTTGCTTATCAGGGGCCTCTTTCCTTTCCATATGAAGTTGGTGATTAGTTTTCCTTCTGGATAAAGAATGTTGTTGGTTTTTGGATCAGATTGCATTATATCTGTAGACTGCTTTGGGTAGGATTGGCAGTTTCACAATGTTGAGTCTTCCTATCCATGAGCAAGGTATGTTTGTCCGTTTATGTGGGTCTCTTTTATTTTCCTGCAATAGTGTTTTTTAGTTTTCTTTGTATGGGTCTTTTACATTCCTGGTTAGATTTATTCCTAAGTATTTTATCTTTTGGGGGCTATTATAAATGGCATTGTTTTCTTGATTTCACTTTTGAGGTTCTCTTTTTTGGTGTATAGGAATCTAACTGATTTTTGTATGTTTATCTTGTATCCTGCACCTCTGCTGAATCTTTCTATTAGTTCTAGTAGTTTCCTTGTGCAATCTTTGGGGTTCTCTATGCATAGCCTCATGTCATCTGTGAATAGGGATAGTTTTAATTCTTCTTTTCTAATTTAGATGCCCTTTATTTGTTTTTCTTACCTTATTGCTCTAGCTAGGACTTCCAGCACAATGTTAAATAGGAGTGATGATAAAAAGCATCCTTGAATTTTTCCTGTTCTCAGGGGGAATGCTTTCAGCCTCTCTCTATTGAGAATGATGTTGGCTGTTGGTTTTGTATAAAACCAAAAAAAAGAAAAAAAAAAAAAAACCCTGCAAACTTGTTGCATTGAGTCAATTCCGACTCATAGCGCCCCTATGGGACAGAGTAGAACTGCCCCATAGGGTTTCCAAGGAGCGGCTGGTGGATTCAAATTGCTGATCTTTTGGTTAGCAGTCAAGCTCTTAACCACCACACCATCTTTATTATGTTGAGGAATTTCCCTTCCATTCCTATTTTATTGAGAATTTTTATTAGGAATGGGTGTTGGACTTTATCAAATGCCTTTTCTGTGTCTATTGAGATGATCATGTTATTCTTTTGTTTTGTTCTATTAATGTGGTATATTATGTTGATTGATTTTCTAATGATGAGCCATCTTTGCATATCTGGTATAAATTCCAGTTGGTCGTGTTTTGTTTTGTTTTGTTTTGTTGATATGATACTGAATTCTATGAGTTAGAATTTTGTTGAGAATTTTTGCATCTATATTCATGAGAGATACTGGTCTGTAATTTTCTTTTTTATGATATCTTTGCCTGGCTTTGGTATCTGGGTTATGCTGGCTGCTGGCTTCAGAGGATGAATTTGGGAGTATTCCCTCCTTTTCTATGCTCTGAAAAAGTTTAAGGAGTATTGGTGTGAGCTCTTCTCTCAATGTTTGGTAAAATTCTCCAGAGAAGCCATCCAGGTCAGGGCTTTTTGGCTGTTGTTGTTCAAAGTTTTCTTTATTACCTTTGCAATCTCTTCCTTTGTTATGGGCCTTCAGATTTTCTGTCTCAGCTTTTGTTAGTCTAGGTAGGTGTTGTGTTTCTAGAAATTTGTCCATCTCCTCTAGGTTCTCAAATTTGTTGGAGTACCATTTTTCATACTATTCTCTTATGATCCTTTTTATTTCAGTTGGGCCTGTTGTAATGTCCCCCATCTCATTTCTTATTTGAGTGATTTGCTTCCTCTCTTGTTTTTGTTTTGTTAATTTGGCCAGTGTTTTGTTGATTTTGTTAATTTTTTCAAAGGACTAACTTTTGCTCTTGTTGATACTTTCTATTGTTTTTCTGTTCTCTATTTCATTTATTTCTGCTCCAATTTTATTGTTTCCATTCTTCTGGTGTCTGTGGTCTTCTTTTGCTGTTCTCTTTCCATTTGATCAAGTTGTAGGACTAACCTTTTGATTTTGGCCTGTTCTTCTTTTTTGATGTATGTGTTTATTGCTATACATTGACCTCTGAGCACTGCCTTTGTTGTGTCCCAAAGGTTTTGGTATGATGTGTTTTCATTCTCATTTAATTCTATGAATTTTTTTATTCCCTCTTTGATTTCTCCTACTACATAGTTATTTTTAAGCAAGGTGTTATTCACTTTCCATGTACTTGATTTTTTCTCTTCTCTTCCTGTTATCAATTTCTACTTTTTGGCATTGTGTTCAGACAGAATACTTTGTACTATTTTGATGTTTTGGATTTTATTGAGGGTTGCTTTGTGGCCTAAAATGTGGTTGTTATGGATTGAATTGTATTCCCCAGAAATTCTTGTATCAACTTGGCTAGGCCATGATTCCCAGTATTGTGTGATTGTCCACCATTTTGTCACCTGATGTGATTTTCCTATGTGTTGTAAATCCTACTTCTATGATGTTAATGAGGCAGGATTAGAGGCAGTTATGTATGAGTCAGGACTCAATCTACAAGATTAGGTTGTGTCTTAAATCAATCTCTTTTGAGATATAAAAGATAGAAGCAAGTAGAGAGACATGGGGACTTCATACCACCAAGAAAAATAAGTCAGGAGAATGGCGCTTCCTTTGGACCTGAAGTCTCTGCCCTAAGAAGCTCCTCAACAAGGGAAGATTGATGATAAGGACCTTCTCCCAGAGCTGACAGAGAGAGAAAGCCTTCCCTTGGAGCTGGTACCCTGAATTTGGACTTCTAGCCTCCTAAACTGTGAGAAAATAAATTTCTCTTTGTTCAAGTCATCCACTTGTGGTATTTCTGTTATAGCAGCACTAGATAATGAAGACACGTGCATAATTTCTGCCGATTAATCATAGCTTAGTCACTATGAGTCAGAATCAACTCGGCAGCAACAGGTTTGGTTTTGGTCTTATTGTTCACCCCTTGTAAATGACTTTTTGTTTTTCTCGATCTGATCTCAGGATTCTTTCTTTGTGTTTGGTTTGGGCAAGTGTGGTTATGATATGTCTTGGTGACTTTCTTTTGGGGTTTATCTTATTTGGGGTTCGTTGATCTTGTTGAATGGTCAATTTTTCACCTTTCATGATATTTGGGAATTTTTCTGCCAGCAAATCCTCAATAATCTTCTCTGTGTTTTCCATTTTCTCACCCTATTCTGGAACTCTGATCACATGCAAATTTTTGCTCTTGATTGTATCTAGGTTTTCTTCATTTTTTTTTCTCTGATTTTTCTTCAAAGTGCCATCCATGGATTCGTCTTCAATTTCACTGATTTTGGCTTCCATTGTATCAAATGTGCTCTTAAAACCTTCTATTGAATTGTCTATTTCTAAATTTTGCTGTTTGTTTTTTGGATTTCTAAGTTGCTGTTTTTGTACAATTTCTACTTGTTTGTTTATTTTGACATTTTGTTTTTGTATTATTTTTCTGAATTCTTCTATTGCTTTGTCTGTGTTTTCCATGATTTTGGCTATGTTTTTGTTGGTTTTGTCTGTGTTTTGATCTCTTTCCTAATCTCTTGGAGAACGCTAAATATTAGTCTTCTGAATTTCATATCAGCTAGCTCCACTGGCGTTTCCTCTACCGGGAGGTCATTTGGTTCTTTATTTATTTTGGTCACTTGCTACAGCCATCTTGTTCTGCTTTTATATGTTTTGATATTGCCTGCTGTCTCTGAGACATTAAGGTATTATTTTCTTTATTTATTGACTATATGTTTGTTTGTTTCATCCTGTTTCTTTTTCTTCTTACTTTTTGATGTCAGTGTGGGCAAGCTAGGTGTGTTTTGCTGCTTGCTTATCTGTGGGCACAATAGCTTTCTCTCCCTTATTCACGTGGGCAGGGTAGTAGCAGGCGTGGTGAGCCTGCTTCGCTGTACGCTGATTTGGAGAGATTGCTGAGGGAAAATTGGGTGGGCACTGTCTGCTCCTGATGTTGATCCAGTGGTGTGGGAGTGTTTACAGCCCATTGCCAGACAGGCAGGAGTGTCAGATGAAGAGTGCTATGGGCTTGCTCCTCTCTTTTCATCAGCTAGTTGAGTGGCAGGAGGGGAGGGGCAGTGTGGACCCAGTGCAGAGGGAAACCTGAGCCAGGGATGTTCTTGCCAAGGCAGCACAGTGAGGACTGGTGGGAGGGGGTGGGGCATGGAGCTAGGTGGGGGAAACAAAGAAAATAAAAGAGATAGAATGACAAAAAAAGGTTGCTGGCTGGTGGAGGCATGGCATACCTGGGGGCCAGCGAGAAGTGGGGAGAGGTGGCAGACAGGGCTAGGTGGGAGGTATAAAGTGGCAAGCTGGTGGCTGTCTGTCTGCAGCAGTGCAGTACGGCCCAGGGAGAAGGGGGGCAGGTGGCTTATGAGGCTAAGTGAGAGGGAGAGAAAAAAATAAAATTAAATTAAAAAATGGCACAGTGGGGGCTGGCAGGTGGGGGCAGGTGGGAACCAAGCTGGTGGTGGGCTAGTAGCTCTCTACCCATGATGGTGTGGCAAGGCTGGGTTGGAAGGAGTAGACATGACATATAAGCCTAGGTGGGAGGGAGAAAGAAAAGGTAGAAAAGGGAAAAAGAAAGGAAAAACTGGCTCAGCAGGAGCTGTCAAGGGGCAGGGGCGAACCTGGGATGGCAGTGGGCCAGTGTCTCTGTAGCCAAGGCAGCATGTTGTGGCATGGCGGGAATGGGTAGAGGTGGTATATGGGGCTAGGTGGGAGGGAGAATGAAAAGGAAGAAAGGGAAATAATAAATAAAATAAAAATAAATAATAAAATGGCACAATGGGACCTGGTGGGTGGAGGCAGTGGGGGGACCTGAGCTGGCAGTGGGCTGGTAGTTCTCTACCCACGGTGGGCCTGGCCAGGTGGTGTATGGGGCTAGGTGAGAGGGAGAAAGGAAAGAAAGGAAGGGGAAAAAGAAAAACCAAAAAATGACGCTCCAGGAGCTGGCAGGTGGGGGCAGGCAGACCCAGGTTTGTTGGCAGGTCAGTGTCTGTCTAGCGAAGGTGGCGTGGCATGGTCTGGCAGGAAGGGGTAGATGTGGGTTATGAAGCTAGGTGTGAGGGAGAAATGAAAGGGAGGGGAAAAAAAGGCATGGTGGGAGGTGGTGGGTGGAGGTGGGGAGAGGCTAGGCTGGCAGTGGGCTGGTAACTCTCTACCCACAGCTGGCCCCACAGGAAGGGGTATTGGTGGTGTACAGGGCTAGGTGAAAGGGAGAAAGAAAAGGAAAAAAAAATGGCATGGCAGTATCTGGCAGATGGGGGTAGGGCAGGGCAGACCCAGGCTGGCGTCGGGCTGGGGTCTCTCTAGCCCTGTCCATCCAAGGTGGCAGGGTGTGGCCTGGTGGGAAGGGGTAGAGGTGAGGTACATGCTTGGTAGGAGGAAGAAATGAAAAGAGGAAGGGGGGGAAAATGACATGGCAAGAGCCACGAAGCCATTATGTTCAATCAACATATACCAAACAACTGTGGAATGCCAGGCACTGGGTTAAGCACTAGAGATATTTTTTAAAAAACAAAAGTACTCGGTCTGATTTAGGAGCAGCTTATAGTTTGGAGAGTGAGACCAATACATAAGCAGAGATGCAAGGGAATTGATGATTTACTTGAGTCATGTCCATAATGAGGTTCAGTCTTTCTTAGGATTCAATAATTCTTCCCTGTCCAACCCCAGTTTATGTTATAACCAGACACACATGATTTTACATAGCATCTTACTGCCTTTCTCATGAATAATTCTCTTTTCTCCAAGAACATGCCTTAAATTGGATTTTTAATAGTGTTTTTCTCCTATTGTAAAGGATTCCACATTTTTCCTTCTCACTCTTAGTGAGTCCAGATGGTTTCCGAGCTTGGGAAGAAGGAAGTATCACCAGTTACCATTCAGTGACTGTATTCCTACATGTCTGAAATGTTCAACCCAGAAGGCTGGAGGGCTGGGTTGAAAATGAACATCACAGTTTTCATGGAAAAGGGCTTTTCTCTACTCACCCCACTTCCTAGGCCTCAGCAGGGTTTGCTTGAGCAGATGACTTTGAAATTTGCTTCTGAACCTGTGATTCTCCAAAGCCTGTGTCCTTTAAGTCCAACCCTGGAAGGATCATAGCATTGAGCCGGTTGTTTCCTTGATTCTGTCATGGATAACACGTCCATCAGGGAGTCGCATCTGAGCCCCGCAACACAAAATTAACTACTGTGCATAAATTAGCACCAAACGTCTACTCTGAGGAGAGATGCCATAACCATTCTTTCCTACAACAGATGACTGACCATTCTCTGATCACCATCAACCTCTTTCTTCAAGTAATTGCTGCAGTGATAATCATATAACTAATAATAATAATATCTCACCTGTGTTTAGTGTTACAGCTTACCAAAGGGTTTCAAATGCATTTCCTCATTTGACCTTTGACACCAGTGGGTGGTAGACGATGTGAGGTTTTATTTCCATTATGTAAATGAGAAAAATAAAGCTCATAGAAGTTAAATGGCAAGACCAAATCACACAGTTAAAAAGGTGAAGGGAGGAGGGGCCAAGATGGAGGAGTAGTCAGACCCAAAAAAACAAGTGAATCGATTGTATATGACTATCTAGAAGCCCTGAACTTCAAAGGCAAAGTTGAGGAACCAGACAGAGTAGCAGGAAGAGGGAGAGACAGTTTGGAAGCAGCGAGGAGTTGCCAGACCTGACCCAGCGGGAGCCTAAAACCTTCAGGCCGGATCAGCTCCTATGCATGGTGAGGCTAGCAGTGGTGTTCGGGAGGCGTTTCCCACATCTGGAGAGACCCAGCTGCAGACAGTCTACTCAGCCATCCAGAACCAGTGAAAAGCAGCACTCAAGTGGCTAAAGATAAGTACTTGCGTGTGGTCTACCACGGGGATTCAAAAACAAAAACAAAAACACCCTATTTGGGAAAAACCTCTCACCCATTTACTTCCCCCCTCCCCTCTCTGCACTGGGTCCCAGTCAGCTTCAACAATTGCTGAGTCCCCTCAGCCAGAAGTAGGACCCTTAAGGCACCCTGAGCCATTCTCCCAGCCTTGGAGAGGGGACAAATTAACAAACAGGGAAAAAAAAATCTGCCGGCTCCCCTAAGACAGGAACTCAGGGTTGGCACAGCTCCTTTGCCTAGGCACAGGCATAATGGGTCCACAGACTTTGAATGACTTTCACCCCTGCATGGACTTGTGTGGGCCCACTTCAACAGCGTAAGCCCTCACTACCACAGTACAACAAGGTATATACCTGAAGTCTAACTTCAACTGTTTCAGCTGTGAAGTGGCAATTGTGTGATGTTTGACACTGCTCTGCTCATTAAGCAGGCTCCTCACCTGCCCACATCAGGGGCTTCAGGAATGGTGGCTCCAGCCACACCACCTAGCCACCTGCAACAGGGGTCCAAGAATAAGTGGTGCCCCCCAGTCCTCTCATCCAACAACATAGGGTGCTCATAGTCCAGTTGCAAAACTCACCTACGTACTCACTCTAGGGAACAGGGACACGCTTTCCTTTCAGATGCTCAGGGGTAGCATGACCCCCTACTGCAGCCAGATACCTGTGCTACACCAATCACTCGTGCCTGTCTAGGACTGTAGGTGAGAGCACACACCACATACTTGGTGACTGACTATCTGGACACCTGAACTACATCCATACAAGCAAATTTAATGGACTCCTGGGCTCACATACTTAGTAACAGATCTAACTACCTGGTAACAGGACATTAGAACTTCAAAGGTGCCAATAATCAAACTAGCACATGAGAGCAGCCTATTTGGGCATATCAGAACAAAACAAGAAGCTAGGACACAGTAAGAAAATAAAAAAATAAAAAAGATTATAATAACATACTGATAGCTCAGAGACAACAGTCAGTATCAAATCACTTAAAGAGGCAGACCATGATGGCTTCAGCAAGCTCCCAAAATAAAGAATCAATAAATTTTCTGGAGGAAGAGAATTTTTTGGAATTATCAGAGGCAGAATACAAAAGATTAATATACAGAACTCCTCAAGAAATTAGGAAGGAAATCCATCAAAACGCAGAGAAATCCAAAGAACAGACAGACAAAGCAGTAGCATAACTTAAAAAGGTTATTCAAGAGCATAATTACAAATTTAATAGGCTGCAAGAATCTATAGAGAGACAGCAATCTGAAATCCAGAAGATTAACAATAAAATTTCAGAAGCAGACAATATAAAGTCATAAGAGCAGAATTGAGGCAGTAGAAGTCAGAATTAGTGAGACTGAAGATAAAGCACTTGACACCAAATTATTTGAGGAAAAATCAGATAAAAGAATTTTAAAAAATGAAGAAACTCTTAAGAGTTATTTGGGACTCTATCAAGAGAAATAATCTATCAGTGATTGGAATACCAGATGGACGGGATAACAGAAAATACAGAGAAAACTGTTGAAGATTTGTTGACAGGAAACTTCCCCGATATCATGAAAGATAAGAAGATATCTATCCAAGATGCACATCGAACACCACATAAGGTAGATCCCAAAAGAAAGTCACCAAGACTTATTATAATCAAACTTGCCAAAACCAGAGATAAACAGAGAATTTTAAGAGCAGCTAGGGATAAACATCTACAAAGAGTCAATAAGAATAAGCTCGGACTACTCAGCAGAAACCATGCAGGCAAGAAGGCAATGGTATAACACATATAAAGCCTTGAAGGAAAAAAAATTGCCAGAGACGAATTATATATCCAGCAAAACTGTCTCTCAAATATGATGGCAAAATTAGGGCATTTCTAGTGGGCAATATGGTACTATAGTCAGAAGCACCACGCCATCCCTCCACAGCAAAGATCTGAAAAACTAAGTCAGACAGAATCACACATCAATCCTGAAACCCTAAGCATCAAATGAAAAGATAAAGAACTCAGCTAAGCACCAAATGGAATAAGAAACTGACCAAGAACAGAGAGCGAGGAGAGATACATGCAGAGGCCCCCTATCAGCTACCACAGCACAGATCTGCCACCTTGGACTCCTATCGGAGATCGGTGAACAGGAGGTACGAGAAAGCAGCTTCACAGAGCTTCCAGCAGGAGACAGAACAACCGGTAACCAACGATATACGATTTCCCACCCGCCCCCCTTCTTCACCCCCACTCAGCTTCCTCTGCTTCTTGCAGCCACAGTGTCTTGGCCAGGAAGCACTGGCTTCACCCTGGGGTTACTTGGATTCCACCCGCCTGCACTGGCTGGCTCCCTGAGTGCCATTTGTTGGCTGCTGGTGTTGCTTTTTTCCACTTCTATAGATTTCTTCTTTACCTCTCACCATCTCCCCCTACTTTCTCTCAAATGCCTGGTTCTGTGTGCCATCTTTGCTTCTTTCTGAAAGGCTGAAAAACACCGCTCAACTGTGAAACTGCTTCCCGGCCCGAGCCGCCACACTGGTGGGACCCCTAGGGTTTTTTCTTTGTTTGTTCTGATTTATTCTGTTTTAATTTGTTTGTTTTCTTTTTCTTTTCTTGGCTTGGGAGCCCCTTGTAGTTGGGCGGTACCACATGGTTTAGGAGCTACTCCATTACTCTGCGCAGATGCACAGTGACATCCCTGGGGGCATTTCTTTTTTCTTGTTTCTTTGTTTTCTTTTCTTCTCTTTTTCCCTTTTTGTCTTTCTTCATTTCCAGTTTCTCGATTTATTCAGTTTTTTTCTTTCACCCTTCTTTTTTTAAATTTTTTTCCTCCATTTCTCAGTCTCTCTTCTCTCCACTCCAATAGCAAGTTACCTTAGCACTATTTTTTGTTTGTGTGAATGTTTTTGGCTCCTGTTCCTCTTTCCTCTTTCCTATACTCATCTTAGCTCCACATAACACAATCTACCCCCTCTGTCATGGATTGAGTTGTGTCCCCCCAAAATATCTTTCAGCTTGGCTCGGTCATGATTCCCAGTGTTGTATGATTGTGTAATCTGATGTGATTTCCTTATGTGTTGTAAACTCTATCACTATGATGAGATTACATGCAATCTCCTTATGTGTTGTAAATTCTATCACTGTGATGAGGTTATAGTGATGAGGCTGACAAGATTAGATAGTCTCTTAATGCAATCTCTTTTGAGATATAAAAGACAGAAGTGAGCAGAGACACATAGGAACCTCATACCACCAAGAAAGCAGTGACAGGAGCAGAGTGCATCCTTTAGACCAGAGGTTCCTGTGCTGAGATGTTCCCAGATCATGGGAAGACTGACGCATCACAAGGACATTCCTCTAGAACTGACAGAGAGAAAGCCTTCTCCTGGAGCTGACACCCTGAATTT
The DNA here is from genome assembly GCF_000243295.1 of Trichechus manatus latirostris. Taxonomy (NCBI): domain Eukaryota; kingdom Metazoa; phylum Chordata; class Mammalia; order Sirenia; family Trichechidae; genus Trichechus; species Trichechus manatus. The sequence goes on along the minus strand of NW_004444163.1, from coordinate 2,259,703 downwards.
CGACTTGTAGCCTACAGGACTATGAGAGAATAAACTTCTCTTTGTTAAAACCATCCACTCGTGGTATTTATGTTAGAGCAGCACTAGATGAATAAGACACCCTCCTTCTGGCCTACCTGCACTGTGTGCTGAACATCACACTCCGAAGCAGCAGAGACACAGCCTACTGGAACCTGCCCTGCACTGATTCCTGGTCCACCCTGTTGGCCCTAGTACATGCCACAAACAAACCATCCCAGCAACACCCATTCAGCTGGACCTGCCCTGCTGTACCATACCTGAGTGATTGACCCTGCCTGCTGGAAAAGGAGGTGAAAAGTATCATGCCCATAGACGAGCAAACAACACAGAACGCACAGCCTGCCTGCTCGGACATAACCAAATAAAACAAAAAAGCAAGACAAAACAAACAAATCTATAATCAATGAATGGGAAAATTACTGAATGCCCCAAAGAGAACAGACAATATCAAAACATACACAAAAACAGGACAGGATGGTTCCAGTAGGCATCCAAAATAAAATACCAGACGAATTCCCAGTAGAAGAAAAGGTATTAGAACTACCTGATAGGGAATTCAAATCTCAATACTCAGAATTATTCAAGAGTTGAAGAAAAATGCAGACAAAAATGAGGAAAAAATAGACAAATTATGGAAAAGGCATACAAATTCATGGAAAATACAGACCAAAAAAAATGAAGAATTGAAGAAAATAATACAGGAACAAAATGCTAAATAAATTCACAACTAGAAATCACACAAAAACAACAATTAGAAATCCAAAAGATAAACAACAAGATTTCAGAAATGGACAGTGTCATAGAAGGGCTGAGGCGCAGGTTTGACACGACGGAAGA
>NW_004444163.1:2255881-2257153 GCF_000243295.1 Trichechus manatus latirostris | reverse complement strand
TCCAGAATAGACCACATCTTAGGTCATAGAGCAATCCTCAACAAGATCCAAAACGTTGAGATAATACAGTTATCTTCTCTGACCACAATGCCATCAAGGTAGATATTAACAACAGAAAGAGAAAGGAAAAAAATTAGTTACATGGAAACTAAATAACACTCTGCTTACACATCACTGGGTAATAGGAGAAAGCAGAGATGGAATCAAAAAATTCCTAGAATCAAATGAGAATGAAAACACATCATACCAAAACCTTTGGGACACAGCAAAGGCAGCCTCAGGGGACAACTTATAGCAATAGATGCACACATCAAAAAAAAAAAAAAAAGAAAAGAAAGGGGCAAAATCAAAACTTTAACTACAGAACTTAAACAAATAGAAAGAGAACGGAAAAAATAAAAAAGCCCACAGCCACGAGAAGAAAGAAAATAATAAAGATCCGAGCAGAAATAAATGAAATACAGAATAGAAAAACAATAGAATCAACAAAACCAAAAATTGGTTCTTTGAAAGAATCAACAAAATCAACAAACCACTGGACAGACTGACAAAAGAAAAACAGGAGAGGATGCAAATAATCCAAATAAGAAATGAAATGGGGGACATTACAACAGACCCAACTAAAACGAAAAGGATCATAACAGAGTATTATGAAAAACTATACTCCAAAAAATCTGAAAACCTAGAGGAAATGGATGAATTTCTAGAAACACACTACCTACCCAAACTACCACAAAGTGATGTTGAAAATCTGAACAGACCCATAACAAGAGATTGAAGAGGTAATAAAAAAAAAAATCCCAACCAAAAATAAGCCCTGGCCCAGATGGCTTCATGGGAGAATTCTACCAAACATTCAGAGAAGAGCTTATACCAGTACTACTCAAAATATTTCAGAACATAGAAAAGGAAACGGCACTTCCAAATTCATTCTGTGAAGCCAGCATAACCCTGATTCCAACACCAAGCAAAAATACCACAAAAAAAAGAAAGTTACAGACCAGTATCTCTCAGGATACAGATGCAAAAATTCTGAACAAAATTCTAGCCAACAGAGTTCAGCATCATATCAAAAAAATAATACACCACGACCAAGTAGGATTCATACCTGGTATGCAAAGATGGTTCAACATTAGAAAGTCAATCAACATAATCCATCACATAAATAAAAGGAAAGAAAAGAATCACATGATCATTTCAACTGATGCAGAAAAGGCATTTGACAAAGTCCAACACCCATTCCTGATAAAAACTCTCAGTAAAATAGGTATA
>NW_004444163.1:2254165-2255574 GCF_000243295.1 Trichechus manatus latirostris | reverse complement strand
GTAATGAAGAAGTTAAACTGTCCCTGTTTGCAGATGATATGATACTATACATAGAAAACCCTAAAGACTCCATCAGAAAACTACTGAAACTAATAGAAAGATTCAGCAGAGTAGCAGGATACAAGATAAACATAAAAAAATCAGTTGGATTCCCATACACCAATAAAGAGAATGATGAAAAGGAAATCAGTAAAGCAATATCATTTATAATAGCCCCTAAAAAAATAAAACAGTTAGGAATAAATCTAACCAGGGAGGTAAAAGACCTATACAAAGAAAACTACAAAACACTACTTCCAGAAACCCAAAGGGATCTACATAAATGGAAAACATACCATGCTCATGGATAGGTAGACTCAGCATAATGAAAATGACAATTCTACCCAAAGCAATTTACAAATACAATGCAATCCAGATCCAAATACCAACAACATTCTTTAAAGAGATGGAAAAATTAATCAGTAACTTTATATAGAAAGAGAAGAGGCGCCAGATAAGTAAAGCTCTATCGAGGAAGAAGAATAAAGTTGGAGGACTCGCACTGCCTGACCTACTATAAGGCTATGGTAGTCATAACAGCCTTGTACTGGTACAATGACAGATACATTGACCAATGGAACAGAATTGAGAACACAGATGTATGTCTATCCACCTACTGTCACCTGATCTTTGACAAGTGCCCAAAGTCCATCGAATGGGGAAAGACAGTCTTTTTAACAAATGGTGCTGGCAAAACTGGATGTTCATCTGCAAAAAAATTTAAGAGGAACCATACCTCACACCATACACAAAAATTAATTCAAAATCGATCAAAGACCTAAATATAAAGCCAAAAGCTATAAGGTTCACAGAAGAGGAAAGAGGATCAATGCTAGAGCCCCTAATGCACAGCATTAACAAGTTACAAACCATAACCAACAACACACAAACCTCAGAAGACAAGTTAGATTACTGGGATCATTTAAAACTTAAACGCTTATGCTCATCAAAAGACTTCACCCAAAGAGTAAAAAGAGAACCTACAGACTGGGAAAAAAATGTTGGACTGTACAAGTCAGACAAAGGTCTAATCTCTATAATCTAAAAGAAAATCCAACACCTCTACAACAAAAAGACAAATAATCCTATTAAAAAATGGGCAAAGGAAATGAACAGACACTTTACCAAAAACATTCAAGCAGCCAACAGACGCACAAGGAAATGCTCTCGATTGCTAGCCATTAGAGAAACACAAATTAAAACCACAATGAGATACCATCTCACCCCGGCATTACTGGCAAGAATCAAAAAAACTGGAAATAACAAATGTTGGAGAGGCTGCGGGGAGATGGGAACTCTTATGCACTGCTGGTGGGAATGCAAAATGATACAACCATTTTGCAAAATGATATGGTGTTTCCTCAGAAAAC
>NW_004444163.1:2228296-2252633 GCF_000243295.1 Trichechus manatus latirostris | reverse complement strand
GAGAGGCCATCTAAGATGCATCAATTGGTCCCAATCCACCTGGAGTAAAGTATTAGCCCAAGAGACAGAAAGGGCCACATAAACCAGAGACTTTATCAGCCTGAGACCAGTAGAACTAGATGGTGCCCGGCTACCACAATGACTGCCCTGACAAGGAACAGAGAGTCTCTGACGGAGCAGGAGAAAAGTGGGGTGCAGAACTCAAATTCTAGTAAAAAGACCAGACTTAATGGTTTGATTGAGACTGGAGGGACCCTGGAAGATGTGGTCCCCGGGATCTCTGTTAGCCCAAAACTAAAACCATTCCTGAGGCCAACTCTTCAGACAAGGATTAGACTGGACTATGGGACATAAAATGATACTCGTGAAGAGTGTGCTTCTTAGCTCAAGTAGATACATGAGAATAAATGAGCACCTCTTGTCTGGAGGCTAGATGAGAAGGCAGAGAGAGGGTCAGGAGCTGGTTGAATGAACATGGGAAATCCAGGATGGAAAGGAAGACTGTGCTGTCACAGTACAGGGAGAGCAAGTAGGATCACAAAACAATGTATATATAAATTTTTGTATGAGAGACTAACTTGAATTGTAAACTTTCACTTAAAGCACAACAGTAAAAAGAAAAAAAACAGAAAGGTGAAGGGGCAGTCGTTAAACTGGTTTTCTGATCTGAATCCAGTATTCTTTCCCCTACACTATTCATATCGAGCCAGTGGCAAGAAAAGAAAAGTCTGAGAAGACTAACACTGAAGCAGCCACTCAAATCCTACCCTTGTTCTCCCAATCTCCAACCCACAACGCACCCGCCGTACCCCCAAAAAGTTTCATGAATGTCTGAATCGCCTTTGGTGCTCAGCTGATTCTGAGACAAAGTATACACACACAAACACAGATTTATATCTGTATAAAATGTATGATCATCCCAGTATTTAAAATTCTTTAGCATATCCCACATTGTGCTCCTCCATGCAATAAGTGCCTGGAACATAGCAGAGGTCAACGACTATTTGTTGAATGAATAATTCTTTCCTCTTTTATCTGTTTGTACATCTCAGAATGGTCCTTCTATTTCAGCCAGTCCCATCAAATAGCTGCCCCTATCAACCACGCTGGAGTATGGAAAAGGCTCAATGTAGGAGGATGCTATATACAACTAAATGGATCAGAACCACGCAAAAATAAAACAGTAGTCCCTATTCTGCCAAAACATGAACTGCACATTCTAGCTTCAAAGACGATTGGAGTTAACGTATGTTTAATCCTTGGGCACAGAGAATCCTTTGAGATAGATATTCAAACCCCATGTTACAGATGAAGAGATAACAGTCTCAGAGAAATTAAATAATTAGACAAATATCATTCAAATGGTAAGTGATAGAGACAGAATTTGAACTCATTTCTGACTGTTCCGTTTACCATTTGTATCTCTAGCATCTGACGAAGGTAGTGGTGGTTCGGTGGTAGAATTATCACCTTCTATGTGAAAGACTGGAGCCCTGGTGGCGCAGTGGTTAACAGCTACAGTGAGCTACAGCTGCTAACCAAAAGGTCGGCAGTTTGAATCCACCAGCCACTCCTTGGAAACCCTATGGGGCAGTTCTACTCTGTCCTATGGTGGCATTATGTGTTGGAATTGACTCGATGGCAATGGTTTTTTTTTTTTTTTTTTAATGTGAAAGACCCAGGTTCAGTTCTGGCCAATACACCTCATGTGCAGCCACCAACTGTCTGTCAGTGGAGGCTTGCATGTGGGTATGATGCTGAACATGTTTCAGTGGAGTTTCCAGACTAAAACAGACTCTATTTCCAAAAGTCAGCCAATGAAAACCCTATGGTTCACAATGGTCCTATCTGCAACAGATCATGGGGATGGCGCAGGATCGGTCAGTGCTGGATCTGTTGTGCATGGGGTCACCACGAGTCAGGAGCTGACTTGAAGGCAACTAACAACAGCAATAACAACAGTCTAGTGTCTGGAACAGTACCTAGCCTACCTGGGGCTTCTTAACAGTGTCCAATACAATACACTTGGTGGCCTTTGTACTGGCTATTTATTCGACCTACAAGGCTCTTCTTCATATAGCTGTTGGACAATGACTGACTCCTTTATCTCCTCTAAGACTTTGCTCAGATTTCGCCTACTCATTTGGGCCTCCCTTCACCACCTTAAATTGCAACCCATTCTTACCCCCCACCTACATCATTCTGTTGTTGTTGTGTGCCATCAAGTTGATTCCAACTGGTGGGGACCCAATATGACAGAGTAGAACTGCTCAATAGTGTTTCCTAGACTGTAATCTTTACAGGAGGAGATCGCCAGGACCTTTCTCCTATTTGAACCATGAACCTTTCAGTCAGTAGTTGAATGCTTAGCCATTGCACCACCGGGGTTCCTTTACATCATTCTAGATACCCCTTATCGTTTTTTTTTTTTCCCCATAGGACATATCATTTTCTAACGTATCATAAAATTTACTTCTTTATTACGTTTAAGGTTGTTGTCTACCTAGGCTTTGCTATGGTATGGATTTTTGTCTTTTTTAATTCATTGATGTATCCTGAGCACTAAAAATACCTCCAGGCATATAGCAGGTGTTCAATAAATGTTTGTTGACTTGAAGGAATAAATGAACTGTAGACACTTGGTTACTATTTATTGAATGAATGAAGAGTAAAGACTGCTTACCTTACTTAAGCTATCCCATGAATACCAGTTACCAGTTGCTGTCAAGGACGTTTTGACTCATGGCAACCCCATGTGTATCAGAGTAGAACTCTGCTCCAGAGGGTTCTCGATGGCTAATTTTTCGGAAGTAGATCACCAGACCTTCCTTGCAAAGGGCCTCTGGGTGGACTCGAAGCTCTAACATTTTGGTTATGAGATAAGTGCTTTAACTGTTTGCACCAGCCATGGACTCCTATCCTATGGATAGATTCCATTTATTAAACACCTCCTGCATACTTGGGTTACATAAGCAATTTCATTTGGCCAGCCCTCAAATCCTTTGAAATAGATATTCAAATCCTATATTATAGATGAAGATATACAGGCTCAGATAAACTACATAATTAGCCAATGGTCACACAACTGTTAAGTGTCAGAGCAGAATTTGAACTCATTTCTTTTTAACTCCAAGGCCTGGGGTTCATACCACCATGCCTCAGCACTCCTCAAGATACTCACACAGGTATGACCACCTAGAAAGATGTTGATTTTTTAAATGAAATGTCACTCCATGTGAGAGAGGTAAGTCTTAGCCACTCATAGTTAATATTATCTTCTCTTAAGACTTAGGTTAAACTTGAGAGCCTCCCGTTATCCGAGATGAGGTTCGTTATTTCCTCCACTATTCTGGAACAAGGCAGCTATGCCTGTTGCTCATCCAAACCTGATAATTTGCATTTCTAATCATTCAAGAGTTTAATTAGTATCATGGCCTCAATCAGGTGCACTGCAAATACAGCTGATGTTATCAGAGCTTAATTAGTTTGAAGGAGAAAGAAGTTTTTGCAGTCTGAATATGTCTCCACTGGTATAAAGGTGAAGGGTCTCAGGGGTTTGTGAGTGAAGAAGGAAACCAAGCTTAAAATCTGGATTCGGTGATTAAAGACTTTTTTTTTTTTAACATTACCTAGGAAACGTTGTTGAAACTGTAATATTACTGAAATAAAAATAGTGAGGTAACGAAGTGGAAATTTTAACCAATTTTTTTATAGCTTAATTTACATACCATAAAATTCACCCATTGAAATTATACAATTGACATTTATTTCTAAATTCACAGAGTTGTGCAACTATCACTACAATCCAGTTTTAGAATATTTCTATCACCTACCCCAAAATTTCCTCAAGCATGTTTGTAGTCAATTCCTGCTCTCACCCCCACCCCCCCATCCCAGGCAACCATTGATGTGCTTTCTGTTCCTATAAATTTACTTTTTCTAAATATTTCATATAAATGGAGCCATATAATATATATTCTTTTGTGTCTGGCTTCTTTCACTTAGCATGTTTTGTGGTTCATCTACATCATAGCATGGATCGGTATTCTATTTCTTTTTATTGCTGAATAGTATTTCATTGTATGGATATACCCCATTTTTTAATTCATTCATCAGTTGATGGACATTTGGATTATTTACATTTTTTGGCTATTATAAATAATGCTGCTATGGACATACGTGTACAAGTCTTTATGTGGACTTATATTTTTATTTCTGTTAGGAAAATTCCTAGGAGTGGAATCGCTCAGTCTTACGCTGTTTCTGTTTTATTTTTAATGAAAATGCCAAACTGTTTTCCAAGTGGCTAAACGATTTTGTTTTGCATTCCCACCAACAATGTATGAGGGCAATCATTGATTTCTGAAATTGCCTTGAATGGTAGAATATGGGAGCCCTGATGGCCAAATGGTTAAGAGCTTGGCTGCTAACCAAAAGGTCAGCAGTTCGAATCCACCAGCTGCTCCTTGGAAACCCTACAGGGCAGTTCTACTCTGTCTATAGGAAGATTTTATGGGCTTAGTCCAGTTTTAGTATTTATTAGTGAAGCTGTATTGAGTTCACTTTCAGGTAAGAAGCACAAGTTGTTTCTATTGTGTCACTATGAGTTGGAATTGACTCAATGGCAACAGGTTTTTTTTTTGTTTTTTTTTTTTAAGACTATGTTTGAAAGTCTTAAACATTTTAAGTTTGGCCTTTGAATTTCAACCTTGAAAAAAAAACTGTGAAATACCTTAATCACACTGTAGACAGGAAGAGAGAAATAATGATGGAAAATTAATCGAAATAAATGAAGTTTAGATAAGAGAAGGGATTTGTAGCAAGTAAGTGTTTTCAGGGATAGTATTTTCAGCTTTCATTTGTGCTAGTAAATTAAATAAACCAATTAAATAAATTAACTTTCCAGAAAGATCAGTTACATTTGCCATACAGATTGCTCATTTACCCAAATTTACTCTGAGATTTATATCAAACGAATAACAAATACATTGGTTTTATTTCATCATCTCTTCCTGTATCTCTGTGTCTTGAGGGGAAGAAGATTTTATGGGCTTAGTCTAGTTTTAGTATTTATCAGCCAAGCTGGATTGAGTTCACTATCAGATGGGAAGCACCAAGTTGTTTCATTTTCCTTGTGATCTTCAGAAGAAACTCCTGATAAGACACATTACCAAAAGAAAGATGACGCAGCTAACTCCTGAGCTGCATCTTTAGTTTGGGAATGAATTTAGGATCCCTGTTGCACAGTTCATTGCTTTATTCATTTATTCTCAATAACATTTATATGTTCCTGGAGATCCCAAGAGGAAAGACGTGTCAATGGATACTGCAGTGAAATGTCACAGCGCTATGAGCAAAGTAAATACAAATCGGGGTGGGGAGAGGGCACAAAAATGGGAGGAGGTGAGGAAAGGCCTCAGAGAAGAAGTATTTCCTGAGTTGTTATATTAAAGACAAACAGGTACTTACTGGGTACAGAGTTTCTGTCTGAGGTGACGAAAAAGTTTTGGAAACAAATGGAGGTGATGGTTCTACAACTTTGTGAGTGTGAGTAATGCGACTGGATTGTACACTGGCAAATGGTTAAAATGACAGATTTTCAGTTGTATATATTTTACCACAATTTAAACAAACACACACACAATACCTATTCAAATAACTAACATTTTAAAAATTGACATGACAAAGTACTAGCAACGATGCAGAGCGACTGGAACTCCCTTACATTGTTGGTGGGAATGCAAAGTGGGACAGCCACTTTAGAAAAGAGTTTGGTAGTTGCTTATGTTTAGTTAAATACACACCATAAAACCCAGCTATCCCACTCCTCGGTATTTATGCAAGAGAAATGAAAATATATGTCCATGCAAATATACATACAGGAATGTTTGTTGCAGTTTTATTCATAATCACTCAAAACTGCAAACAACCCAAATGTCCATTAGCCAATGAATGGACAAGTAAATTGTACGTCTGTACAATGGAATACTGTTCAGTAATAAATGGGAGAGGATTGACTACAATGCGATATGAGGGAAGTTCATGGGATGATGGAAATACTTTATGTCTGGATTGTCACTGTGGTTACACAGCTGTATATATTTGTCAAATTCAGAGAACTGTATACCTAAAATGAGTGGCACCTAACAACAACAAGAACAAAATGAGTGGACTTTACTGAATATAAATTATACTTTAATAAGTATGATGTTTAAAAAAAAAGACAAGTAGGTGTGTGCCAGAGAGACAGGAGTCAAGGGAGAAGGAGGTCAGTCTACCTGCGATGCTACAGCACCAGCAAAGGCCTAGAGCAGTGACACAGCTAAGTCATTTTAGTGAGCACTCCTTCTAGTGCAGATGACTGAGGATGCTGATCTGGGGAGTGTAGACTCACAAAACAGAGGGACCCCTGGAGACTCATTGATTCTGGAGCTACCCTAGGAACCTATGAGAACAGGGCATTTTCAGGAATAAACAGACTGTTACATAACAGCCTGTTTAACCTTGCCACTGGTCTCCATTAAATTTGCCCGTCACTCTAGTCCGGCTAACTTTGAAAAAGAAAATTGAGCTTCAAAGAGAAACAAAATTAAAATCAATCAACACAGGTAACTAAATGTAATCAAAGTCTGTCTGATCATAGAATAAGATTCCAAAAAGGCTTCACTTCCCTAACTTCATATTCACCTAAACTGCATTTATATCCTCACAGGTTAATAATTTACTATTGACTATGAATTAGCTCCTATTTCAAAAGTTTTATTCTGTGATCATAATATCATTCATATTCTCTCTCTCTGTCTGAGAAAGAGAGAGATCTTAGTATTGTTTCTTTTAGACCATAAACTCCAAAATGGTATGAACTGTATTGTGTCAAAAATTATTTTGTTCTGGAGTGTCTATGGAAAATAGGTACAAAATAAATGCTTTGTGATGATGAAGCTGCAAATATGTTTATACTTTATTTGCATATTGCTATAGATGCTGAATATATAATTTGTATATTCTGCCCATTTAAGAGAGCAGGGACTGTGTTGTTTTGTTTTACACAACATCTTTAAATGTAAAAACACCAGAGTAATAAATTAAACATTTTAAATAAGCACCGAGGCACCCTCTTAGTATACTTTCCTGTTACATGGTTCAGATAACTGTCAAATAATGTTCTTCTTAAACATCTACAATCATTACAAACCTGATACAACATGGTTAGTCTACACAGTATCAGTTTCTGAATGTGTCCTCTGACTAGAATGGTAAATGCTGACTAATAGACATTTATTGCATAATTAGTACATGCTAGGCCCATGATAAAATGCAGAACTTTTAATTCCTAAAATGACTGTGGTCTAGACATAAGTAGACTTTACTGCATGTTCATAGTGACTTTAAGTTGATACCATTAGTAGCCCCATTTTAAAGATGAGAAAACTGAGGCTTAAAACATATAAGTAAACATGGCCATGGCCATGTGGCAAGCAGTGAACAGCAGGATTCTAATTTAGGTCTAGCTGAGTGGGCTCTTAAAATTATCCCATATTGTTTCTCTAATTCCCAGTCTACATAAGCAATGAAATAAGTAGATTTAATGTGATGGAAAATGAAGAAGGAAATCTGGAGTATGGAAAACCCTATCTCACAATAGTCAACTGCAGGAATTACTAGCTGGGTATTTACCTCAGCGATTTGTCAATGCTTAGCAAGCGGTTCTCCAGGGAAGAAAAAGCCCTAATTTGTAGTGTTTGCAGATTTCCCTGGTGTAAATACTCCCACCAACTTGCCATTACAGTCAGTGGCATTGGGAAGAGATCATGCACACAATCAGCACTCATGAGTGCTGAGAGCTGGCTCCTGCACATCTCTGTGCTTCTTTCCTCCAAAAGATCAAGTTTCTCAGGGTCTCAGAACAAGCCCTGTAGACCTTGGACTACAGACAAGATAGTTGCCATGTTCTGTGGGAGGATTCAGTGCATGGGGAGAAGGAAGGTGCTCAGCTATCTACAACAGAGTGGTGGAATGCAAGTGCCACCAGGCTATTTTTAATTAAAAAGTGATGACAGCTGAATATATTCCCTAACTCTGCAGCTAACAGCTTCCTGACCTAGACCTCACTCGGTAGACCCACTCCAGAAACCAGACCACAGTAGTCCCTGTGGGGCTTCTATTATTGGCTAGCTGTCTTAACAGATGCAGGTCTAACCAAATCCATGTCTAATATAAGCATGCAAATGAGAAGACAAAAGGGAAAATGCTTATGTGCTGAATCAGAATCCACAGAGGGAGAAGTAAGCATAAGCAGCTGTCTGGAAGGGAGGACACCAAAGGTCATTGTCACAGAAGTGCTAAGCAGCAGAGGATTAATTCTGTCCAGGTGTCATTCAAAGCTTCATCTTTTATCTATCATTGCTCAAATTAAAAATAGTTGCCTGGTTGCCCTGTTGTGAAGGCAGTGTATGTGTGATGGTTCAAAGCATGGTCTTTCCAGTCAAACATACTTAAAGCTTTTTATCTGCTTCCAATATCATTTAATCCCATTATCATTACACCCATTTTATAACTGAAGAAACTGAGTCACAAGGACATAAACAGTGGATCCTGAATTGAAACTAAGCTAAGCTTAATTCTAGGGCCTGATCTCATTACCAGTATACTTTGAATCTCTCCTCCCTGTCAACCACCCCCCTCTTCTCCTCCTCCAGGAATTACACTAATTTCTTCCACTAAGAGCTTGCCTATGGTCTTATCTCAACCTGCAAGGATACCTCCTCACCCTACCTCCATCCATTAAACTTACACAGGTTCTAGTCAAGTCCCAACTTTCCTATAATGTTTTCCCAGATGATTCTAAATCAGGTAGATATCCCACTTGTATTATACTTACTGTCTGTCTACACCATTGGCATGAATTTTTCCTCACCTCAATTGCTCTCTTTCTATATAAATTGTTGTTGTGTGCCATAGAGTCGATTCCGACTCATGTGACAGAGTAGAACTGCCCCGTAGGTTTCCTAGGCTATAATCGTTACGGAGGCAGATCCCTAGGTCCTTTCTCCCACGGTGCAGCTGGTAGATTTGAACTGCTCACCTTTCGATTAGCAGCCAAGTGCTTAACCATTGTGCCACCAGGGCTCCTTATATATCTATATATCTATATATCTATATATAGATATATAGATATATATATAGATATATATAACTTGCTTAGCTTCTTTTCTGGTCTAAAATGTAAATCATTATGTACAGACCTCATAATACTAAGCACTAGGTAGATGCTTAAATTATTTTTGAATTTACTAACAATACTGTATCCAGTCAATCAGATATAGCTCTGAGAATTCTAGAATTGGAAGGAAAATTCACCATTTTTGAACACTTTACTATATGCCAAGCCCTAATCTAGACACTTAATACATACGAACTTACTTAAACCTATATGGTGAACATTGTGACTTCCATTTTAGAGATTTAAAAAAGGCCCAGAGAGGTTAAGAAACTTGCTAGCACATTATTGGAAAGTTGCAGTTCAAATCAGGGCTTCGGTTAGTTCCAGTTAGAACCTCTGCTGAGAATTTGCATTTCTAACAAGTTCCCAGGCAATGCTAATGCTGCTGGTTAGGGACCAATTCTGAGAACCAGTAGTAGAGCCAAACCCGAAAACCAAACCTGTTGCCAGTGAGTCGATTCCGACTCACAGAGACCCTATAGGACAGAGTAGAACTGCCCCATAGGGTTTCCAAGGAGCAGCTGGTGGATTCAAACTGCTGAACCTTTTAGTTAGCAACCAAGCTCTTAACCACTGCACCACCAGGGCTCCCACTAGTGGAGCAGTGATTCTCAAAATTTATCATACATAAGAATCACCTGGTGATCTTGTTAAAAATGTAGATTCTGATTCACTATATCTGGGGTGGAAATGCAAACTCTTAGCAGGGGTTGAACCGGTATGAACTGGTTCAAAGCCCTGATTCAAATCCAGATCAGTTTGACTCCAAAATCCATACATGCTGCCCTTGTAGGTCATTATGTCCATCCCACTGCATCCATGAGAGAGTGCACCTAAACAAAACCCCAGGGTGTGGCTATCTTGCCTAACTCAGGAAGAAATTCCAAATGTTCATATTCAGAAAGTTGTTCTTCATGTCTATCTTAATTCTCTCTTGCTTCCATTTCATGCCATTTCCCTTTTTGTAGTCAGGAAGATGGAAAACAGCTGGCTAACATTTCCTAAGCTATAATCCTTCTTGAACGGAAAATTCCTATGACATCATCTCAACTTCTTCTCTAGAATAAAATATAGCCACATGCCTCTTTGAGTGAATGTTGTCCTAACTGATAGGCTTTCCTACCCAGAAAGAACCCCAGCTGTCAACATTAATGAGAGCCATCAGCAGGACTGGATAATCCATGGCCAGATTCTCTTAAATCAAAGATTCATGCTGAAATCAGTCCTCAGAGCAAAGAAGCAAAGTTCATGGAGGAAAAATTGATGTTGGGAACCAGCGTGCCCCTGAGTTACCTGCCATCACCATCACTGGCCTCAAAGTAGACTCGGAGTCAGGATACAGGAGACAAAAATGAGGCAAGTAGGCCATGGCAGCTATTAATTTGGGGAAACTATGGATTGGCAGGCACCTCCCATCCCCTGGCACCTAGGAAACAAGGGCAGCTGCTCAGGAAACATAAAAACCCAGTGGAGACCAGAAGAGGGGAGCCTTTCAAAGGAGAATGTTAAATGTTTGGAACTCAGTGGCTAAGAAAGACGTTGCCAAATGTCATGTTGAAAACAGGAAAGCTTGCCTGGGCAGTGGATGTGAAGGCCACAGGACAATGAAACGGGAAGCCTGTGAGAAAAAGAACAATGACACTGAAGCTTGCTCCAGCCTGGTGAAATCCTGTCTGCAGCCCTTACTGGAAGCAAAAGAAATAACAATCCAGCGTGGGCCGTCCCCCACACCACGCCCCCTTCTCAGTCTGCGTGTTGGGTCAGGAAGGCCAGTGGTGGGGCCAGCTCGCTGAAAAGGAATCGGAACAGTACATTTCAAGAACAAAGCCTGTGTCTTTTACCTGCAGATCAAAGTTCACGCTTAATAAGATGTATGTTGGAGGGGGCCGAGAGAGGAATGTGGCCCCTTCATTCCACTAAAAAGGGATTAGGGGCTGGCTGGCCAGGTAAGCAGTGTGATCGGTGAACAGAAACTGGTCCTTTGGAAATGGGGCTGTGGCAAAACAAAAGCCCTAAGAGACATAATCACTAACTGTTCACTGCAGCAGGGTGGTAAGCATGGTCTCTGTGTTTGTGCATGTGTGCAAGGGAGTGTGCAGTATTTTCTGCTGTTGCTAAGATGGTTTCCCCCCTCACTGGCCTTTTGCCCAATCAAAAGGTAGCTGCTCCTTATTGGTTGCCTAGCTTTATCGAATGACCATGACGAGCTGGAGTTGCGCTATCTCATTGGTTTATTTCTATGGCCCATTGTCAGGGGAGAGCAAATCAGACACCTAATCAATATTTTGTGAAGTGGCACTAGACTCCTGGCAAAATTTGCATTAAATTCCTCCCTGTCTGTGCCTTTGCACTCAGATAAGCATCATATTAACTTCGGGGGTAGGGAGAGAGGCAAACAATCAAACACTGTCATCTTTCAGCCATTTTGGATGTATTCCTGAGTCTAGGCAAAAATCTTGTAATGCCAAACACGCAACAGAGGAATTAGTTATAAACAAGATGCAAATCTTCTGGGCAAGAATAACTAGGCTAGATTAGTGGTAGCACTTCTGGAAGGAAACCTTGGATTAGTCCTTCCTTCCTTCCATGACCTTCCTTCCTTCCTCCCTCCCTCCCTCCTTCCTTCCTTTCTTCCTTCCTTCCTTTCATTCAACAAATATTTACTGAACATCTGTTCTGAGTTAAGTCCTGTGGTGGGCCTGGTATATCACCGTGCCAGGCTATAAATGTATCTTTTCTGGGCCATTCCATAGCAAAGCAGGGCAATCGAAAGCTAGGGTTCATCACATTTTAAACTACCTGGTTCTAAAGGAAATTGGGCTCTGATCATCACCTGTGGGATGGCATGGGACCAGAGTTCCACAGTTGCATGTCTCATGGTGGGAGACAATGAATCTGAATCAAACATTAAACATCCCAGAATTTTATATAAATATCAGGTAAAATACAGGTGAACAGTGGTCCCGGAGAAGAGAAAAACTGGGAGCGTGAATAAATTTCCTCTCTTTCACTGAGAAAATGGAAGCAACCAGGAAATACATTTCATATGCCCTCTACCCCCACTTACTGCCTAGCCTAAACATGTATCTCTATACTCTGTACTCCTTCCTATTGTAATGAACAAAGCTACTGTGTTCCTATCAAAACCAACCCTTTCATTTATGCCCTAGCCCCATCCTTAGTTGCCATCTCAAAGACCTCCTACAATTCTCAGAGTCCCTGGGTGGCGCAAATACTAACCTAAATATTGGCAATTCACACACACATAGGTACCTCAGAAGAAAGGCTTCGTGATCTACTTTTGAAAGCTCACAATCTTGAAAACCCTATAGAGCACAGTTCTACTCTGACACACATGGGGTCACCAGAAGTCAGAATCGACTCAAAGGCAACTGTTGTTTTTTTTTTTTTTTTCCCTAAACCCTGCTCAAGATATAGCCAGCATTCATTCTGATTCACCAGGGCCCATGCCATAATTATTTTTAATATCATTCCTACTTAGATCTTAAATATTCTTCTAGTTACCACCCTTTCCCCATTGCTCTCCTCCCCTTTATTGTAAAATTCTTAGGAGTTATCTATTCCCAGTGTCCACTTCTCTATTTTCTTTTGAACCCACTCCAATCAGGTTTTTTTTCCAACATCCCCCCTCCCCCCCACCCCAGCATCACAGTATTTGCCAAGGTTATTACGGAACCTCCAGTTTGCCGAAAGCGTATGCTGGGATTGCCAAAGATCAGTTCTCAGTCCTCAGCTTACTTGACTTATTATTAGCAGCATATGACACATTTGATCATTTCCTCCTCCTTAAACATCTTTACTTCTTTACTTTCTTTCTTTCTCGGTCCTCCTCCTTCCTTATCAGGCTATCATCTCTTTTGCCTGTTGCTTCTCATCACCCTGACCTTGCCTTTCTTTTTCTCTATTTTCACTTTCTGGGCGATCTCTTTTAGTCCCTTGACATTGAATACCATCTATACTCTGATGATTGTCAAATTTCTATCTCTTGTTACAACAGTTTCCCTGAAATCTAGACTCATGTGTGCAACTGCCAACTCTGAACCTTTTCTTGTATAACTAATAAAATGCAAAAATCAAACTTGTTGCTGTGGAGTTGATGCTGACTCATGATGATCCCATGTATGTCAGAGTAGAACTGTGCACCATAGGATTTTCAGGGGCTGTGATCTTTCTACTCTGTCTTAGAGGGTCACTATGAGTCAGAATCAACTTGACAGCAAAGACTTTGGTTTTTTTGTTTTGTTTTGTTTGTTTTTTGATCTTTCAGATGTAGCTTTTCAGACCTTTCTTCTGAGGAGCGTCTGGATGGATTTAAACCTACAACATTTCTGTTAAGTAGCTGAGCACAAAACATTTGCACCACCCAGGGACTATATATCTAATGTTGTTGTTAGTTGCCATCAAGTTGATTCTAACTCATGGTGACCCCATGTGACACCTCAAATTTAAATTGTCTAAAACTTTATCCTTGATCGTCTCCTCAAAACTTCTCCTCCCTTGCCCCAATCTTCCTCATTTCAGTAAATGGCAACACCATTTTTCACATTGCTCAGGGCAAAATTTGGAGTCAGCCTTGACTCCTCTCTTTTTCTCATACCACACCATCAAATCCTATAACTCTATCTTCAATTGAGATCCAGAACCTGATCATTTATTACCACCTCCCACCACAGCCGTTCAAGTCCAAACTATCATGTTTCCCCTTTATTATTGCAATGATGGTCCAAGGGTCTTCCTGTTCGCCCTTGGCCCCTTAACCGTCTCTTCTCCAGTTATAGGCAGAGTAAGTCTCTTCAGCTCATGATACTCCTCAGTTTTCGGATGGCTTTCGTTTCATTTCATTAAGAATACAACTCCTAAACCTAAGCACTGAAAGACATAGTTAACTATGATATGAGCTTTGCCTCAAGGAGGTTCCAGCTTTACTCTACTATATGACCATCTTGTAAAAAATGTTATTAATCACAAGGAATACTGGGTGAGAATAAGATGATCTATTATACAAATCTAAAAACAAAGCAAAGAAACAAATGCAAAATCTGTGCCAACTTAAATCTTATTAATGGTCTGCTATGAACTTCAATGTTTTATTTAAAGGCAGAACAGTCTTTTAATATGCATAAAATAATTTATTTTTGTCTCCACTGACATCATAAGCTGGCATTAGATCATAATCTAATTTTCAATGAACATAAGACAAAATATTTGTTGAAGAAATCAATGCTTAGGAAATCAACTTATTTCTTATCGCCAATGATGATGATGATGATAACTATAAATTGAATATCTACTGTGTAAAACCAAAAACCAAAACAGTTGCCATCAAGTCGACTCCAACTCATGGCAACCCCATGTGTGTCCAAATAGAACTGTGCCCATTCAGTGGATGATTCTTCAGAAACAGATTGCCATGCCTTTCTTTTGAGGTACCCCTGGGTGGATTCGAACCACCAACCTTTCAGTTAGAGCATGCTTAACCGTCCGTGCCACCCAGGAACTCCATCTATTGTGTAAGCTATGGCATTTCTTATATTTAAATTACATATTTGCCCCAACAACTTTTATAGCTCCATTGTCAAGATAGGTAAACTACATCTCAGAACAACTTGAATGCCTTTCTCAAGACATCACAGCAAGTGACAGAGCTTAGGATTTGAACAACAGTCTGTGTGGCTTCAGTCTGTGCTTTTGCCATGGTCACATCATGATGAGCCATCATATAGCTGTAGCATTTTTGACTTCATAATGGTCTCACCACTATTATCTCAACAAGTCTCCAAATATTGCTGAGAAGTCTTTAGGCTATGAATGGGCAAACTAAGCTGCAGAGAGGCTCAAGGTCAAGCAAGGAGACAAGAAGGCCAGCCTACTGCTCCCTTCTCCCAGTATGTCTTCACTTGTATCTCATGCTATCTTACCTATATTTTTCATAGCTTATAGAGTGAATTGGTATCATTTACCCCTTGAATTGCAGAACAGATTTCCTAGAACCTATAATCCCATCATTTTTTATAGTTTACAAATCTCCTTTCTCATACATCATGCTTTAAAATGCAAACTTCCCCGCTCCAGAATGTTAAGAACATAACACTCAAGCTCTTTGAAAGCTGAGTCCAATATACCAATCTTCTTAGGCTAAATTTCCATCAGGTATTTTCTAGTAATATGAAAAAATCTAAACAAAGACAAAATTTGTACATGTGAATTTGTATATGCTGGCATAATACAATAAAGAACAATTTTCAGTTTGATGAAATTCCCGTAGATTTCATGGTGCTTTTGAAAATCAAGCATCTATTAACTAACCATGACTTACCCCTATTCCCACCAAAAATGTCCCTCTTGGTCAGTAGCCTCTGTGTTGAATGACCCTCCCATGGTCAAGGGGAGCAGCCCAAGATGAGAACCCTGTTGAGGAAACAGAACAGTAGATGGACTAATGTGAAGCCTCTGCAAAGAGAAGACTGATCTTCTCAGCCAGGTAAACCTGAAACCCCAGCTGGCTTAGTGATTCTGGATGAAAGTACAGGTATTAGGAAAAGCATAGCTCCATTTCAGTCCTCCAAAGAAGAAAACAGTAATTCATATAAAGTTCTATGACAGAGTCAACTCTAAAGACCGAGTGAAGGAGAGTGAATGGTCATTCAGTCATTCAACAAGTATGCCTGCTGTTTTCAAGGCACTGTTGTCAGACTATTACAAAGGGAAGTCCTTTGTGAAGCTCTCTATTGTATGTACCAAAACCCACTGCTGATGAGTCGATTCCAACTCCTCGTAGGGACCCTATAGGACAGGGCAGAACTGCCCCATAGGGTTTCCAAGATTGTAATCTTTACGGAAGCAGACTGCCACATCTTCCTCCCACAGAGCAGCTGGTGGGTTTGAACTGACTTTTTGATTAGCAGCTGAGTGCTTAATCACTGTACCACCAGGGCTCCTCATTATATATACAAGTTGTATATAAATAGCCACTGTGATTAAGTTTTGCTCCTAGGCACTTCAGCACTTGTGTACTTGCACATCTTGCTGAAGAAAACTCATCTGGGAAAATCAGGGTTAGAGAAATAATGATGTAGTAATAATCCTTTTAGTGAAGTCCACACACAAAAAAATTTTTTAACAATTGTGACCAATGAAAACAAGTAAACCTCTTTTAAATGAATTGCTAAGATTATAGACTAGAGGAAATACTTGGAGATAAAAACAAGTCTAGTGGTTGCACGGAGTCTTAGTAGCACTGTGGTGAAGAGCTTGGCTGTTAACCAAAAGGTCAGCAGTTCGAATCCACCAGCTACTCCTTGGAAACCCAATGGGTACAGTTCTGCTCTGTCCTATAGAGTCCCTGTGAGTTGTAATCAACTCAACGGCAATGGGTTTAGTGGTTGCATATGCCATTTATCCCCAGATCACAGTCCAGGAACTCATATAAATGTGTTTCTTTTGAAGAATGTTAATTTTCAATAAAATACCAGTACTTCATTATGTTATTTTTTTGTTTTCATCATAATATTATTTGTGTGTGTGCATGTATGTGTGTGTGTGATGCCTCTCTGGTTTAATTATAAAAGTCAATGGGGGAAATTCTAGCTTGATTTACTAAAATTAATTTTGCAGCTGAATTTTCAGAAATCAACCCATGTCCTTAAGATGTGGTATACCCTCAAGACACAATAGTTAAATGCCGTTGTGTTCCTACAGTTAATAAGCTTTCTTCTAAGTATTTTCCATATCATAATTTTCCTGAGTGCAACACTAGTTACCTTTTTTTTTCTTTTTTTGTGCTTCATATCTTCTAACATTTCATCAGTGCTGAGTGTAGAAAGGACTCTATGAGTCTAAAATCTAAGTCAGTGATCTCACAAATGGGAACACTGCTATAGGTTGGAAAACCATAGACACCATAGAAATCAGAGACACAGAGCACCAAGGGCATGGGCATGCTAAGCACCTACCAGCTCACATGATTTAGACTTAGTGAGGAACTGGGTGAGTCCTGCCTGTTTCCCTGGGCACCTCGATGAAGCCTGTAGGGCTCTTCAGAGAACAGTTTGAATACCACTGACCTGGCTACCTCCTCATTTCTCAGAGAGAGAGACTGAGACCAAGAAAGATAAAATGACTCACCCAAAATTATAGACCAATTATTGAGCTATATCTAGTTTTCTAATTCCCAAGATAGCTCTTCACCCTACCAGATTCCTCTCAATTCAGAGATGACTGTATTCTCCCTAAAGCAAAATGTCCTCTCAATTTCAAGCAACCCAAGCAGACCAGGTTGGGTCTGAGCCACCCAAGGCCATTTGTTAGTGCCAGTCTCCCACCAGGCAATGTCAACCCCAGCATCTGGTCCTGATCCCTAGCACTTAGGCTCTCATAATTAAAGAGCTGACGTATATAAACAAACCGTAACTTAAGCACTATATGGTCAGCAAGCAGAGGACAAATATAGATGAATGCTGACTCATAAGGTAAGAAGGAGCCAGTTTACAAATTTCCAGCTTTGTTTGTCTCCAGTGACAGGTACATAAATATTGCAATTGCTACAAACAGCGTTTTATAACTCTTGGCCCAAAATACTCCTCAACCCCATAGCAGGTTTAACAAAACTTGCCCTATCCCATCTTGGCTAGGTGGAGTTGTTTGCGGGCCAGTGGGTGGGAGTTATTTTCAGGTTTAGGTCAGGGCTTGATGACTCACTGAGACATGCCTGGGCAGTGAGGTGGGAAAACCCTTTATGGCACTTTGTGGAGCGCCCCAGCAACCTACTAGCTCACAGTGCATATGACTTGACTTACTTCTTTTCTTCTCTGGACAGACACCATCCCAAGAAGCCGCCACATGCAGACCCTCAGAAAGATCTGAGGTGGCAGCGGCAACACAATCTGAGACTTGTGTTGTCTTTCTCTCTTGCCACACTCTGGTGGAGGTCATTCTGTTACACCAACAAGTTGTATTTCCCTCTTTGTGAAACCAAGAGACTTGCTCCTCAAATTGTGGTCAAGCGCATTGGCATCACCTGGGAAACTGTTAGATCTGGGAAACCCAAGCCCTGCCCCAGGCCCACTGTATCAGAATCTGCATTTTAATAAGAGCCTCAGATGATTCCTAAGCACATTGAACCTAAGAAGTACTGCTCTAGAAGAGTTAGATCATGATGCTCTGACTTCACCATTACCTCCATATATAAAATTTAGGTTAGTGGCTCCACCTTGGGTTTTCTCAGCATTTAAGTGGAGAAAGTAAGGACACCAATAAAACCCAAAGCTGCCTTAAAATGTATTAACTTTTTGTCCCAGTAGGTTTATCACCTCCATTTTTCTAAGACAGTTATTGGAACAGAATTTGCTTTGGACCACTAATGGGTATTTTAAGGAGGAATGTACATTGTGGATTGTGAAAACCACTAGTAAAATATGTTTGCCATTAAAGTAAGTTTCCTTTGCATTTAGACACCCAGTTGGCCACAAAGTCCTTTTGATTTTACCTCCTAAATGTTTTTCTAATCTATGTCCTCTGTCTATCCCACTGCCCCACTTTAGTTCAGGTCTTTATCATCTCTAACACGGACAATCAAAATAGTCTCTTAACTGCATAACAGGTCTCCCTGTGTCATATCTTGTTCTCAATCAATGCATCCTCCAAACAGTCACCAGAAAGAACAATCTTAAAGGCAAATCTGATCAAATTACCTTCTTGTTTAAAATACTCCAATGGTTTTTGATAAAGTACATACTTTCCAGTTTGTCATGTAAGGTCTTTTTTCTCTCTGCTGGGAATACTCTTTTTTTCTTTTTCTTCCAGATAAACCTCTTCTTATCTTTGAAGACCATGTAATTCTTTTGTCACCTCACTGAAGCTCTTCTTGACCTTGCCTCTCATTCTCACCTCCATCCCCATCGAGGCAGAGCTGGTCTTCCTCAGAGCCCGCTAAGACTTTGTACTTGCTGTATTAGCATTCCTTTCACTGAACTGTAGTGTTTGTAAACATATTTATGACCTTGCATTAGTCTAAGAGACTTGGGGCAAGAACCAGATCACATCCTTCTTTTGTCTCTGAGTACCAAGTACCATGACCAACATAGAGTATGCACTCAATAAATGTTTGAGGTACTGAATAATTAAATGAATATGTCCACTGTGTAAAACAGGTATCACCTTACCCCTGGGAACTGTGAAAATACAAAGCAATCAAGATTTAGAAGAAATATTTTCAATGGATTAGTCTGTGATAGTCCCCAGTGATGAATATTAAGGAACTGAATTGATGATTAATAGTGAAAATTACCTATGTCAGCTCTGCCACTACCCTAAAGGGAAATGATGTACCTCAAATTACTTATTAAACACCTGACCACATGTGACATTTATCTAACAAACAAAAGAACTGTAGCCTAAAGTACAAGAGAGTCCTACCTTTTAGGAACTTACACTTTAAGACAGTCAACATCAACACCAGCCACTCTCCCAGATGATCACAGAACTTTTTCCCTTGAGGCCTGATGGTGTTGTCAGAGGGCAGTAGGGCAAGAAATCAGCTCAAGTGGAGAAAACATTCTGAGAAGTTGGGTCTCAACCTCTCCTTCCCCATTCCCCGACTTTGGGGTTCACCAGATCCTCTGTTTCAGGCTCCACTTACCTGGTCTCCAAGATCAGTTTGGGCTTTGAGCAGGAAAGATTTTGGGAGCTCCAGATCAGCATTCTTCCCTTAAGGTCAAGCTACATGCTGCTCCACCTCCCACGTTGCATCCCTATTCCTTATTCCTGAGGCTCAAAATCCACCTTATACTACAGTTTCTGATGATGAAAACAATAATAATAATAGCTATTTCACATTAATGCCACCTTACTATGCATCACCATTCTGGGCTCTTTACGTGTATTGACAAGTTTAATAATCTAAACAAACCTATTTACTAAGTAGTGAATTATTTCCATTTTACATATGAAGAACACTAAGGCATAGAAAAGTGTCTGTGTATCGTCTGCTTTTTGGTTTCTCATCATGTTCTGTTAATTACTGGAGACATTTCCTTCCTTCCTTCCTCCCTCCCTTCCTTCCTTCTTTCCTTTATAAGGGTTGGCCATCTGCTAGGCAATACTCTAAGCATAGCACACATATTATCTCATTTAATCTCTTCAACAATCCATCTTTATTATCTTCATTTTACATACGATCAAATGTAAGACAGGGAGGCTAGCTAACTTGCCCGTGTTCACAATGAAGTCAGTAAGTCTGTTTTCAAGCCCATAATCCTAACCTCTGCAATATACCACAGACTCCGTGATACTGAATGCTTTGGGTTGCCTTACCCTTCTGAACTCTTTGCAACTGGAGCTGCACATCCCTGTCCCCATGCCCCATGTCCCCTAGCACCTCCCAATCTGGCTATCCTATTACAGATTAACCTGCTTATTCTAGTCTTGTCCTGGACAGCAGAGCAGAAGATAGACTTAGAGTCATATATTCTCCACTGTATTTCATACGGATACTTAATTAATGCTGATAGAAATAATTAAACTCAGGGGATATGGTGTCAGGAATTCATACTATATAACATCTGCATTGGGGTAAGAGGAGAC
Source organism: Trichechus manatus latirostris (assembly GCF_000243295.1). NCBI lineage: Eukaryota > Metazoa > Chordata > Mammalia > Sirenia > Trichechidae > Trichechus > Trichechus manatus. Next base: position 2,231,809 of record NW_004444163.1, on the reverse strand, counting down.
ACAAGATGTTGTTTTGAAGAATATGTCATTTTGTAGACATTCTCCTATATCTCCAGGCTCTATAAATTCTCTTTGTAATGAAACACAGGATGTTCATTAACAGATAAAGAATCTACACAGAACAAAAGGCCATCACTGCTCCATTGCCTGGGAGAGAGATCCATGGAAACACCAGCTTCGAGATTTTATTTGTCCCTAACAAGCCATTTCAATGAACTGCACATTCATTTACTCTCACATTTGCATAGTTCAGATAATAATAGCTCTTCATTTCATACTCCGTGCTGAGATCAACGTCACAAGAAGCTGTTTTAGCAATGATTCCCCTTTCCAGTCAGTTCTGTGATCAAGTGGCGGGAAGCCTGAGAAAAGTGGGGGAGCAGAGGCCCTCATCTTCTCTGTCTTGGAGTTCTACAGCAGACTGTATTTCCAGACACACATATGGTAGTTTTTAGATAGTGGTACCTATCAGAATCCTCTGGAGAGCTCTGAGAAATATGTATTAGATTTCACTGACCTACCCCATACCTCTAAATCAGAATCTCCCGGGTATACCTACAAGGAAGACTAGTTAATACAACTATTTTTCAAACTTACACACTAACCTCGAAGGCCAAAGATGAAGAAATTGAAGATTCTTACCAACTTCTGCAAACTGAAATTGATCAAACATGCAGTAAAGATGCATTAATAATTACTGGTGATTGGAATGTGAAAGTTGGAAACAAGAAGAAGGAACAGTAGTTGAAAAATAAGGCCTTGGTGATAGAAATGATGCCAGAAAGCACGTGACAGAATTTTGCAAGACCCAAATACCTTTTTTCAACAACATAAATGGTGACTATATATGTGGACCTCACCCAATGGAATACACAAAAATCAAATTGACTATATCTGTGGAAAGAGATGATGGAAAAACTCAAAGTCAGAACAAGGCCAGGGGCAAACTGCAGAACACAGCATTAATCGCTCATATGCAAGTTCAAGTTGAAGCTGAAGAAAATTAGAACAAGTCCACAAGAGCCAAAATATGAACTTGAGTATATCCCACCTGAATTTAGAGACCATCTCAAGAATAGATTTAATACTTTGAACACTAATGACCGAAGACCAGACGAGTTGTGGAATGACGTCAAGGACATTATACATGTAGAAAGCAAGAGGTCATTGAAAAGACATGAAGGAAAGAAAAGACCAAAATGGATGTCAGAAGAGACTCTGAAACTTGCTCTTGAATGTTGAGTAACTAAAGCAAAAGGAAGAAATGATGAAGTAAAAGAGCTGAACAGAAGATTTCAAACGGCAGCTCAAGGTGAAAAAGTATTATAATGAAATGTGCAAAGCCCTGAAGTTAGAAAACCAAAAGAGAAGAACATGCTCAGCATTTCTCAAGCTGAAAGAATTGAAGAAAAAATTCAAGCCTTGAGTTGCAATATTGAAGGATTCTATGGGCAAAATACTGAACGACGCAGGAAGCATCAAAAGCACAGGAATACACAGAGTTCCTGTAACAAAAAGAATTGGTTGATGTTCAAATATTTCAGGAGGTAGCATATGATCAAGAACCAATGGTATTGAAGGAAGAAGTCCAAGCTGCACTGAAGGCACTGGTAAAAAACAAGGCTTCAGGAATTGACAGAATACCATTTGAGTGAGATGTTTCAACAAACAGATGCAACACTGGAAGCGTTCACTCATCTATGCCAAGAAATTTGAAAGACAGCTACCTGGCCAACTGACTGGAAGAGATCTATATTTGTGCCCATTCCAAAGAAAGGTGATCCAACAGAATGTGGAAATTATCCAACAGTATCATTAATATCACACACAAGAAAAATTTTGCTGAAGATCATTCAAAAGTGGTTGCAGCAGTACATGGACAGGGAACGGCCAGAAATTCAAGCCAGATTCAGAAGGGCTTATGGAATGAGGAATATCATTGATGATGTCAGATGGATCTTGGCTGAAAGCAGAGAATACCAGAAAGATGTTTACCTGTGTTTTATTGACTCTGCAAAGGCATTCGACTGTGTGGATCCTAGCAAATTATAGATAACATTGCAAAGAATGGGAATGCCAGAAGACTTAATTGTGCTCATGAGGAACTGTACGTAGACCAAGAGGCAGTCCTTCAAACAGAACAAGGGGATACCATGTAGTTTAAAATCAAGAAAGGTGTGTGTCAGTGTTGTATCCTTTCACCATATTTATTCAATCTGTATGTTGATCAAATAATAAGAGAAGCCAGACTATACAAAGAAGAACAGGGCATTAGGATTGGTGGAAGACTCATTAACAACCTTTGATGTGCAGATGACACAACCTTGCTTACTGAAAGTGAAGAGGACTTGAAGCACTTACTGATGAAGATCAAAAACTACAGCTTTCAGAGGTTCCAGCAAAATGGCACTCTAGGCAGAAGCACCACGCTGTCCCTCCACAGCTAAGATCCGAAAAACTAAGCCGAACAGAGAAAACAACAATCCTGAAACCCTAAAACATCAAATGAAGAGATAAAGAACTCAGCCAAGCACCAAATGGAGTGAGAAAACTGACAGAGAATGGAGAGCGAGGAGAGATTCATGCAGAGGTCCCCTACCAGCTAACGCAGTGCGGATCCGCCATCTTGGACTCCTATTGGAGACCAGCAAACAGTGGGTACGAGAAAGCAGCCTCACAGAGCGTGCAGTGGGAGACAAAACAACCAGTAATTTGCGATATACGCTTTCCCACCCCCCACCGTCCTTCACCCCAACTCAGCCTCCTCTGCTTCCCGTGGCCACAATCTCGTGACCGGGAAACACCGGCTGCTTGGATTCCACAGTCCCGAATGGGCAGCTCTCTGAGTGCCATTGTTGTCTGCTGGTGTTGCTTTTTTCCACTTCTTTTGATTTCTTCCTTGCCTCTTGCCACCGCCCCCTCCTTTCGCTCGAGTACCTGGCTCTGTGCATCATCTTTGCTTGTTCCTGAGGGGCTGCAGAGCACCGGTAATTTGTGATATCTGCTTTCCCACACCCTACCCTTCTTCACCCACACTCGGCCCCTTCTGCTTCTCGCGGACAGTCTCTTGTCCGAGAAACACCAGCTCGCACTAGCTGGCTCTCTGAGTGCCATTTGTTGGCAGCTAGTGTTGCTTTTTTTTTCTGCTTCTTTTGATTTCTTTCTTGCCTCTCGCCACCTGCCCCTCCTTTCGCTCGAGTACCTGGCTCCTTGCGCGTTCTTTGCTTCTTCCTGAGGGGCTGCGGAAGTCCTTTCAAGTGTGGAGCTGCTTCCCTGTCTGGGATGCCCGCTGCTGGGATCCTGGGGCTTTGTTCGTTTGTTTTGAATTGTTTGTTTTCTTTTCCTTTTCTTGAATTGGGAGACCTTTCTGGCAAGGTGAAGCTGCATGGCAAGGAGACTCCCCCTCGGCTTGCACAGACGTGCAGAGGGATCCCTGAGGACATTTCTTTTTTCATTGTTTTTTTTTTTTTCTTTTTCTGTTTTTTAGGGGCCTTTCTTGTTCTTTTTTTTTTT
>NW_004444163.1:2199961-2221331 GCF_000243295.1 Trichechus manatus latirostris | reverse complement strand
ATGGCCCCCAGACACCCTTTTAGCTCAGTGGTGAAGTTACCTCCGAGGTTCACTGTTCAGCCTGGGAGTGGACAGCCCCGTAAAACCAAGTGAGACTAATGAGGTACAGGAGTCCAGTGACAAGGGCCAGAAGGCAGAAGGGGAACCCAAGGTTGAGTAAGGATATTGTTGATGTGTTGTGAGATTGTTAACCATTGTCATAGGTTAACATTTGTAGTAACTGTTAAATGAGACACTATTTTGTTCTGTAAGCCTTCATCTTAAGTGAGAATAACAGCACAATTCAAAGAGCATAGTCAATGTCACTGAACTGTGCATGTAGAAATTTTTGAAATGGTGAATCTTTGGCTATGTGTATTTTCACCAAAAAAAAAAAAAAGGTTGAGAAGTTAGAGGGTTGATATGTTGTGGGGTTGTTAACCAATGTGATAAAACAACATGTGCTACTGTTTCATGAGAAAATTTTGTTCTGTAACCCTTCACCTGAAGTACAATAAAATAAAATAAAATAAAATAAACTACAGCCTTCAGTATGGATTATACCTCAACATAAAGAAAACAAAAATTCTCACAACTGGACCAATAGGTAATATCATGATAAATGGAGAAAAGATTGAAGTTGTCAAGGATTTCATTTTACTTGAATCCACAATCAATGCCCTTGGAAGCAGCAGTCAAGAAATTAAACAACTTATTGCACTGGGCAAATTTGCCACAAAAGACCTCTTTAAAGTGTTGAAATCAAAGATATCATTTTAAGGCCAAAGGTGAGCCTGACCTGAGACACGGTGTTTTCAATAGCCTCATATGCATATGAAAGATGGACACTGAATAAGGAAGACTGAAGAAGAATTGATGCCTTTGAATTATGGTGTTGGAGAAGAATATTAAATATACCATTGACTTCTGGAAGAATGAACAAATCTTTCTTGGTGGAAGTACAGCCAGAATCCTCCTTAGAAGCAAAGATGGAGAGACTTCATCCCACATAGTTTGGACATGTTATCAGGAAGGACTAGTCCCTGGAGAAGAATGTCATGCTTGTTAACGTAGAGGGTCAGCAAAGAAGTGAAGTCCCTCAACAAGATGGATTGACACTGTGGCTGCAACAATGTTCTCAAGTGTAACAACTATTGTGAGGATGGCGCAGGACTGGGCAATGTTTCGTTCTGTTGTGTGTAGGGTCACTATGAGTCAGAACCAACGTGACAGCACCTAACAACAACAACAACCCATACCTCTAAATCAGAATCTCCCAGTTGTGGCCTCAGTCTCTATATCTGTAAAAGGCTAGAATGCAACAATTAGTGATTCTGATACATATCACTAATTAAGAAATACTTCTAGAATTATCATCTTGGAAGAGCAAGAATACCAATAGCATACATATTCTGCTCTAATAATATCAGAAAATGTAAATGAGATACTGATAAGGTAGTCCAAAATAATTAGGAAGACTGGGATTTTCCTTACATACAGAAGAATTCTGACATGTTGAAGTGGGCTATGAACCCCCCCCCCCAAATGATAACTGTTCCTTAAAGAATCTAATTTAAAAGAAAGGGGAGATGTTTTGTTACGTAAATATTTACCACAATAATAAAAAGAAAAGTAAATTTCTCATAAGTTTAAAAAAGAGAGAGAGAAAAGAGTGCACAGCTAATTCCACCTAAAACAAACATGTGTTAAAATTTCTTCATTAATAAAGGACCACCTGTCTGTCAGTTTGTCATATTGTGGTGGCTTGTGTGTTGCTCCGATGCTAGAAGCTATGCCACCGGTATTTTAAATGCCAGCAGGGTCACCAATGGTGGACAGGTTTCAGCAGAGCTTCCAGACTAAGACAAACTAGGAAGAAAGACCTGGTGATCTACTTCCAAAAACTAGCTGATGAAAATCCAATAGAGTCCAGTAGAGTACTGGAAAATGAGCCTCCTAGGTTGGAAGGCACTATCCAATAGCCCCAGCAATGGACTCACATATGCCAATGATCATGAAGAGAGTGCATGACCATTCTATGGTACGTAAGGTCACCATGAGTTGGAGGCGACTCCACGTCAACTAACCACAAGTAATAAGAAGCAAATTACAACTATGAATGTCAGTTTTTGAGAAGGTTCATGACAGAGTTTTTGGTTATAGTCTACTAGCTATCTCAAACCCTGGTTGCTTAGTGGTTAAGAGCTACAGCTGCTAACCAAAAGGTTGGCAGTTTCAATCTACCAGGCATTCCTTGGAAACCCTGTGGGGCAGTTCTACTCTGTCCTATAGGGCTTGCTATGAGTTGGAATCGACTCAATGGCAACAGGTTTGGGTTTGGTTTTGTTTTATTTTTAGCTATCTGGTACATTTAAATTCTATTTTGATTTATAAATATTTGGTGTACATAACTCGAGAAGGATCATATTCATTTATCTATTCTTTAAGAATAAGTGATTACTGAACTGTAAGTCCCCAAACCCACACAGGTTAATTTTCAGAAGTCATAACGTTAATCAGTTTTTTCTACTCATTGCCTGTCACCTTTGGTCCCACTCTGTAACAGTGGTTGCCTGAGTCAGGGACATCATCTAAGACAAATTTGCAGTCCTGAAATGCATTGTGCGGGTCTTACACAAGCAGGACCCACACAGAGCTACAGGGGCTTTGGGCCTTTTTTAACCAAGCCAGGTCATTACAAGAAATGAAAAGATGTCTTCTAGAGGCTTAATTAAGGAAGTTAATTCTACACCCCATCATAGACCCATTAACCTTTCTCTGTTCCTAAAATATCTTGTAATGTCAAAAAGAAGCAAAGATGGGAAAAGGAGCAGAGTAATTAAACCTACTTAACCTTAAAATGGAAATGTGTCAGAGGATAGAAGCAATTGGTATGAAGCTCCTAACCTGTATTTATGACCTCAAAACCCAGAACCCATATCCCTCATTTTGCTATGCTATCCTTACATTTTCTTTGCTATGGTGCTAGAGAACATGGCTGGCTAATATTCTTATCATGACTGACCTGAACTATGACAAGGCATTTCTGACAATGCTAGAAGGAAGTACTGTCCTGGTACAAAGGAAAAAATAAATGGCTGGTTTCTACAATGATTTCTTGCCACATAGAACACTTCCAAAGTTTTTTAAGGAAATAGCTTTCTCTGATCCAGGAATACTTGAGCACTGACTTCTTTCTCCCTCATTCTGTAAGAATGTGGCCTGGCTGTGACTGAGTGTGCTCAAGATCCAGGAGACCCTGACATATATATTTTCTTCAATGAAAGTGCATAAATTATTGATGTAAAATTTTCCAGAATGCTTATGTGAGGCTGAGTATCAAAGGGCATAGCGAGAATTTGACTGCCTTTTCAACACCAGTAAATCTTTGCATGGGAATGTTACTAGCAGGTTCCTGCCCCACTGGAACCAGCATGGGGCCAGGGAAAGATAGTTGCAGTTGATTCTGTTCTGTGTGGTCACCTAGCTTCCCTTAAGTTCTGTGTTTTGGGCTACATCAGTGTGAAAGGGGAGCTTTTTCCACCAATTCAAAATCTCTCTGAAATACTATAAGTTCCAAAGATTAACACAAGCAATCAGGGCTCTATTAAATACCAGCAGATAATGTACTCTGGAGGTTACTCATGATGGTTCTGCAGTCTTCCGGGGCCTCTCAGGCAAATTCTAATATTAGGGTTGACAGATAAAAGACAGGACACCTGTATTTTTATTTGCTAAATCTGGCAACCCTACCTAATATCCAACTGATAATCATCACCTATTATCATAAAACAGGACATTTCAGAGGTGGAGGAGAACTTGGAACCCACCCTACTGCCTCATTGCTTTATTTTTCTTAGGAGGAACACGGGGCCCAGGGCTGGAGTTTTATTTGTTCGTTTGTTTTTGTTTGCTTGATTTTTTTTGTGGGGGTATGGAAAGCGAAGGACAGTACTTGTTCTAAGGTCTCACAGCTACTTAGAAGCGGCGTTTTGATCAAAATCCAGCCAGGTTTATACTTATTTTTCTCCACTGTTCATTATGCTTTTCACTGAATGATAATGCAGTATTTTTGATTATTGTTGTTGTTGTGTTTTTAGGCTATAATTAAAGTCATTTTTCTAAAACTCTGACATTTCTTAAGTATTACCCTGTTCAGGGTTCTATGCTAAATGCTATGATAACAAGAAGAAATACCATTCTCTGCCCTGACCTTTATAGCTTTTATAATTTTAATTGGTTAAGTGCTAAGGAACATACAAATTAAATTGTTTCTGAAGACTGGCCAAGGGCCCAAAAAACAATTTTTCAAACCTAAATATAAGGATGTTGTTGTTTATATACTATTTGAAATTATTTGGGTCATTGTACCCCTCCATCAGTGTTAATAATCCATGTTGGTATTGCAGGCAAAGGGTGATAAATCTGACCGAACCTTAGCCAACTCATTAGATCACTCTGATCGGCAACCAGCTGGGAAAGGCTATTCAACTTTCAGTCTAAATCCAGATGGGACCTGCATCACATTTTTAGTCATTGTCCCTTCTAAACCTTCTTTATGAACTTTTTCCAAGAGCAGACACAATATAAAGTCCAATGTGTATATGAGGCTCTGAACACTTTATGAAGACAGATGGTAGAAATAGTCCTGGCTGTATTCAAGATAGACTTGTGTTACCTCTGTGTATGCTAGTGTCCTTACTTAAGGTAAGATTTCATTTGTTCAGGTCTCTCTCTCTTAGAAATAACTGATTTTGCACCTTTTTGTAAAATATAGTCTTGAAATAACATGGGCTTCACATACTAATATAAATGTACCCAATCTAGGATTTTTACAATGTTAATACTAATCACCTTGGAGATCTAAGTTTTATTCATGCCTTTAAGTAAAGAATTTATATTTTCAGATGATCAGAATTACTCTACGAGCATTGTTGTTGTTATTAGGTGCCGTCGAGTCTGTTCCAACTCATAACGACCCTACGTACAACAGAACAAAACACTGCTCATTCCTGCGTCATCCTCACAATCATTGCTATGTTTGAGGCCATTGGTGCAGCCACTGTGTCAATCCATCTCCTTGAGGGTTGTCTTAGTTATCTAGTGCTGCTATAACAGAAATACCACAAGTGGATGGTTTTAACAAAGAGAAGTTTATTTCCTTAAAGTAGGCTAAATGTCCAAATTCAGGGTGTCAGCTCCAGGGGAAGGCTTTCTCTCTCTCGGCCTTCTCATTAGTATCCCCCCCAGACTAGGAGCTTCTCGGCGCAGGGACCCCGGTCCAAAGGACGCATTCTGCTCTCGGCACTGCTTTCTTGATGGTAGGAGATCCCCTATTCTCTGCTTGCTTCCCTTTCCTTTTATCTCTTGTAAGGTAAAAGGTGGTGCAGGCCACACCCTAGGGAAACTCCCTTTACATTGGATCAGGGATGTGACCTGTGTAAGGGGGGTGTTACAATCCCACCCTAATCCTCTTTAACATAAAATTACAATCACAAAATGGAGGCCAACCACACAGTTCTGGGAATCATGGCCCAGCCAAACTGATACATTTTGGGGGGGGACATAATTCAAACCATGACAAGGGTCTTCCTCTTTTTTGCTGACCCTCTACTTTACCAAGCATGATGTCTTTCTCCAGGGACTGGTCCCTCTTGATAACATGTCCAAAGTACAAGGATGTGAGACGAAGTTTCACCATCCTCGCTTCTAAGGAGCATTCTGGTTGTACTTCTTCCAAGACAGATTTGTTCGTTCTTCTAGCAGTCCATGGTACATTAAATATCCTTCATTAACACCATAATTCTTCGTCAGTTCTTCCAAATAATTATTGGAGTGCAAGATAAATAAAAGCAAAGATTTTATCTTGTTCACTGCTATATTCACCATACCTCATATAGTGCCTACCACATAACTGGTATTGAATGAAGAGTTGACAAAAAAAGAATGAAGAAATGAATTTAGATCTACCCCCGCTAAGCCATATTATCTAGGTACTATATAACCACTACATGAAGTTGGAAAAGCCAAGGCTTTGGAGTCAGACAGACGGCTTCCCTTCTTCACTAGCCATGACCCTGGAGAAGTTTCACCATCTTTTTGGGACTTAGTTCCTTTAAAATAGACAATAAGTATATTTTTATCTTTTTGTTGTTATGAAGATGAATTGAGATAATGCGCCTGCCATATAGTAAGTACATGTAAAGTGACAGCTGCTATGGTGATGATGCTAATGATGAGGAATTTCATCTTTTCATTGATCTATTCATCCAGCTACTACTGAATGCCTTCTATGCACCCAGCATTGCTCCTGGCACTGAGGATAAATTGAGGAGTGAGACAGTCTCTTAGCTCGTGTGTGCCTCACATTCTAGAGGGTTTAGTAAAAAAAATAACAAGAAACAATAAAGTAATTTCACATAGTGGTAAGTGCCACAAAGAAAACAAAACAAAAGAATGTGATAATGACAGTGCATGACTGTGCATGTGCAAGGGAGTAGTTGTAATGACGGTGTATGGTAGTGTACGTGCAAGGGGGTGGTTGTGATAAGGACAGTATGTGTACAAGGGGGTAGTTGGTGAAAGTCTCTCTGAGAAGATGACATTTGAGACTGAGACATGAATGATAAGAAGTCAGCCTTGAGAGTGTCTTGGGGAAAATCACTCCAGAGAGAATAGCTGGCATAAAAGCCCTAAGGAGGGAATGACCTTAGCATATTCAAGGAACAGAAAGAAGACTGATGTGGCTGTAGTATAGTGAGCAAAGTGGAAAGAGGTACAAGATGAGGTCAGAGAAAGTAGCTGGAGCCAAACCACATAAGGATTTGTCAAGACTTGTTGGCCAAGGTGAGGGGTTTGGATTTTTTTTAAACGCAATAAGAAACCATTATAGGGCCTCAAACAGGGGAGTGACATGATATTATTTACATTAGAAAAAGTGCTCTTCTGTTATGAAGGAGGTGGGTGGTAGAAAGGCACGTGCGGAAGCAGGAGGCTGGTTAGGCATCCTGTCCAGTAGTCCCAGAGAGAGAGCATTAGCTTGGACTAAAGTGGTGGTCAAGACGATAGTGGATAACATGAGGATTGTTTCGCAAGCAGGTGAACAGAACCTTGATGGATTGAATGTGAGCAGAAAAAGAATGACGGGAGCAAGGATAGCTCTTAGTGTCTCAACTTAAGGAACTGAGTGGGATGGTGCCATTTATTATCATCACTTGGGGACGGAGGCGGTGGGGAGAGTCAACAGGGATGACATTGACTCTGACTTTGTCTCCTTTTATCAATAGAGTTGGTGCAATCTTCTTGGCGTAGCCAGGAGGAGATCCTGTCTCCCAAGAAAAATTGCTAGTTCTTTGTTGTCAGTATTTCAGATTAATTATTAATTCATTAATCATTGCTAAGCATCACACTTTAAGTGGTTGTGTGAAAATTATCTTGGGGAAGCCTATGTTTTTCACTGGACTCCTTATTCTAGCCCTTGGTTTCCTTCCTTATGGAATGATGCTTTTTTGTTTGCTTATTTGTTTTTTAAATCATGTCGCAACTGAACCATATCATCTACACTCATTTTGAACAGCAAAACCAGGGCAGGGAAATCTAAGAGCTACAAAGATGACAGAACAGACAGTGGCCCATATTCGGACATTCTTGTCCTTGTGCAGGGTTAAGATTTCTCTCTCTCTCTTCGATTCCCTCCTGACAGCCTCTCCTTTCTCTCTCAAGCACCGTATTCACTACATTATCTCTTCCACGTAGGGTTCAGCTGGTTGTCATTGGCTTACTTTAATTGGTGTGCAGTACTGAGTCATTACGATGTTGGTGGTGTTACATTTCAATGTACTCAAATACCATGAGCTGAAGTCACAGCTCGTGACAGCCACAGGGAAGCCAGCCTTGAACTAACCTGGGAGATAATTAAAACAGGCAGGAGTGGAGATTGTGCATATTGGCCTCTCCTGCACTCTGACCCAACCAGCCTCGTTTGGTGTCATGTCTTTCTTCCTTTGTTGTATTCATTTTCTCTCCAGCAAAGTTTACTCTCAAGCGGGCACCTAACAAGGATGACAATGTTATGAGCAAGAAAAGAAAGCAAGTGGAAATATGAAATGTTTGTTCTAGAAGCTGCTTCTTGTGAGTTTAAAATCATTATGGAATAAAACCAGGATGGATTGCTCAGAGCTATAGCAAGTGTGCCTCTCTGGAGCAAAGACTTCATTAGAGTCCTTACATTGTGTCTACATGACGGTGAGCAGAGTTTTCTTTCCATTGTACTACTTAAAGAGAAAGGAAAGAGACACAAAGAGTAGCTAATCCAAAATTACTGATTGATAGCTTTGGAATTTATTTAGGCAAAAAGCATCAATCATAGGCAGTCACCCAGACATATGCATTGTCACTTATTCTGAAACCCACTCACCCACTCACCACCACTACCATTGAAGCTGAGGTAAGTGCTTTGATTAGCAAACAGAAAACTTGCCTCTATGTCATTGGAGTAAATTAATTAGTCTTGTTAGAAATCAGGGTGAGACTGGATTCTAGTAGATACAATTATGGAATTATGGGTACATAAAAAAAAAGAAGGTCCTCAGTGGTGTAAATGGTTAATGCACTCACTGCTAACAGAAAAGTTGGAGGTTTGAGTCCACCCAGAGGCACCTCAGAAGAAAGGTCTGGAGATCTACTTCCAAAAAATAAGCTATTAAAAACCCACTGGAGCACAGTTCTACTCTGATACACATGGGGTTGCTGTAAGTCGGAGTCGAATCGACGGCAACAGGTTTTCTGGGCACAAAAAAGTAGATAGCCTAAGATCTAACTTCAAACAGAGAAATTTGGAAACCTGCCCTGAATCACACAGTTGATTCTATTTCCTGGGTTAAGTAATTTTAGCCAAAAATAAGCCATGAGGCCATCTCTACTCCATTTTGAATACTCAAACTTTAATTCCTTCCACAAATATCTGCTAAGCACCAAGTTTATACCACAAACTCTGCTTGGCACTGGGAATATAACAGTGAACAAGGCAGAGCCTCCACTCTGATGGAGCATGCATTCTAGTGGGGTAGACAGACATTAAGCAAGTAAAACACATAAATAAACAGAATAATCACAAAGTGTGGTGAGTTCTAAGGAAAAAAAAACAACTAGGTGTGATGATAGAGAAATAATAAGGAGGAGTGGCCAAGAAAGGCCTCTTTGAGGAGGTTATATTTAAAATGAAGCATGAGAATTGAGGAGGAGCTAACTAAGAGCCAGAGAGGGAAAGAAAACAGGTGCAAAGCTCCTGGGATAAGAAAGAGCTTGACTGTTACAGAAACTTACAGAAAGCTAGGGATGGTGAACTGTAATGACAAGGGAGGAGCTTGAAATAAGGTTGGAGAATTAGGCAGATGGGCAGGAGCCAGAACCCACAAGGTACTTAAGGCAGAGTAAGGAGTTTAGATGTTTTCTAAGTAGAATTAGAAGTCATTAAAAGGTTGAAACAGGGGAAATGCATGAACTATTGTTGTTGCTATTGTTTTAAGATCACTCTGGATACTACATGGAGAATGATTTGTCAGGGGTGGGATGGGAGGTTATAGTGGCAGCAGAGAGATCAGTTAGGTGGCACCGCAGTACTGTGGGTAGTAGATGATGAAGACGTGGGCTAGGATGGTGGTAAGAGGAGAGGAAGAGGCAAAAACGATTTGAGGTTCATTGTAGATGCAAAATCAACAGGATTTGCTCATAGACTGAATGTTAGCAAGAGCAGAAATTAAGCGTAACTTCTAGTTTTCTGACCTAATCCCATGAGTGGGTGATGATGGGCTTTTCCTTTGGGGGTAAAAACAGGAGGGTTGAAAATAGGTGCAGTGAGAAAGAGCTTTGGAGTAGGGGAAAATCAAGAATTTCATTTTGGACATCTTAGCACTGAGATGCCTATGAGGCATTTAATTAAAGACATCATATTTAGTTATATAGTTAAATATATGTTGAATTAAAGGTATAGTCATAATAGTTAAATGGAAGTTTAATGTCAATTATTACTTATTCGGAGCCCTGGTGGCTCAGTGGCTAAGAGCTCGGCTGCTAACCAAAAGGTTGGCAGTTCGAATCCACCAGCTGCTCCTTGGAAACCCTATGGGGCAGCTCTACCCTGTCCTATAGGGTCGCTACGAGTTGGAATCGATTCGATGTCAACGATGTTTTGTTTTTTTAAATTTCTTACTCATTTTCTTTAAAAACATCATCAGGAGAGACCGATTGCTAGAAAAGGACGTCATGTTTGGTAAAGCAAAGGGCCAACAAAACAAGAGAAACCCTCAATGAGATGGATTGACACAACAGCTGCAACAATGGACTTGAACATACCAACAATCATGAAGATGGTACAGAACCAGGCAACATTTTGTTCTGTTATACACAAGGTCACCGTGAGTCAGAACCAACTGGATGGCAACTAACAAGAGCAATCTTTAGTTATGTAGTTAAACATATGAATCTGGAACTCAGACAGGAGGGGATGAAGATATAAATGTGGGAGCATCAATATACAGGTGGTATGTGAAGTCACTGGATTGGATGAGCTCACCTAGGGAGAGAGTGGTGACAGAGACAAGAGGACACCCCTGAGGTTCAATAGAGGAGGAGATTCTTACTGACATGATAGGAAGAAGGTGATTCAAGACACAGCACCAGCCTAGGGTGAAAGGAATTGAAGAGAGAGAGATAGCACCCCACGCCAGTGCCTAGTGCTTACCTAGAAAACCAGACAGATCCCTGTGAGGATTAAGTGAAATCATGCACAGGAAAGCACTTATTGAACAAAAACTTCCTATTTAATTAAAAAACAAACAAACAAGCAAAAACAAACCTGTTGCTGTCAAGTCAATTCCGACTTATAGCAGCCCTATAGGATGGAGTAGAAATTCCCCATAGGGTTTCCAAGACTATAATCTTTATGAAAGCAGACTGTCACATCTTTCTTCTGCAGAGCAGCTGGTGGCTTTGAACCACCAATGTTTCGGTTACCAGCCAAGTGCTTTACCCCTGTACCACCAGAGCTCCTTACTACTATTTAAAAGTGTGGAGGAATTATTATCTGATCTTTTACTTATTTACATGTTTACTGTCTTTTCTTCTCACTGAGAGGTAAACTCCTAGGACAAGGACACCATTTTGTCATTGCTGCTCCCCCAGCACCTAGAACTGTTGACTGTTACTTTTACTGTATTTAAGAGACTAACTCGCCGATGCCTGCTTCAGGCTGGCTTCTAACAGACCGTCATTCAGTCCTTGCCGCTCCCTACAGTTTCACATTTGCAGAATAAATGTCAGAACTCTCTAATCCTGATGAAAGCATGTCACAGAATCTCCTTTTCTCAAATCCACGTGGACAGGCGAGATGCTCATCTGTCTGGGGTGCGTTTTTCCCCCCTCAGCTTTGCCAAGAAAATTCAAAATCACACACAAGCGTAAGAAAACTCACTTGAACAAAAAGTAAACAAGGATTTAACTGAAACCTTATAAGAAGTCTGGACTTCAGCATATTCCTTTACTGGGAACATCAATAAAGCAGACCACCAATCACAGCAGAGCAAATGTTACTGGAGAATTTTCTAGAAAAGAAAAATGAGTTTTCTTAACTTTTTCTTCTATCAATTTCTTCTTGCCTATTTTTCAAAGATGTCTTTTTCTTTGCTTTTTCTTGTTAAAGCCAAATACAGTATCTCGAAAAAGAAGTAAAAGATAATCTTACTTATATTATAAATGCATCCTTCCTTCTCGTAGGACTTCTTAACTTCCCTCTCCACCTAACTGACTTTCAGGGAGGCTGAGGTAAGAAAGCAGTCCCTGAGTGGTGCAAACAGTTAACATGCTCATCTGCTAACTGAAAGGTTGGAAGTTTGAGTCCACCCAGAGGTGCCTCAGAAGAAAAGCCTAGCGATCTACTTCTGAAAAATAAGCCATCGATAACCCTACGTGCCACATGCCTACTCTAATACACATGGGGTCACTATGAATTGGAATTTACTCAACAGCAACTGGTAAACTGGAGGTAAGAAGAGATTAATCTTTACTACAAACATGAAGAAGTTTAGTGATTAAGCCATCTCAGCAAAAAACAGTGGAGCATCTTTCTAAAACATATTTTGGGAAGATGCAACCCCTCCCCACCATCAAAAATAAAACTCCATAACTGTAGCCAACTCGCGAAGCTCTAGAATTAGAACTATAAGTGATATCAACAGAGTGTATAGAGAAATTTCCTAGATTTTGTAATTAGAGAGAACTGGGTTCTAATTCTGACATGCTGGCTATGGATCTTGGACAAATTACTTATTTCTGTGTGCTTTTTTTTTCACTTGGAAGATGGATTAACATCACTTACCATGCATGGTATTGTGAGATTTAAGTATAAAGCACACAGAGCTGGTACAACATATGGTACATACATAAAATGCCTGCCTGCTATTGTACTGTGTGGTTCTCAGGACTCACTGAAGACAGACATACAATAATGACAACAGATAACATTTTTGAGCTCTTAAACTATGTGTTGGACACTGTTTGAGAGAAGTACTATCATGACCCCTCTTACAGGTAAGGAATATAAGGCATAGAAAGGTTAAGAAATTTTCCCAGAGTCAATCAGTGGTGGAGCTGCATTTCATACCCAGGCATTTGGACTACAGATTTCGTGATTCCCGACTACAATGTACTGCCTCGTAGGTATAAAGAAAACAAGTATATGGAAACCAGGATACTTGGGTCCTAGTTTTTTGTTTCCTCCAAATTAAGCTATTTGGCCCTGGAAAAATCACCTAACCTCTCTGACCCTCAGTCTTCCTAACTGTAAAATAGGGACTTTGGACATTATTGGATGGCGAAGGCCATTTCTCTTCTACAATCCCGTGCTTCTGTGGTTTATGATTGTTTTAATCCACTAGGGTCATCCGTTAAGATCATCCAGCTTTTCAAAACTGATGAATGACTTGATAATAGAAACAGAAACCATGAAAATCTGTTAAGAGGGAAATCATGGAAGTCTGAAAGTCTCATACATCCCAAGTGGGCTAAAAACCATGGTTCTACCTTGAAACCCCAGAAATAAGAGGAAATGGTATTTTTCAGAGGTAACAATGGGAGACACTACAGTGACTCTCCAGCTCATACTCTTGATAATCTTGATAGTTTCCTGCTGCACTCAGACATGAAATATTTTATATTATAAATGCCAAGAAAAAGTGATGGGCCTAAAGAGATGAAGTCAGACCTAGAAAGAGGCTGAAGCCACACTCACATTGACTGTCCTGTGACCCGTCACTGCAGTACCCGTCTTACCTGTGGAAAACAAGCAGATACCTAGAAAACAGCAGTCGTGTGGCAAAACCAAGATTGGAAGCTAACTGTCTAACACTACCATGTTTATCTTTCCTTTTGACTTTTCTGTTTAATTTAAGAGTATCAAATGGGAATCAAAAGAGCAGATTTTCTTGATCCAGCATGATCAGGCATCAAACGTTCAGGTATAGCTTAATAGTGTTTTCCCCCATTAAACAGTAATGATTAAGTTCCAGCAGAAAAGGCTGACAGAAAAGCTGTGCTGTGGCTTCAGTCTAAATTGTTGAAGCATCAGAATTATAGGGTACTTTTATTATCTTGTGGAATGCATATCCCTGGGGTACTCCTTTGAGTTCAACTAAAATGACAGTTTAATTCTCAGTAAATGAGTGCTAATTAAAATGCTGGGGGAAAGACTGTCATAATTGAATAATGAGAATAATGCGGCATACATTTGTTTAAAGGTTCCTGTAAGCTGAATTTAGGGATCAAAAAATGGTCTCTAGGAGCTCAGAGGCAAAATCAACTCTCTGAAAAGCCTTTATTACTCAGTGTGTGTATTCACCAAGTTAAGTCTGCATCTTGAGTAGGAATTGTTTTAAAGTTGCCACAAGAGTCTAATTCTTACCTTCACATTTATCTCTTGCAAAATGTTTGTGAACATGTTTCTTGCTCCCACCTTTTGTAAAATGTAGGCTGGAGTAGAAGCAGTGGTATTAAAATCCATTTCTGATTTACTCTCAGGCTAGTCTCTGTGGCGGCCTTGCAAAATTCAAGTCTCTAGAATGGAATGCTCTTTGACATAACAATGGTATTATAAAACTGTAGCATTAGACAATACCAAGATTAGAAGTGTTCAGAAGGAAGCAATGTGGTTTAGTGGAAAGAGCATTGGGTTTTAATCTTAGCCTTGCCAGTAATTTTAAGACAGGATGTAAATAATTTGGCCCAGGTCCTCATCATTTAGTTAAACCTCTTTGGAATACAAGATGAGATAATACATTTAAAGTAACTTTAAAAGAAAAAAATTATACAAGTGAAAAAAGAAAAACTTTATCTTTAATAATTGGATGACTGGTATGAATAATGTAAGCCTTATATTTTATCCCCCAATTCAGGTAACTCTGGTATAAATGCATTTTAACAGGTTAGGTCCATTTGTTTAAGCTTCTTCCAGTATTATATTATTAGTAAAATCTGAATTACCCTAAAATACAAAATTTATCCTTAATCCCACACAACGTCCCATTTTATAGACTATCCCCTAACCCCAGCTGCTGAGATAATTGGATTGACTTTCACGCTTCTCAGTTTCTACGTTTCCTTTTGCTCTTCCATCCTAGTAATAGTTCATTTCAAAGGCATCAGGATTGTATTGAATCCATCCTATTCAGTGAGTTTCTGTTCTGTCCTTAAAGACCTATGGGAAAAATGAATTCTATAACCTCCTTCTATGCCTAACAACTTTTACAGTGAGTAAATTCTGTACAATCTGAACTCCTTGATTGTGAAAAAATGTCCCCAGGGCCACCCATTAGGAGGCCTCCCATACATTTACTAATCCAGCACTGCTTAGAGGCCTTGACAGCTCCAGCGGTGCTGCTTAGACATCCCCCTTATGAATATGCAAAGACAATCTTTCACTTACAAAAGAAACTGATATAGCCATTATGGCCTGTGGTTAATCAAACCTCCATTCACTTCCCTCTGCTTTGGGAACCGTCATCAAGAAAACGTGCTGCTAAGCAAACTTAGCAGTAAGGGCCAGTTTCCTGTAAAAATGATTGCCTAGAGGCCAGGTTGCTTAGAAGTAAGGATCCCAGCTTTCCCAGTTTCTAATTTGATTTCCTATAAAACGCAAGCTCACCTTCAGTTAAAAGATTGGAAATTTGCTCACACATTCCTCATTTTAACAAGTTAGAGTTTAAAAACATGCAAATACACACACACACACACACACATAAACACACACTCACACCAGGTCCTTCTACTTGCTTCTGTAACTGCTTCTTGGAAACCATCCAAGCTTAGGCCAAGGAAATGCATAATAGAGAAGCTGCTGACTTTCCAAGCATCTGGAATTCACACGTTTCATTGAGCCTTACATAATGTATCATCAATATTCATTCTTTCATAGGCATCTATCTTCGTTATCCCCACCTCCCCCAGGAAACAAGATCAAGAGAAAACATAAAAGACATTATATTGCAAATTCTAATGGAGAGTACAGTAGAGTAGAAATTCCTCTCCTAGGTTTGCAACTAATTTGAAGTGTGACCTTAAAATATAATAAACTATCTGTACCATGAATTTCATAGCCCCAAAATGGGAGAAAATGCTTTCTATGACACCAAGATGAGGCATTAAGTCTACCCACACATATAGTTGAGTATATTTTATGAACGGCCTGCATTACCAGGTTCCATGTAGGTTAGATAAAAACCTCTGTGTTGTAGGAAAAAACCATAACCCACTGCTGTCGAGTTGATACTGACTCATAGCAACCGTAGAGGACAGAGTAGAACTGCCCTATAGAGTTTCCAAGGCTGTAATCTTTATGGAAGCAAATCTCCACATCTTTCTCCCGAGGAGCGGCTGGTGGGTTCAAACTGGTGGGTTAGCAGCCAAGTGCTTAACAACTGCACCACCAGGGTTCCTGGGTTGTATGGTATAAGTGCTAATTCCCTTGAGTGGATGGTAGGCCAGTGGTCTCAACTTCCCATTCAGGGCAACAATTTCAGCTTTCCTCTTGAAAAATAACTCAAGATGTGATTGACCTCATCATTTGGAATGGGTTTCTGGCATAAACAGTAACCTCTGAGTTGCTAAATTCATTTTGGAAAAAAGCATTGACCTCAGTGGTGCATGTGGACTACAGACTATGTCATCCAGTGTTCACATTTAATCATTGTATGCCAAGTAACATTGCTTTTACCCTAGGCTGTTTCCATACAGTAAGCTTGAACAGAGAATAATGTGTCTGCCCTCCATCTAAGCTACCGTCTAAGACTTTTAAGCTCTGCTTGACTCTTAGCTTCTTGAGGGCAGGAACTATGTGATATTTCAGTATCCCTGGAATAGTGTTTGGTACATGTGAGATTCTGATTAATCAGTTTTGATTAAATAAATAAAGAAAATGGTTGATGTAGTATTTTCCATCAGTGTGATGGTGGCCATAGGTCAGTGTTTGTCAAAATATGCTTGAGAATCATCTGAGGACTTGTTATAAAATGAGATTTCAAGCCCTATTTGAGGAGTACTGAATCCTAATCTCTCTGGGAGGGGCCTAGAAATCTATAATTTTAACAAGCTTCCAGCTGATTCTTGAGCACACTATGGTTAGAGAACCTCTGCTTTGCCTCTTTGACTCACAAGCATCATACCTGGTTTTCCTAGAACTATTCAGTCAATATGAAGCAAATGGTCTAACAGATAATCAACCCTTGTTCCCGAGGCTTGATGTTCATACTTGGTTTGACTACCCATATATTTGATATTCCAAAAAGCTCTCAGTTATGCCAACACCTGGGCAACTCTTTGGTGCTCAATCTGTCTCTGATGTCAGATATATGAAATAAATTTCTCCTATATCTGTTTTGCAATTTGATTGATATGGATTGATTAATTGAGGCTTTCCACTAAAGAGAAACTAATAGCCCTTTGAGTCAATTGCGGGATATGCGTGTGTGTGTGTGTGTGTGTTCTTATGCCCTCATGTGTTTAAATGCTATGATTTTCTTTTGTTTTGATTTATTCAGTTCATTCATCAGCTTGCAACTAGTCAAGTGTGGTTTCTTAATAGCAATGGCCCATGCTTGCTTCTTCAATCAACTCTTGGCAACTTCTGCCCCTTTCTCCTCAGAACATCGTGTAAGACCTATTTTGGCTGCATCTTATGAAGAGGGTTCCTTGTGAATCACTTGTGGATTTTTATATTCAGCCATGAGTAAAGCACATGACAGTACACTCTAATGAATATTTGGATCTCCATTCCTGAAAGATATGCTCCTCACGGGCACCATGGCACAGCTTTTTAAAGAAGCCCTTGTCTAATAACAGTTGATATGAATCAGGGTCTCATCCAAGCCTTCAGAGAAGTTTTCCATCCAATCTTCTTTCTCAGAATTGACGTGTCTGGCACTTCTGTCAACATTGCACCCACAGCCTCTGTGACATGACTGAAACTCCTCAAGGGCACGGAATGACAATATGTCTTTTTTTTTTTTTTTTCTCTTTCATCTCACTCTCTGTTTCTGTCAAAAACATTAGGAAAAATCCAAGATAATGCGTAATCCTGTGCACATGACAATACAGCCATGTGAATTAGTCATTAACCATAACTCAGCTTCTCAGGGCTTAAAAGTCCAGAAAGCTGCATTTGAAGAGGGTGGAGAGGAATAGACATGGAGTCGCCCCAGCAAGGTTTCTGGAAGCTCAGCTTCTCTAGGACCACCCCTGGAACTCTGAATAGCTCACTAGTCCACCCTGAAGGGCCAAGTTTCCCTCTCTGATGGCACTGATTGTGCCACTCCTCTGCTTCCCAGCCTGCACTCTGGCTGCCTGGGGATTTCTTGGTCTCATTTGCTGATCACCACTGCTGTTGACCTACTCTCTCTCCTATGAGGTCACTGATGCTGCAGTCATTGTGGTCCTAAGATGGTCTGGACTACTTCAAAACTGCAAGTTACAAATTGGGTTGAAAATGGAAGAGAAGAAGCAGAAGAAGGTCTCTTCCCTCTCCCAGCATTAGTATAGCTTCGTTAAGTTCAAGCAAAAAGGTAGCTCTTTCTAGATCTCTTAGAGTGCCCCTACTATGAAAATTTGTTCATTTGATTTACTTTTTCAGTTACTTTCATTAGTGAGCCAAAATAAAAACATTTACCATTAGTACTCTATTATTCTGGGTCAGAAAACAGTATGAATATGACTACACCCCAAAACGAGAGCTCTCTGCTCTCCATCAACCAGGGACCCTGGG
The DNA here is from genome assembly GCF_000243295.1 of Trichechus manatus latirostris. Classification (NCBI taxonomy): domain Eukaryota; kingdom Metazoa; phylum Chordata; class Mammalia; order Sirenia; family Trichechidae; genus Trichechus; species Trichechus manatus. The sequence goes on along the minus strand of NW_004444163.1, from coordinate 2,203,048 downwards.
CAAGGAGAGTGCAGTGACTATTTCCTCAGTTATCCTAGTTTCAGGGCTAGCCATTGGCACTACAGCTCTTGCCTGTCCAGTCACTGCTCCTTAACCTCTGAGACCCCAACAGCCTTCCTACCTAGGCCCAAGTGCCCCTGAGCAGCTACCCTCCAGACTGTTTGCTATATAAGACTTAGCCAGATTCTGCCACTGAGACGAAGGTGAGCTCCCTCTAGCTATCCAGTGAAACTGCCAATTAAGTCAGAGAAACCAAATTGAATCCATTGAATGCCTCTGACTCAGCTGGCCCTAGGGAAATAGTGACTGCCAGCAGGTGGTTCAGAGCAACTCTTTGTAATATTCCTTTCATGTTGTTTAAAGACGTGAAAAAGACCCAGTCTACCAGCTTCTGGTGTTTGACAAAACAGACTGCTGTTGGATCATATTTGAACAGACAGCTGTATCTGAGTGTGCCAGGAAAAACCTTCCGAGGCAATCAAGTAAGGTCAACAAAAATTCCCCAGACTAGCTAAGAACTGATAAGAACCTAGTCCCATGAAACCTAGTAGCAATTATGTGCATTGTGGATTCTCTCATATGCACGTTTGTTCATTCATCCATCCTTCATTCACTCATCGTTCAACAATTATTCATAGAGCTCTACTCTGCGCTCAGAGGTCATTGGTCGTCTACAGGTAGACTTTTCCCCTTCCATGCAGGAGACCTGGGTTTAATTCCAGCCAATACACTTTATTTGCAGCCACCATAGTGTGTTGCTATGATATTGCACAGAGTTTAGTGGAGCTTCCAGACTAAGATGGAGTATGAAGAAAGGCCTGGCAATCTATTTCCTAAAATCAGCCAATAACAAAACCTATGGATCGCAATGTTCTGATCCACAACCAGTCATGAGGATGGCAAAGGACTGGGCAGTATTTCGTTCTGTTGTACATGGGGTCTCCATGAGCTGGGGTAACTGGACAGCAGCTAACAACAACAACAAACCGTACTCATCTCTGTCCTAGGTGCTGAGCACACACTATCCTGGTCACCACAAAGCCTGCAGGCTAGTGACCAATTCTGACCATCCCTTGCTTGTACTGTCTCATGAGTCGGTCAGAAACTTTCCCGAAAGACCTAAAAGATACAATTCTTGCTAATAAAACAAGATAGTTAAAACTACCTAATTTTGACTTCTGGCAAAATGGCGCTCTAGGCAGAAACACCACGCCATCCCTCCACAGCAAAGATCCAAAAAACTAAGCCAAACAGAGAAAACAACAATCCTGAAACCCTAAAACAATAAATGAAGAGATAAAAAACTCAGCCAAGCACCAAATGGAGTGAGAAAACTGACAGAGAATGGAGAGCAAGGACAGATTCATGCAGAGGTCCCCTATCAGCTAACACAGCACAGAACCACCATCTTGGACTCCTATCGGAGACCAGCAAATGGGGTACAAGAAAGCAGCTTCACAAAGCTTCCAGCGGGAGACAAAACAACCAGTAGTTTGTGATATACGCTTTCCCACCCCCCACACTTCTTCACCCCCACTCAGCCTCCTCTGCTTCCCGCAGACACAGTATCCTGTCTGGGAAGCACTGGCTGCTTGGATTCCACCAGCCCGCACTAGCTGGCTCTCTGAGTGCCATTTGTTGGCTGCTGGTGTTGCTTTTCTTACGCGTCTTTTGATTTCTTCCTTACTTCTCACCACCTCCCCCTCCTTTCACTCAAATACCTGGCTCCGTGCACCATTTTGCTTCTTCCTAAGGGGCGGCGGAGCTCCATTCAAGTGTGAAGCTACTTTCTGGTCTGGGCTGCCGTGCTGGTGGGATCCCAGGGCTTTTGTTAGTTTGTTTCGATTGTTTGTTTTCTTTTCCTTTTCTTGAGTTGGGAGCCCATTCTGGCCAGGTGGTGCTGTGTGGCTTGGAACCTACCCCTTCAGCTTCCACAGACATGCAGAGGGATCCCTGAGGGCATTTCTTTTTTTGTTGGCTTTTTTTTTTCTGTTTTTTGGGGGGTTTTTCTTATTCTTTTTTTTTTAATTTGTTTTCTTTTCTTTTCCCTCTTTTTCCCTTTTTCTCTTTCTTCATTACTCAGTCTTTCATCTCTCTATATCTTCCTTCTCTTTCTGTTCCAGGAATGCCTGGCATTGTATGCCTCTATGCCTTCTGGCCAGACTGTGCTGCAGCGCCTGAGAACAACTTCCCCGGGCCTCATGGCCACGCCGGTGGGATCCCTGGGAAATTTGCTGTTCTTTTCCCTTTCCAATTTTTATTTATTCATTCTTTTCTTCCTCTTCCCCTTTTTGTTCTTCTCCATTTCATAGTCTCTCGTCTCTCCACTCCAACAGCAAGTTCCCCTAGCATTCTTTTTTTGTTTGTTTGTATGTTTTTGGTTCCTGTTCTTCTCTCCTCTCTCCCATATCCATCTTGGCTCCACATATGGCAGTCTCCCTGCTGCATCCTGCCTACCTGCACCATACACTTGACATCGCACCACCAGGCAGTGCAGGCACGGCCTGCTGGAGCCTTCCCTGCACTGATTGCTGACACACCCTGGTGGCTGTGGAGGGTGCCACAGACAACCCATCCCAGTGCCTCTTCTTCAGCTGGATCTGCCCTGCTGTACCATATCTGGGTGACTGACCCTGCCAATTGGAAAGGGAGGCAAGGAGTGTTGTGCCCATGGATGAGCGGACAACAGAGGACACACAGCCCACCTCCTCAGACATAAACAAATTAAAAGAGAAAAAGGGATGAGACAAACAAATCTACAACCAATAAACAAGAAGAATAACTACTGAATGCCCCAAAGACAGCAGACAATATCCAAACGTTTACAAAAACAGGACAGGATGGATCCAGTAGGCGTCCAAAATAAAACACCAGATGACTTTCCAGTGGATGAAAAGGCACTAGAACTACCTGACAGGGAATTCAAATCTCTAATACCCAGAATTCTCCAAGAGCTGAAGCAAAAAGCAGACAAAAATGAGAAAAATAGACAAATTCATGGAAAATACAACAAAAAATTGGAAGAATTCAGGAAAATAATGCAGGAACAAAATGCCAAAATAAATTCACAACTAGAAATTATACAAA
>NW_004444163.1:2167787-2199861 GCF_000243295.1 Trichechus manatus latirostris | reverse complement strand
TTACAAGGAAAGGTCATGGAAGCTCCATAGACACATCCAAACTCCCTGAGGGACTGAATTGCTGGGTGGAGGGCTGTGGGGACCCTGGTCTCAGGGAACATCTAACTCAATTGGCATAACGCAGTTTATAAAGACAATGTTCTACATTCGACCTTGGTGAGTAGCATCTGGGGTTTTAAAAGCCTGTGAGCAGCCATCTGAGATACTCCACTGGTCTCACCCCTTTGGGAGCAAGGGAGAATGAAGACAGCAGGATACAAGAAAAAGATTAGTCTGAAGGACTAATGGACCACAGCTACTAAGGCCTCCACCAGACTGAGTCCAGTACAGCTGGATGGTGCCCGACTACCACCACTGACTGCTCTGACCGGGATCACAACAGAGGGTTCTGGACAGAGCTGGAGAAGGATGTAGAACAAAATTCTAATACACACAAAAAAGACCAGACTTACTGGCCTGAAGGAAACTGGAGAAACCCCAAAAGTATGGCCCCCAGACACCCTTTTAGCTCAGTGGTGAAGTCATTTCTGAGGTATACTGTTCAGCCGGGGATTGGACAGCCCCATAAAACAAAATGGGACGAATGAGACACAGCAGTCCAGCAACAAGGACTAGAAGGCAGAAGGGGACAGGAAAGCTGGTGATAGGGAACCCAAGGTTGAGTAAAGGCAGTGTTGACATGTAGTGGGGTTGTTAACCATTGTCATAGGGCAACATGTATACTAAGTGTTTAATGAGAAACTATTTTGTTCTGTAAGCCTTCGTCTAAAGTGAGAATAGCAGCACAACTGGAAGAATGTAATCGATGTCACTGAACTGTGCATTTAGAAATTTTTGAAATGGTGTATCTTTGGCTATGTACGTTTTCACCAAAAGAAAAAAAATGTCGAGAAGGGAGAGGGTTGACATGGTCATGGGGTTGTTAACCAATGTCATAAAACAATATGTAAACTGATTGTTTAATGAGAAAGTATTTGTTCCGTAAATCTTCACCTGAAGTACAATAAAAAAAATATTAAAAAAATCTGCCTTGAGGAATATGCTCTTTTAAGAACTATCTATATTTGATCAAATTGACAATAGCAACTTGAAAGTTTAGATAGGAACCTTAGGGGACAGTGAATTTATGTTAATGTGAGAGGAACAACTCAAATGAAGGGTGAGAATGGTTGCACAATTCACAGAATGTAATCAATGTCACCAAATGGTACATGTAGAAACTGTTGAATTGGTGTATGTTCTGCTGTGTATATTCTCAACAGCAACAAAATAAATAAAATTAAAAAAAAAAAGTAGAGGAAGCATTAACATATCCCAGCAATAAAGAAATTAATAGTCAGAGAAACTAGGGTGGGTATGATCTAATAATGGGGCTGGGGAGAACTGTAAGAACAGCTCAATGATTTTTTAAAAAGATTAATGTTGCTTATGAAAGAAATAATAGGAATGTAAATAAGTGATTCTGTAGACCAACCAACCAGAAGAGACTTGAAAGAAAATAAGAAAAGAACACATTAAACTCAAAGGAAAAGAAAGACCCTTTTGTTACCATCAATGGCATATTAAACACCACCCCAGATACTGAACATCAGGGAATCATTAGAACTTTAGGCAAAAAATAAAATAAAATAAATAAGGGTTCTTTTGTGAAGGCCAACACAGTGGGTAGATGAAGAAACAGTTGCAGTTCAGTACAGCTTTCTGATTTAAAACATCTTTTCAGATAGAATTTCTCCCCCTAGAATATCAATGATTGAATACCAGCAGCATCGTATGCAGTGAAAGAGACACAAAAGACAAGTGGGTACCACACAAAGGGAGTGATGATGTTCTGATGCTAGGAAACAAGCACTGGATCCTGGTTGTGCCCCCCTGCCCAGCCCACCCAGCTGCAGGACATTTCCCTACCTGGCCCTGAATTAATATGAACCCCTAGGAACCTCAGTCACTGTCCTCCAGACACCAGGAGATGGGATTCACAAGGGATCATTTTGCCCTGGATATACCTCATTCTGGAGTCCCTGGGTTGTGCAAATAGTCACTGCACTCAACAGCCAACTGAAAGGATGGAGGCTCAAGTTCATCCAGAGAGGCACCTGGGAAGAGAGGCCTGGTTGATCTGCTTTAAAAAAATCAGACAGTGAAACGCTGAGGAGCACAGTTCTGTTCTGCTACACATGGGGTCACCATGAGTGGAAGTCAACTCAGTAGGAACTGGTTTTATACCTCAGTCCACCAATCTGAAGCCTTCTTCCTTCTCTCTGTCACCCAATCACTGGTTTCCAGAATGTAAACCAGTTCACACCTAGACTTGAGTCCTACTCTGAGACCAGATTCAGCTTTCACAGGGGGACTGAACCTTTCCAGGCACTGCTCTGATCTTGACACATCTAGAACCTCCCATCTGAGAAGCATCATCACTGCTTTAGGAATCCTATTATAATGCCCCCTCTCAGACTGACTGCAAAAGGGTATTGAGACTAGCTGCACTGGACCCACATTTGCCATGCTCCTTGATATTGTGATCTGACTATATTCCTAAAAAAAAAACCCAAACCTATCACGTTGATTCTGACTCATAGTAACCCTGTAGGACAGAGTAGAACTGTCCCATAGGGTTTCCAAGGAGCGGCTGGTAGATTTGAACTGCCAACCTTTTGGTCAGCAGCCAAACACTTAACCACTGTGCCACCAGGTAGCTGTGTTTATTCTCCTAGCCCTGGCCTACTCCGTTTCCTGCTGTGTTATCATCCTCTCCCAGCCAGCTGATCACGAGGATCCTAGCAAGCTTTCCAGTCATAAGCAGACCATTGCAGAGCACATAATCAACCACCTGGATGCATGTGGAGCTTTGTAGCCCAAAGTAAGGAATTTTTATTTTATTGTAACTATGATTGAAGAGTCTTAAGCAGAACAGTGATATGATCTGACATTCATTTTAAAAATGCAACTCTGGCTACAATGTGGACAATGGATCCTGAAGTGGTAAGAGAAGATTCACGGTGACAAGTTAGAAAGCCACCATGGTAATCCAGCTGAGAAATGGTGATGACTTGAACTCAGGTGGTAGCAGCAGAGAGAGAAATAGACAGATTAGAGATATGTTTTGAAGGTAGAGCTGATAAATATTCTTATACAAATTGATGACTACTATCCTTGTTCATGGAGCCCTGGTTGCAAAGTGGTTAAGAACTCAGCTGCTAACCAAAAGGTCAGCAGTTCAAATCCACCAGCCACTCCTTGGAAACCCTATGGGGCAGTTCCACTCTGTCCTATAGGCTCGCTATGAGTTGGAATCGACTCGATGGCAACGGGTTTGGGTTTTTTGGTATCTGTGTTCATTCCAGGAGTACATCAGTTTAAACTATAACAAAGAACGGTTAGATATAAGTAAGAATCTCATGTTCACTTAGGGTAATTATCACTGGTATATAGATGATGGAATTGTTCAGGGGCTCCTTTGGAGTAAAACAACTATCCAATTGCCTAGAATAATTTAACTGATGTTAATTTTAGTAATAAATTTCTTGCTGGGACATAGTGATGCTTCACTCTAAAAATTACCCCACCCCCACCCCAGCACCATAGGAAAATAGGTTTCCCAGTTTGAATGACAAGTTGTATGGCCATTCTGTATAGGTGGGTCTCCTTGACCTGGCCCTCTTGTATCTCTCCAATCTCTCTCTCTCTTTCTGTCACTCCTCCTCATTCTTCCTCCCAGCCCCTCATTCACTATTACCCTTAGCCATATGGAACTTCTTTGAGTGTTTTAAACTCGAATTCTTTCTGGCTTTGGGCCTTTACACAAGCTGTTCTCTCTGCATGAAATCCTCTTCTCTCAACCCCCTTCCTCTGACTAACTCCTACACATTAAAAAAAAAAAAAAAACCCTCTCAGTTTAGATGTCATTTCCTACAGGAAACCTTACCTGAACCCCCAAATCTGGGTTAAGTGACTCCTGACTCCAATTCAAATAAAAAGACTAGACTTCAGTCCACCTTCACAGTAGTTAGCAAAAACTAACTCTTGTGTAGAAACATGAACAAAGAGGAGCGTTAGAGTACCATCTGGAATGTAATTTTTGTCTGTGAGAGAATGTGAGCCTTGAGAAAGAGGAGCCCTGCAGGATCACATTACTAGCAAGCAACACAATGGCAGAGCAGGAGGGTTTGGAATGGGTCCTTAGCATTGGTGTAGCTCAGATTTGCATGGCCCACCCTGCCTTGCCTAGCCTAAGCGAGCCATGGTCCTACAACCGCAAGAGATGGGAGCACAAGTTAAGGGATGAAAGTTATCACTTCTTAATGATCTCCAAATTAGTGTCTTACACATAAAACCAAAACACCAGTTGCCATCAAGTTGATTCTGACACATAGCTCAGGAAACATTATATTGAAAGAATGCTTAAGAACTTTTATCACTCTACTGCCTTCATTCCTTATCTTCTTCTAAATTCTGTTAGAGTGGGCAAGTCCTCTTACCTCTGTGAGCTTCAACTTCTCTATCTGTAAATTAGAAAGGATGAAATGAGATAATGTATATGAACATACTTTGGGAATGCTGAAATGCTCTATGAATTTATAGAATGGAAAACTAGAAAGCTGTCTCACATTGCTAATTCTTAAGGTTCTTTGAGAATAGGGGCCAGATCAGTCCTGTGGTGTCCCTGGGGCCTGGCACAGTGCCTAGAACAGAGTAAATGTTCAATTAGTGCTTGTCGAATGAATGATGAATAGATACGAATGAATGAATGTGCACAGTTATTAATAGTTTAAGGACCATCCATCACCACAAATTTTCTCCATAATATTCTTCTATGCAATAAAGCGGTTGTGAGAATATATATTTTTTACCTTGAATTCAATAAATTGAGTTTCACTGAAACTGTGGTTATAACAATTTTTATTTTGTACTTAACTGGCCCTGGTACAGAAAAAGCTCTTCTTGCATCATATTATTTCTTTGACCTGACAATTTGCTAGAAGAAGATGAGGAGTAGGCAGTTCTTGTTAATAAATGAGGGAAGTACAGATCTTGCATGAAAAACAGTAATATTGACAATATGTGTGTTCAAATAAGTGGTTGTGGTAGGCAGAATAATGGCTTCCCAAAGATGTCCATGTTGTAATCCGTGGAATCTGTGAATATGTTAGGTTACATGGTATTACAGATTGAATTGTGTCCCCCAAAAATGTGTGTCGTCTTGGCTAGGCCATGATTCTCAGTATTGTGTTATTGTCCACCATTTTGTCATCTAAAGTGATTTTCCTAAGTGTTGTAAATTCTTCCTCTATGATGTTAAGGAGGCAGGATTAGAGGCAGTTATGTTAATGAGGCAGGATGCAATTTACAAGATTTGGTTGTATCTTGAGTCAATCTCTTTGAGATAGAAAAAAGAGAAGTGAGCAGAGAGACAGGGGGACATCATACCCCCAAGAAAGTAGTGCCAGGAGCAGAGAGCATCCTTTGAACCTGGGGTCCCTGTGCTGAGGAGCTCCTAGACCAAGAGAAGATTGATGACAAGGACCTTCCTCCAGAGCCAACAGAGAGAGAAAGCCTTACCCTGGAGATGGTGCCCTGAATTTGGATTTCTGGCCTACTAGACTGTGAGAGAATAAAATTCTCTTTGTTAAAACAATCCACTTGTGGTATTTCTGTTGTAGCAGCACTAGTTAACTAAGACACATGGCAAAGGGGAATTAAGGTTGTAAATGCAATCAAGTTTTCTAATCAGCTGACCAAGAAGCCCTGGTGGTGCGATGTTCAAGCATTTGGTTGCTAACCAAAAGGTCGGTGGTTTGAACCCAACAGCCTCTCCACAGGACAAAAGACCTGGCAATCTGCTCCTGTAAAGATTACAGCCTAGGAAACCCTATGGGGCAGTTCTACTCTGTCCTATAGGGCCTCTACAAGTCAGAATCGACTCAGTGTCACACAACAACAATGAACTGACCTTAAAATAGGGAAATTACCCTGGATTATCTGGGAGGGCATAAATAATGTAATCACAAGAGTGATGGAAAATGGAAACAGGAGAGTCAGAGGGAGATGTGATTACAGAAAAATGGTCAGGGAGGTACAATGGGAGAGAGGGAGCCATGAGCCAAGGAATATGGATGTTTCTTGAAGACAGAAAAGGCAAGGAACCAGATTTCTCCTAGATCCTTCAGAAAGGAACTCAGCTTCACTGACACCTTGATTTTAGTCCAGTGAGGTCTATGTCAGACTTCCCACCCACTGCTGTTGAGTCAGTTCCAACTCATAATGACCCTATGAGGTTTCAAAGGCTATAATCTTTACAGAAGCAGACTGCCACATTTTTCTCCCTCAGAGTGGCTGGTAGGTTCAAACCACCAACCTTTTGGTTAACAGCCAACCTCTTTAACCACTGTGCAACCAAGGCACCTAAAAATGACTTCAGACCTATGGAATTGTGAGATAGTAAAGGTTCATTATTTTAATTATTTTAATGAAGTTTGTGTTAATTGTTATAGCAGCAACAGAAAACTAATAGATTGACTCAATGCTGTGACTTTTGCAGCAGGCTTTTGAGATGGAATTAAGAGCATCTTAAACCATTTTGAGAGTCTTCCAGAGTTTGTCACAAATATATCTTGAGTGCTTACTATGAAAATTTCAAAAAGTTCTTTCCCTTAAATGATTCCACAAAATAATGTGGACTATTGACAAAAGGTTATTCCACTCACTGCTATGGAAAAATCTACGGTAAAATAGCTTAAGTAGCCTGGAACATACTACTTTCATCATTCATGGACAATATTTTCAGTGTCAGAATCAGTTACTATATGTCAGCTGACACAGCTTCTATCAATGTTCTTTTTTGAATTCATTCAATTGCATGGATAAGTATCAGCTACTATAGATTCTGTCTTCTGATATAACAATGCAGTTTCTCTGCTATTATTTATGTGCAGAAAAGTCATTGTTACGGCTTATGAGTAGCTTTAATTCTTCACAGAATTCTTCGTTTAAGTTATAAACCCATCTTTGTTGTTGTTGTATGGCATTGAGTCTGTTCCAACTCATCGCAACCCTGTAGGACAGAGTAGAATTGCCCCATAGGGTTTCCCAGGCCGTAATCTTTACAGGAGAAGATTGCCAGGTCTTTTCCTCCCATACAGCTTATCAACTTGAACAGGTGAGTCAGGAAAGTCTAATGGTAGTAAACTTGGCAGTCAGATAACATTACCTGCCACAAGTCCATAGTATGCGTATTAGATATAGATAACACAACAGAATCTGGGCGTGGCACTGACTGGTGACTTGGGCACCAGTATTAGATATCATAGTATTACAGTATTATTGTTCCCTTAGGCACATAGCCAAATGTGTGGACATACACACCAATCAAAGTCTTCAAGTGCAAAATGGATTCCTTACTTAACGTGAAAACCTTGTCATTGAATGAGATCACCAAGGAAGATTATAAGTTAGCACAAATTTTATGGACATTACAGTCACAGTGTACGTGAAATTACTTGTATCATATGATAATAGCAGGGTTTCTTTGTCAATTTTGGATCATGATTCTGTAGATCATTCTTTAATCGGAAACAATCAGGGCTTCGGTGTTATCTGGCATTTTGTGGTCCTTTCCAGTTCTAATATTCTCTCACATATGTACCATGTGTTTTGAAGAGCGTTGGCTGCAAAGAGATGTGCAAGAAATCCAAAAAATGTCTCCCTTTCCCTCCACAGCAAAATGGAAAAGAGATTCCCAAATTTGCAGTGCGAGATAGATGGCACAGTTATGCAGTATAAGCAGTAATGTCCTCACCAGACTGTTGATTTTTTTGTGTGAAATTTATCACTGAACAAAGACTGAAGGTGCTTGGATTAAAAAACAAAACAAAAAAGACAAATCTGCCTTTGATAAGCCCACCGGTGTATAAAATGATCAAATGTGTTGGTCCCAGATAAAGCAACAGCAGGTTCCACTGTGACGTGTTTTTGTACCCCACAAACCATCAGAAGCTAAGCATGCTTGTACTCTAGGCCCTTTTGTTGTATTTACTTCAAGACAAAATAAAAGTAGTCTATTACCACATGAATTCCAAATATAGGGCTAAAAAATCTCCAGTGGGCTCCAAAGAAGTAATTTCAAATCCAGGATCTACTCAGTTTCCAGGTTGGAAGCCAGGCTCAATTGCTCATTGTAGTACCTGAGAACAGATTTATACTGCATGTAGCTGCCCAGGAGTCCCAGGGAAGTGCAAATGGTTAATGTGCTCGGTTGCCAACCAAAAGGTTAGAGGTTCAAGTCTACCAAGAGGTGCCTTGGAAGAAAGGCCTGTCGATCTACCTCCAAAAAATCCAAAACCGAAAACCCTATAGAGCACATTTCTACTCTGACACACCTGATGTCACCCTGAGTCAGAATCAACTTGATAGCAACTTGTATTTGTAGCGTCCCAACTCTTCTAAAAATGTTCCCTTCTGGTGGCTAGACAATGCTGAGCTAGATTAAGCAAGGGTGACAAGGCCTTCTGCCAGCATCACTTAATGGAGCCAAATAAACCAAACCCATTGCCATGGAGTCGATGCAGACTCATAGTGACCCTAGAGGACAGAGTAGAACTGCCCCATAGGGTTTCCAGGAAGCAGCGGGTGGATTTGAACTGCAGACCTTTTGGTTAGCAGCTGAGCTCTTAACCACTGTGCCACCAGGGTTAATGGAGCCAAATATGCCAAACTAAAATTTTAATATGTAGCATGAACTCAATAAGCTCAAAATAAAAATCTCTACAATGAGCCACAACATACCTGGCACACATAACGCCTACGGTCTCTATGGAGGCAGCAAGGACAAGGTCCCTTTCAGCTCTGTTTACCTGGTACAATAGATTTTTGACATTTCTGAGGCAGATATCTAGTAAATTGATTTCTTTCTTTAGATTCTTTTTCCAATTGTCCTTTGGAGATAATGAATGCAAAAGCCCTGTCCTTGAAATGCTTTTTTAATTCTTACTTTAACAAGTTTTCAAATTATGATGTGATGCAAATTCTAAAAGGATTTAGCCGAGACTGGGAAAGAGGAACTTGGTTTCATTAACACTAGTCATCAAAAACAAACGCACCCATTTGGTATGGGGTAGGGGGAAGGAGCTACTCTGGAGTCAGAAGTCCTGAGTGATAATGGTTCCCCCAATCACTAACTGTGCAAACCTGGAAAAATCCTCCCACCGGTCCATGCCTCCGTTGCCTCAGCTACAAAATGGGAATAACAATACCTCTCCAGCTTACCTCGCAAGACTGTCTGAAGAGGTCATGAAACATAACAATCCTTTTGTAAATATAACTGCTATTCATGTAGCTAAATGCATGAACAACCAATTATAAAACTGACTTTTTTGGTCTTTTTTTTTTTTAACAATGAGGAGGAGGTAAAACTCCCACTTGGTGGACCTGGAAATGAAGTGTCTGGTTAACCTCCAGAGTCAGAAAACTTAATAAATAAAAATCCAGAGAGATATGTTTGGTAACAAAGCAAGAAATAGTTGAGAATTCACTACATGCCAAAACAAAATCAAAACCTGTTGCCGTCAAGTCTATTCCAACTGATGGTGACCCCATGTGTGTCACAGTAGAACAGTGCTCTGCAGGGTTTTCAGTGGCTGACTTTTCAGAAGTAGATCACCAGCCCTTTCTTCAGAGGCATCTCTGGTGGACTCAAACTCTCAACCTTTTGGGACTCCTAACCTTATGAGGGACATACTCTTATCACTCCCAGTTTGCAGAGAAGGTGACTGAAGCCAGTAACTTTAAGTATTTTTGCCCATGGCTATTTCCCCAATACGTAGCTGAGCTAGCATCCAAATGCAGGCCTTTCTGACTATAGAATCTATGCTCCTAACCACTGTGGTGATACCTCCTGTCTTAGTCATCTAGTGCTGCTATAACAGAAATACCAAGAGTGGATGGCTTCAACAAAGAGAAGTTTATTTTCTCACAGTCCAGTGGGCTACAAGTCCAAACTCAGGGTGTCGGCTCCAGGGGAATGCTTTCTCCTTGGGCTCTGGAGAAAGGTCCATGTCATCAATCCTCCCCTGGTCCAGGAGCATCTCAATGCATGAATCTCAGGTCCAAAGGACTCACTCGGCTCCCGGGACTGCTTTCTTGATGGTATGAGGCTCACCGTGTCTCTGCTCGCCTCTCTCCTCTATATCTCAAAAGAGATTGACTCAAGACACTATCCAATCTTGTATACCTCATCAGTCTAACTGCCACTAATCCATCCCACCAGATCATAGTGATTGAATTTACAACACATAAGGAAATCACATCAAAATGGTACACAATCATACAATATTGGGAAACATGACTCAGCCAAGTCAACAGACATTTTTGGGGGGCACAATTCAATCCATGACACCTCCTAAAGAGCTGCTAACCCAGCACCCCAGTCCAGCCTCCCTACACTCCTCATTCTCCACCAGCTCAATGACTGTCTCTGGCTCTTTCCTTTACTCATGTTCCTCTCCCTTGCTGAAACCATTTCCTCTGCTTCTCTGAATCCCTTGCATCCTGTATGGCTCACCAGAAGCCTTGCCTTTGGCATAAATCTCTCTAATAAAATTCCATTTTATACTGACCGCTCTCCATTGTGGTATTAACTGGTCAATGTGTCTTAGGTGGGTCCTCCTGCTTGGCTGTTCTGTGAAGGCACAGATGTAATGTGTCACTTCTCTCTTTCCACCAGTGCCTAAGGCAGTGCTCCATTTACAGAAAATCTCTTAAATAATTACTTGGACACATTGACAAAGCTTTCATTTGCCCTACTCAAGTGCAAGTTGGTTTTCTCATTTCTTATACTGTTTCATGGCAAATATCGCATAAACCATGGGCTCCGAGCTGTGGTGAGCAAGGCAGGGTCCCTTCCTTCACAAATCTGTTCAGTTTATCAGGGAAGACAGACAATCAAACGAGCCATTGTGTTAGGCTACAGGAAGTGTGGGGTACTATGGAAGCACAAAACAGCAGCAGCTACTCCAGTCTAGGGGTTTATGAGAAGGTTATTTGCTGAGTGAGATATTTAGGTAGAAATTTTAAGGATTATGTAATAATAATAACAATACTCATTGACTGTGTCCTGTCTTCCAGGTACTTTAAGTGTATCATTTCCCTTAATCCTCTCATAACACTATAAAGCAGATGCTATCATGATCCCATTTTACTGACAAGACAACTGGGGCTGAAGCAGAGTAATTACTCGAAAGTTATGGTAAATGGTGGAACTAGGATTCAAACCCAGGCAGGCTGGCTCCCAGAGACCCCACCTTTAGTCAGCATGCCATCCTTACTTTCTAATAGATTAGCAGATATCTAAGAGGTAGACAGCCCCTCACACATAAAGGCCAGGAGAGGAGCGGAAGCAGGCAGCATTCAGAAACTATGGGAGCTTATATAGGGCTCTGAAGTGACAGGTAAAGCTCTGGTTACTCTGAGATGGACACTTAGCCATTTCCCAGTTAGGACATAGGACAGCCATAGACTCCTGTGGTAGCCAGCCTGCCTGCAGGGAGCTTTGTGGTCCTGCTGCACAGAGATCTTTGGTGTACTGGGGCCCCCAGGGACCGTGCTTCACTGTGTCAGAAACAAACATCCCCATCTCCACCCCATAGGTGACCAGTGGAGTCCTCCCCACTGTGTATCAGCAGGCAGGCCTCTGAATCTTCTTTTAACATCATTCTGCCCCAACCTCACAGAATCGGAGGACTCTGAAAGATCCCAAGATCTATTCTAGGTCATTCCTCTTCTTCCAGAACATACTTTTCTACACTGTCGTACCTCCAAAAATATTCCACAACTCCCTTAGCCTCCCATTCCAAAGTCAAATCATCCTTTCCATGAAGACAGTCTCACTCCACTCGTGTCTGATAAGCCCTTCCACCTAAAAATTCAGCCCATGTTTTCAGCTCTATTTTCATGAGGTGCAGACTAGCCATCTTCCTCTGAGGAGACATAGCAAAGCTGGGAGTCTGCAGTAAGGTTTTGTATACAAGTGGCTCTGCCACTTGTTAGATGGGCAACATTAGGCAATCACTCACCCTTCAGTGAGTCAGGTTCTCATCTGCACAATGGGCATAGTAACAGGGCTTACCCATGGATTCCTTTTGAGGATTAAATATAGATAAAGGGATTAGCAGAGTGCTTAACTCATCATAAGTATGTATCAAATTTTAGCTTAAAAACAGAAAAGAAAAAAACTATTAGCATCTTGGGCTGATTTGTATACAATTTAGGAACCAATAAACATCTGATCAATTTTTCCAAAGAGAACAAAAATATCAAATGACTAAAGATAATAATTACACTTTTAGTCTTCTTATTTTCTATCAGTATGCAGAAGACTAGAACATTTGCATTTTTTATTCATCTGCAAGTATCTTTATCTCTATCATTCTTTCTTTTTAAATTTTTATTGTGGTGAAATATATATAACAAAACATTTGCCATTTTAACCTTTTTTTTAATTAATTTTTTTTTATTGTACTTCAGGTGAAGGCTTACAGAACAAATAGTTTTTCATCAAACTGTAGTATACATAGTTTTATGACATTGGTTAACAACCCCACAACATGTCAACCCTCGCCCTTCTTGATCTTTTCTTTTTCTTTTGGTGAAAATATGCATAGCCAGAGATACATTTCAAAAATTTCTACATGCACAGTTCAGTGACATTGACTATGCTCTTCCAATTGTGCTGCTATTCTCACTTTAGATGAAGGCTTACAGAACAAAATAGTTTCTCATTTAACAGTTAGTATACATGTTGCCCTCTGACAATGGTTAACAATCTCACAACGCATCAACACTATCCTTACTCAACCTTAGGTTCCCTATCACCAGCTTCCCTGTCCCCTTCTGCCTTCTGGACCTTGTCCCTGGACTGCTGTGCCTCATTAGTCCCATTTGGTTTTATGGGGCTGTCCACTTCCTGGCTGAACGGTGAACCTCGGAAATAACTCCACCACTGAGCTAAAAGGATGTCTGGGGGCCATACTCTCGGAGTTTCTCCACGTTCCTTTAGGCCAGTAAATCTGGTCTTTTTTTTGTGTGTGAGTTAGAATTTTGTTCTACATCCTTCTCCAGCTCTGTCCAGAACCCTCTGTTGTGATCCCAGCCAGAGCAATCAGTGGTGGTAGCCGGGCACCATCCAGCTGTACTGGACTCAGTCTGGTGGAGGCCTTGGTAGCTGTGGTCCATTAATCCTTTGGACTAATCTTTTGCTTGTATCCTATTCTTTTCATTCTCCCTTGCTCCTGAAGGGATGAGACCAGTGGAGTATCTTAGATGGCTGCTCACAGGCTTTTAAGATCCCAGATGCTACTCACCAAGGTCGAATGTAGAACATTGTCTTTATAAACTGTGTTGTGCCAATTGAGCTAGATGTTCCCCAAGACCATGGTCCCCACAGCCCTCCACCCAGCAATTCAGTCCCTCAGGGAGTTTGGATGTGTCTAGGGAGCTTCCATGACCTTTCCTTGTACAAGTTGTGCTGGTTTCCCCTGTATTGTGTACTGTCTTACCCTTTACCCAAGATACCACTTATCTATCGTCTGTTTAGTTCCCCCCCACCCCTCCCATCCCTTGTAACCAGCAAAGATGGTTACACTTTGTGTGTGAACTTTTTCATGGGGTTTTACAATAGAGGTCTCATACAATATTTGTCCTTTTCATTTTAACCATTTTTATGTGTATAATTCAGTGACATTAATTACATTCCCCATGTTGTGCCACCATCACCACTATTGGTTTCCAAAATTTTTCATCACTCTTAACAAAACCTCTCTACCTCTGAAGCAATTTTCCCCCTTTCCCTTTTCCCACCCATTCATTACTGGTTACTGGTAATCACTCGTAAACTTTGGTCTCTATGCATTTGCCTATTTTTGCTATTTCATAGAAGCAAGATCATACAATATGGAGCATCCACCTTTAAACAGCAGTTATATATCAGGTATAGAAGTGTTAAATAAATTCATGAAAGCAAAGAAAAAAGAAGAAAGAGACAGAGCCATCCTGCTGTCACCATGGTGACGGGGCACACTACCTGGACAAAGATTTTAGAAATCTTTTAAAAGAATAGCCAGAGACGTCTCCATCTATTTTGGGAAGGACAAAATATTTCTTCGTCCTCCATTTAAGACACACATACACTTGTCTGCCGAATATCTCCCAATTAACACGGGGCAGGACCTGAGAAGAGAGAGGATGTCATGGGCAGGCAGGTTGGGAACAGAAAGGCACATGGCAGGGGGCTGCAAGGTAAAGGCAAATATCAATGGAAAATGTAGGATCCAACTGCCCAGGATCTCTATTGTTTCATTTAAAATGCCGAAAGAGCATTCATTAAAAAACATCATTCTCACAGGCGAAGACCCCCAACTGCTGCAGATGGAGCTAACAAGAAATTGAATTCTTAACCAGTAACACTTCCACTTTTATTAACAGTAGTGACACTAAGAAAGTGATTAAAAACTGTGGCAGACAAAACTTGCTCTGAAAGTCATTTTTTAAGTATAAAAGGATAGAGCGCTTATAATTGATTATCTGCATCCTCTCTCCACCTCCTTGGTTGTTGCATAAGGTCGTGTGCACACATGCGTGTGGGTGTGCATGTGTGTGTGTTCCTTCTTCAATCTGCAGTTTACACTTAACAGAATAATCTTGTACACCTCTCTCATTTTTCAGTTAATCGATAGTATTTTTAAAGTAACAAATAGGGGCTGTTTGTAATAGTATTTCTTTTAATTGCATATTTTTCAAACATGAGACTATTAAAGTAGCTGTCCGTGAAAGCAGGCATTCAATTCTGCTCGGAGGTGCCCCTTCATTCTGAAAGGGCCTCCCTCATCAAGCTCAATAGCATCTCTTGGCTGCCTGAGAAAAAGCATTGGGGAAAAAAAAAGAAGAAACCTATTTTCCAGATCAAAGTAATCCCTAGTCCATTGCCATGGCTCCAGACATCTCTTTCTTCTTTTCATTGACCAGACAAGGTTCTTCTCAGCTCCCCGCTTCATTTTTTTTTTTTTTTTTTTTTGCCTGAATTTGTTTTCTCGTTGGGAAAAGTGGTCATTAAAGTATTAGTTTAGGTTGATTGGTTCTTCAGCAACAGAAGAGGCTTCTGATGCTTTGTTATCTTTGACATGATCTCAAAACAGTGGCCTGATTATTATACAATATGGAAATAATAATGCAAGGCAGCGGGCTTTCCCCTTTGAAACCCATGCAGAGTGCTGGGTATATGATTACACACCTCTTTTCATGGGGGCTTTCTAGGGCCTGAGTGTCTGGTCATATCCCTGGACATTGCACGGAACTTCACCTCCCTGCCCTGGCCACCCTGCCTCCTTCTGTGGACCTGAATTCCCCCAAGTTCATGAGGCTACTGAGCCCTTGTCTCCCTTGATACCAACCAGTGGCGCATTCAGTAGGAAGAATGGGGAGGGGGAGAGGGGATGGCTTTGATGTTTCTTGAAGCAGGAAATCAGTTGGATGATTCTTCTGGGGCCATTTGGCAGCAGGTAGAGGGTATGACAGCTGGTGAGAAGGCTGGCGGCTAGGATGTGACCACTCAACCATAGCAGGGGACTGATCTGCCCTTGCAAACTGAGAAGTTGAATCCTATAGTCCGGAAGTGGGTAAGGACTTAGGGGAAAGATCAGAGGGGATGACCCATACCACCTGGGAAAAAGAGAATTCAAAATTATCAAATAACACACCTGAAGCTCGTCCTACATTTCAAGACCAGTTGAATCAAGTCTTCTAGCCCAATCTAATAAGAATCTGTGATAGCCGATACCCAAGATGTGTATATTACATGGTTCACCATGCGGACTTTGAATCTAGATTTTTAAGCCTCTCTTTCCTCATCTGGTAAAATATAGTTAGTCCCAGGTTTACTGAGAGGATTAATATAATAACAATATTTACTGCATACTCACTATGTACCAGGTACTGTGCTAAATGCTTGGCATGCTTGCAACATGTCCTGCTTACAACAACCCTATGGAATAGGTACAGAATTGTGCCCTGCGTTCACACAAAGAAAGGGCACGGAGAGTTGAAAGAACTTACCTAGAGCTACACAGCTAGTAAGTGAAGCCAGGATTCAAATCCAATCAGCCCAAAATCTAGGGCCTGCCCTGTTGGCCACTGCTTAGGAATTAAATGAAATAATATATAAAGTATTGATTCTGGTCCCGGACACTCAGTAACGTCACCAATCATTAATTTTACATTGCTAGCATTACTACTGCACTCTCTCTGCTGCTCTGGCTCAATGAGGAAAAGTATGTGACAGTGCTTCAATAAGTTCTTTGTTTATGAAAGCAACCAAAAAAAAATTATAATGACTGGAGCAATTAGCAAATATTTTTCAATCCAAACATTCTGTGGAAATAATCCCACAGGACTTCTTGAGGGAAAAAGAGGAAAAGCAGTGAGGAAACAGGGGCTATGGCAATAGTAGTTTGTTTCTAGAGTTTCGCCAAGGGGTATGGCCAAAAGGTCTGGGGATACTGGCATCACTGCATAGCTATGTGAAATGGAGATGTGGATGGATATTTCTAGGTTAGGGCAAGAGAGAAGAGGAAGTATATCTGACAAATGCAATCCAGTGAACAAAAGTAAAGAATGCCTGACCACATGCTCACTGCCATTCATACTCAGAAAATCAACACACAGAGGAATTATACCTTTCCCTATTCTATATGCAGACCCCAAGGAAGAAGTGCTACCGCCCTCTGCAAATTCTTAGAGAAATCCAGAAAGCTCACTGAAAAGGCGCCTTCATTTATTTATTGAGTTAGGACTTATGGAGCACCTTCTATGTGATAGGCAGTGTCTTGGCACAAATAATGGAAGAAGAGCTGGCCAGGTCCCTGACCTGCAGCAGGAGAAAGTAGTCTAGTGAAGAGGACAGATAAGTTTTCACCTAGTTGAAGACCAGAGTGCTATGCCATTTTTAGGAAGATGTGTGCAGAGTGCTTAGGAAGAGACAGAGAGGTCAGGGGTCACCAGTTCTGACTGAAGGTGGAAGGGTGTGGGATGGTAGCATCTCCTCTGAAAAGACTGCCATAGTATTTTCAGAGGAGGTGTTGGTTAGGAGCGAGGGTGAGGGATCACGTCACTTAGGTCCGAAATCCTGAATTGGGTTCCATTAAATCTTCTCGCCTCTTGTATGCAACAGTAAGAACTGTGACCTCTGTCTCAGACTGTATGGTTGTTGTCGTTGTTAGCTGCTGGTGAGTCAGCCCGACTCATGGTGACTCTATGCACAACTGAACTAAACCCTGCCTGGTCCTGTGCCATCCCATGATCAATTGAGGATTAAACTGTTGGGATCCATATTGTTTTCATTGGCTGATTTTCAGAAATAGATCACCTAGTAGACTTTCTTCTTTGTCCATGTTAGCCTGGAAGCTCCAATGAAATCTGTTCAGCATCATAGCAACACACAAGCCTCTACTTACAGATGGATGGTGGCTGCATATGAGGTACACTCGCAGAGAATCGAACACAGGCCTCCCATGGAAGGCAGGAAATCTACCACTGAACCAACAATGCCTCATCAGATGCTATGGAGGACACATAAAATAAATAAAAGATACAATTCCCAACCTTCAAGGCACTTAGAAGTTGCTGGTGAATCCAAGGAAGCATAAGTAAAATAATCAGAGAACCTAGGTAAATATGCGGCAATATAATACCAACTCTGGCTTTATAACTTTATAAAACTTTATTAACTTTTTAAACTTCCTATAGTAATAGAGAGGAGCCCTGGCGGTACACTGGTTAAAGCGCTCTGCGGCTAACCAAGAGGTTGGTGGTTAGAACCCACCAGCTGCTCTGCGGGAGGAAGATGTGGTAGTCTGCCTCTGTAAAGATGTACAGCCTTGGAAAACTCTATGGGACAGTTCTACTCCGTCCTATAGGGTTGCTATGAGTTGGAATCAACTCAACAGCAGTGAATTCTTTTGGGTATAGTAACAGAGCTGAGTTTATCATGGGTTCAGCCTGTTAGAAGGAGTCTGGGGAACGTACTGCATTCATTAGTCAATTAGCACTTATAGAATACCCAGTAAGGGCAGGGTAGTTAAGAACCATCACTCTGGAGTCAGACCAACATAGATTGGAATCCGAGCTCTGCTGCTAGCTGTTTGAACTTGGGCAAGCCGCCTCATGGCCTATCTGCAAAATGGAGATAATAATGGTATCTATTTCTTAGGGTTGTTGTGAAGGTTAAATGGTATAATGCAAGGAAAGTGCTTAGGCCAAACCCTGCTCTCAATTATAATAATTAACCTATTTAATAGTTATTACTTATAATTAATTGCATATTGTTATGATAAATGTGTATAATCGATAGTAATATTACTCATAAGCTGGGTGCTAGGGTGGATACAAAGACAGTTAACACTTTCAGGCTCTTATCATGTACCAGTCACTGCTCTATACACTTCATATGTTCCAACACATTTGATCCCCACAGCAGCATTGTAAGAAAGGCATTATTACTCCCAGTTTACAGATAAGGAAACTTGAGCACAAAGAGGTTAAATAATTTACCCACGGTCACACAGCAGAGCCAGCATTCAAACCCAAGTAGTTTGACTCAAAGACTGTGCCCGCAACCATTCCACAGTGCTGCTTCTTTCTGTCATGAATTAGATATAGTCCTTGAAAAATATAAGTTAATGTAAGGTGAACTGGCATATGACAAGACTCCAAGGAGAAACAAAAATCAGAGGTATCAAATCCAAACAGGGTGATCAAGAAAGAGCCATCAATGTAGAGAAAGAGAAGTGACCGTGAAGAGAAGCAGGAGAATGCTATGTCATGCAAGCCAAGAAGAAAACAGAGTTTTAAAGAAAGCAGGTGGTTAATTGTAAACAGTGTCAAACACAGCAGAGATGTAAAGTAGGGTGAGCCTTGAGAAAAAAACTAGGATGCTACGCAGAGAGGAGTTCAATAAGGTAAGAGCACAGATTCCATCAAGTGGTGGAGGGTAAAACCGGACTACAAGGGATGGTAAGAAAGTCAGGGTGGTGAGTGTGAACCATCCTTTTGAAAAGATTAGTAATGAAAGAGGAGTCCCTGGGTGGTGCAGACAGTTAATGTGCCCGGCTGCTAACTGAAAGGTTGTAGGTTCGAGTCGGCCCAGAGGCACCTTGGAAAAAAGACCTGGTGATCTACATCCAAAAAGTCAACATCAAAAACCCTATGGAGCACAGTTCTACATGAGTCAGAATTGACTTGATGGCAACTGGTTTTAACTGGTTTAGTAATAAAAGGAAGGCAAGAGATGGATGTTTATTCAAAGGGTTTTTGGCCCTTCCCAGACAAGAGATAGCTTGCCTGTTGTCAGAATGGAACTTCTTATCAGTAGAGAAATAAAGAGTAAAGATGCAAGAGAGAGTTGGGAACAAATGATGAAAGAGGAGGTAGTATGGGGAGTTTGAGTGGGGTGGCTCCACCGGGGAGCTCAGCAAAGAAGGCACTTCCTCCTCTGATTCAAGAAGGAAGAGCAGACTGATAAAGATACAGAGAAATGTTGATATGGAAAAAGTTGATGCACCTCACATCAAATGGTACTAATATCCTCAACAAGGAGAGTTCATCCGCTGAGAATTTTAGGAAAGGAAGTGAAGATGTTGCTGGAGACTGTCTAGATCAGCTACTCTGTAAAATGCCATTTCCTCTTTTGCTGCCTGGCAAACTCCTACTCATCCTTCAAGATTTAGATCAAACACCACTCCCTCTACCCACCAAAGACCCCAGTCAGAGTTAGGAGCTATGTCCCCTACACTCTTCCATTTATTCCTCTATTACAACTTTGGTCATATCATGCTGTAATTATTTCCATTTATGTCTCTCTCTCCTTCTAGACTCAAGTCTTCCATGGTGGAGACCACATTTTATTCATCTATATTTCTCCAACATCTAGCCTAGTATAAGATGATATTCAGTAAAGGTGTATTGAATGAATAAATAAATTACTCCTTAAGTCATGCATAAAAGAATTGCAACTCAGATCCAGAAAGGTTAGAAAATAGCATTTTAGAACTAGCATCCTAAATGTCCAGGTTCATTTCAGATTGAAGCAGTCTGCTCTTGGACAATTACCCTAACCTCTCTGCATCTAATAACCCAGGCTGTGAAAAATGGGGACTACAATCTGTGGAGCTGGGAGCTTCATCAGTGACTGCCGATAAAGGGTTGTTCAAGTGGCAAAGCAGATAATGACAGCAAATGCCTCTGAGGAGGAAGGGTGACAAAAATGTGACACAGAGACAATAGGGGATCTTCCTTGTAGGATTTCCACCCTGCTTTACTCTGACACCAGCAGCCGCAGATTGTCCAGGGCCTTCTCAAAGGCCCTGGCACCGCGAGGTCCCCAGATTATGTGTTTACCAAGGTCATGAACGCTGTGAAAGGGTATTTTGTGAGAAGGCACAAGAGCCCTGCTACTCAACACCTCCCAGCTCAGGGCCATGATGCTTTTTGCTTAACTTTCTGCTTTTTCTATTGTTCTGTCTTGTGGCTCCTGATTTCCACCTTTACAGATCATCAACAGATTGCTCAAATGTACTTGACCTTTGGAAATACACTTGTGCTTCCAGGAAATACGTGATCATTTATCACTGCCGTTTACCAAGTGTTCACTAGATAAATAGATACCTGAGTAAGGCCTGAAAGCAGCCAGCAGCCCATTTGCACAAAGTGTGATCTGGGTTAGTCCAGATCAGTTGCAAAAATAAGGACAGTGCTTTCCATTACTTTAATCTGGGTATCTTCTCTGGGGCTTCAAAAACCAACAACTTATAATTGGCATATTTAATACTTATTTCTAAAGTCATATAAACATAAGGCAAAACTAGTCTGCTTGTGTTAATGCAGAGTAGTGCTGCTATAGATAAATTAAGAGAAATGATACTTTTAAAACATTGTGTTGGTTCACATTGTGATTCCCCTCTACATGCCCAAATGCGCATCACGTCTGAGTGTGCACGCATGCACGCGCGCGTGCACACACACATGCACACACACCCCAGCCTCTAAAACTGAATTTTGCTGAAGATAAATTCATAATTAGTTTGCCCCCTAGATACACACACTCCAGGTTAGCAACCTGTGTGGTAACAGTGGTAAAGACAGTCTGGATTTTTAATTGTCATGGCTAATCTAAAGTTTACTATATACAGGAGCACAGATCAGAGTTGGAAAAAGCAATAGGAGGGAAAAAGAAAAATCGGGATTAGAAGGGAAGGAACGAATACAAAGCAAAGAAGAGATAATAAAATGTGTTATAGATAAGTGCTTAAGTCAGTGATCTCAATTCTTTCTCATACTCATTATCAACCCACATTCAAATAACTCCAGAGTAGGGGCATTTCAGGTTGAAGGATGGCGTTACATGGCAATATACATGATACTGAGGAAGCTTTTATTTTCTGAAACTGCAGGCTGTTTTGTTATTATCAGAGCAGTTAACAGTCTGCAGTTACTCATCAACATTAAATGCAGAAAATTGGCTACAGCTATAATTAAAACCCTGGTTAGTATCCACATTAGCTAGCTGATCTTAACATTAGCCACTTAGAGTTCTTTTGGAACTTATAATTAGTTGGAAGAGAGAGAAAATGACAACATTTTCTTATTATTGACGCAACTTAAGCTTTCACAGAAAGCCTAGATGTCCTTTAGTCAGAGATGCTATATACAGAAGCCCTTTATTATTGAAAAGTTAGACTGACTTCTATAATCAGTTATAACTGTAAAGTTGTGTGATTTGACAACCTCACAGGAAAATTGCTAGATTATTTTATGATATGGGCATCACAGGAAAGTTCTGTCCCTGTTGGAGAGGCCACTTGCATCTCTCTTTTCATTGTATAGTAGAAATTGGTAATACAATGGTCAATTCTACTTTCGCTTATGAAAATACCTTCCAGTAGTCCTCTGGACCTGGCTGTATGTGCCCCACCTCATCATTCACAGATATTTTAGAATTTGACAAATATTTTTTAGTGGAATCTTAGCTTGTGTTCTTTTCTGGGCAAAGCCGAGGTAAGTAGTTTTGGAGCTCAACATACCTTAGACATTTTGGATTACCTTATTCCATCAACAATCAAAACATAGAGAATATAAAGCCTCACTGAAAAGAGTAAGTTGTTCAACCAATGTGTTATCAATGTAACAGACAAAAATTACAGGATTTGGGGAGGCATTTGACTTTTTGGGGTCTAGGACCTCAAATATCTCTCCTCAGTATGTCAACAACTTTTTGTTGTTGTTGTTAATCCAAGCACTGAACCTGGAAATACTGAAGTCCAGAGAAGAAAGAGCAGGTGAGAGGAAGTCCAGTAGTTTAGAGGAAGAGGGACAGAGAGAAGAGGCATTATACCCTGATTACAGCTCCCATTATGCAATTAATGAATGTGGGTATAACAGGCAATCATAATGAAAAGTACAAAACTCAGTGCATACCTTAGAACCCAAGATCTGTAGAAAATATGGGGTATAAGATATCAGTTAAGCCACCCATCACAACCCCTCCCTCATGTACAGATTTATAGGAACTAAAATTTATAGATTATAGACACTGAGGCTCTAGACTGTCCAGTGACTAGCTGGCTATTTTAGAGTGAAGGAGAAGCAAAGCCATAATCAGAGCCTGAAGCCAAGATCTGAGAAGTCAATAAAAATATGAAATTTCCTTCTTCTTTTCCCTTAAAGAACCTTCATAGAGGAAATTCAATGTGTTATATGATGAAGTTTATCGAAATGTACAATAATTCATAAATAAGGATTTTAACCCAATTATCAAATAACTGCCTCAATTTCCACTGCCTCTCTACTCCGTCCACTTGCAGTCATATGTTTGTCAACGATTTCATGTTTAATGGTCGTTTCCCAAACTAAACTGCAAACACTTGAGGACAAAGACTTTTTATTTTTATCCATGTCAATCTCTCCTCATGTTCAGTGTGGTTTACTAGCATCGCATAGAATGACCAAAACTGTTTTCCGCAAACCTAACTTCTGCTTTTTCTTAGGAAAGAGGAAATAGTTGAAGCACTTCAAGTAAATATCACTGTGAAAATTCTCTGTGTGAAATATTGACAAAAATTACTCGGTACCTGCTTTCATGTATACTGAAGTAATTTGAACTTTTCAAAGCATTTCCATGGCTACCATTTAATTCTTGTATTTGTTGCCTCATTTTCATGTGCAGACCTCAATGGACATGAGAACCACAAGTCCACCAATCAGCCCACCTACCAATGAAAGTTATGTCCCAGGACTTGGGGACTTTTGGAAAACTGGCAACTGGTTATTCTTACTCTGGGCAGGCAAATCTGCATTATAATTCATCTGGCTGGAATACAACAGCAGTCAGCACCAGAGAGAAACACTGCTCAAATGACAAATTAGATCAACTCAGACTGTAGAAAGATCCAGAAGGTCAAACTACAGTTCTACATAGTCCTTGTAATATTGAGGGAAGAGATCTCAGTGTACTTCTATGACCCCTCCAGTAATGTGTCCACAGTGCTTACAGACTAGTTTTCTCCCATCCTGCCATTTCCTCATGATTTAGCCTTCCTGGTAGAATGGCAATGAGAGCTGAGTTTTTCACTGGAGGTAGGTCATATTGACAGTGATCACATCTGACAGGAAATTAAAAGAAACCAAAGCTACCTTGTTGACGAAGTCTCCTCAAGGTCACCCACTCTTGATAAGACAAGTAGAGAGTGAGGGAGAAATACAGGCTTAGCACTTTAGAGCCAGCAGGGATAACTATATTATCTAATTATTCCTCTTCCCATCTCCTCTAGCCTTCTACTCCTACACACAGACTTTTAAACAAGTTCATTATTTTAGAATTACTATATTTCCCCTCATCAGTTTAAGGTAAAAAAAAAACAAACAAACAAAAAAAAAAATGTAAAACCCATTGCAGTCAAGTTGATTCCGACTCACAGATAAGGTTGCTGTGAGTTTGAGGTCCAGCTGCCTTTAAAGATGGTATCACCAACCTTCCCCATCCTGCCAAGCCAAAGTAGTCTCTCCCCATGGCACTTAACTGACCCCTTTACTGTAATGCTTCCATGTTTACATGTCTTTCTCCTTCCAAAACTGTGAAACCTTCACGTGTACAAAGTGCATCTTACTCATCTTTGTATCTACCTGCGCAGTGACAGAAATAGGTGGCTATTCACCAAAATTCCTGCTTCCCATTTCCTAATTCAGAGTTGTTGATGGAAAGCTGCTGCTCAGCCAGGAGGCACATTTTCCGTCTCTGTTTATACCTAGTTGTGATCATGTGACTAGTTTTTGCCTGTGGAAAATGAGCAGAAGTGACCTTTTTCACTCTGAGGCTGATAAGAAACCAGTGTCATATCTCCATGCTCTCTTTTGCCTGCTCCAGCTAGAGGCAGAGGTTGATGAGGGCTCAGGAAATGGCAGAGTGATTATGGAAGAAGCCGACATTCCTGAATCCCTCATTGAAGAAAGCCACTGTTGGCCAGAAACAATGTATTGTCCTATTACGAGAGAGAAATAAACTTCTGTTTTGGCTGCTGACAGGAAGGACAGTGGTTTGAACCCAACAGCAGACCAGCAGCCCCGCGGGAGAAAGATGTGGCAGTCTGCTTCCATAAAGATCAAAACAACAACAACAACAACCAAACCCACTGCCGTCAAGTTGATTCCAACTCATATTGACCCCATAAGATTTCCAAGGCTGTAAGTCTTTATGGAAGAAGACTTTCTTCCATGGAGCCACTGATGGTTTCAAACCGCCAACCTTTCGGTTAGCAGTCGAACACTTTAACCACTGCACCACCAGGGCCCCTTCCATAAAGATCATGGCCTACAAAACCTTATGGAGCAGTTCTACTCTGTCCTACAGGAACATGAATCAAAGTTGACTCAATGGTAATGAGTTTGGTTTGTTTTTTTAAAATATATTTTCCACCACCATCCAACAAAGTTGAATTTTAGAATATAGATAAGATTATTGGTAGAACATCATCATCCAGTCCCTATCAACTTGAAAAAAAAAAGTGTGCGTGCATATACATATGTGTATACACATATATTTCCATTAGTCGATTCTGACTCATAGTTACCCTAGGACTGCCAGAGAATGAACAAATCTGTCTTGGAAGAAGTACAGCCAGAATGCTGCTTAGAAGCAGATGGTGAGACTTTGTCTCACATACTTTGGACATGTTATAAGGAAGGACCAGTCCCTGGAGAAGGCATCATGCTTGGTAAAGTGGAGGGTCATTGAAAAAGAGGAAGACCCTCAACAAGACAAACTGACACAGTGGCTGCATTAATGGGCTCAAGCATAGCAAAGATTGTGAGGATGATGCAGGACTGGGCAGTGTTTCATTCTGTTTTACACAGGGTGGCTATGAGTCGGAACTGACTCGATGGCACCTAACAATAAGAACAACATATATATAACATATATATATATATACACATACCTATACAAATATACACATATATATACACATATACCTATATACCTACACCTATACACATATATATACACATATACCTATATACCTACACCTATACACATATATATACACATATACCTATATACCTATACACATATACACATATATATACATACCTATACACATATATATACACACATATATGTGTGCATATGTGTGTATGTATATATGTGTGTCCTTGTGTAAATACATACTTAGATAGAGAAATTGGGCCTCAACAAGTAAAATCTGATAAAGTTGATGAAAACATGTAAGGGCATAAAAAAACAGAAGTTTATTTCTCTCTCTTGTAATAGTCCAACACACCGTTTCTGTCAGTTTGTCGCACCGTGGTGGCTTGCATGTTGCTATGATGCTGGAAGCTATGCCACCTGTATTTCAAATACCATGAGGGTCACTTATGTTAGACAAATTTCAGCAGAGCTTCCAGACTAAGACAGACTAGGAAGATAGCCCTGGCAATTAATGTCCACAAAATTGTTGTTAGTTGCCGTTGAGTCGATTCCAACTCATGGTGACCCCATGTATGTAGGGTAGAACTGCTCCTTTGTGCTTTCAAAGCTGTGACCTTTTGGGAGCAGATTGCCAGGCCTGTCTTCCAAGGTGCCTCTGGGTGAGTTAAAACTGCCAACTTTTCAGTTAGCAGTTGAGTGCTTAACTGTTTGTGCCACCCAGGCACCAAAAACCCTATGGATCACAACAAAACATTGTCCGATACAGTGCTGGAAGTTGAGCCCCCTAGCTTAGAAGGCACTCAGAATACACAGTGGCCACAACAGTGGGCTCGAACATACCAATGATCGTGAAGATGACATAGGACTAGGGAATGGTTCTTTTCTGTTGTACATGGAATTGCCAGAAGTCAAAGCTAACTTGATGGCAACTAGCAACAACATATATTTTGGGGTCTGTTTGTTACTATAGTGTACCCTAACTCATACATGAACCTAACACAGTGACATATATAAGGTATTCAAGAGATAGTGAAAAACAGGATAGGGTACTTGCCCATTTCACATGGAGGAGCCTGAATATTTTTACTCTTCCAGGAAGGATTAGCTACGGTTTGTATCTCATGAAACTTTATCTAATAACTGTTATTATGGATATTTTCCCAGGATGCTATATGAAACAGACTGATGTGACTGATTTTAGTTCATCTTATAGTTGTTTCTTCAACTCTATAGACACATGGTGAAATTTTGTTACTGTGGGAGAATGTTGAGGTTGTCATATCAGTGTGTGTGTGTGTATACATGTAAACATATTATATATAATACATATACCCATATGTGTATGTATGTATGTATATATATATATAAAAGAGACAGAAAGAGAGATTGGGCCTAAACAAGGAAAATCTGATAGAGTTGATGAATTGAGAGGACAATAAATTTAAAGTAAGCAATCAAATTAAACCCCTCCTGAGCAGAGGTTTTTAAGTACCTTTCTTTTCTCTGTGGACCAAGAGCCTATTTCTCTGCATTATATTTGCTGCTCATTCAAGCTATCATCATTTTCTTGTGAAAATCAGATGTTTCAAGAAACAGGGCTCCCCTCCCTCTCCAGGGACATTACCCTTCTCTCCAAGTGAGCTTCGGGTTTCAAAGTGGCCAGAAGCAGTAAGGAGACAACCCAAATGGCAGGTGACTTGGTTTATAGCGCAAGATGCAGAATAAAAGAAAAAGAAATCGGGCTTGGGTTTTGAGATGTGGTGAGCTGGAGTAGGGAAGGCTGGTAAAGAAAAAGCGATTTGGGGAGGATAGTATTTCTAGCTGTTTTTGAATGGGTAAAAGAAAAAGAATAAAGGGGGGAAAAAAAACTCTCCTGATTTCTTGCCTCCTTAAAGTCCTAGAAGATAACTCAGGGAAAATTTCAACTCTAAGAAGAAAAAGAGAAAAAAGATAGCATCCCTACCTTCAGTCTAGATTCCCCTTTTCCTCCTCATCCCATCAGGTCATTTCTGACCGACTTCCTGGAGAAGAGACCCAAGCTTTTGAAGCCCCTTCTCTCGCTGGAACAGCAGGGGCCATGCAGGAAAGAGAGTCTGATGCTGCAAGAAGTCATCACTGTATCGAGAAGCGTGACACAAAGGATACAGACTCTGGACCCCTCCTGCAGTGGGACAAACCATTCCAAGGCAGAACAAAAAGGCATATGCAATCGTAAAGAGGAACTGAATTCGGTCACGGTGCCAGATGGTCTCAGGCGGCCCCTTGACTGCTCCTGGTGTAAACCAGGGTCAAAGGCATCTAACGTGGCTCATAGGCAGAGGAGATCAATAATGCTAAGGAGTAGTGTCTGCGGTAAGAAAGAAATCACTGCAAATCTAGATAAAATGGTATCAGTGCTCAGGGCTCCTAATGGAAGCCCCACGTCTGCCACGTTGACATTATTACTGTGACACTCCCTCAGTGGGAAGGGAGAAGGAGGATGAGAGGTAACGAGACAGGGAGCAGGACCCAGGGTTGGTGTCACAGGATTGCGTTATCTTAAACAGAAAAGGCCCATATGGGTCAGTGCTCATCTGGCCAAGTCAAGGAGAAAACTTAGAATGATGTGGATAAAATATATCCCAATCTCAAAAGAAATCATCAACAATAACAAACCAGTTGTCTCCAGTCAATTCCGACTCATGGAGACCCCATGTGCTGCAGAGTAGAACTGTGCTCCATAGGGCTTTGAGTGGCTGTGACTTTCTTCTGAGGTGCCTCTCGGTGGGTTCAAACCACCAACCTTTCTGTTAGCAGCCAAGCACTTAACCATTTATGTCACCCAGGGACTCCGCAAAGAAATTAGGAAGTATTTAAGTGAAGTGGGATAAACACAAAGGTAATTTTATTTAATGACTTAAATTTATCGAGTCCTTATTACATGAGCCAGGTATATTTTACGAATAAGGAAACTAAGGTTAAGTCACTTTCCCAGTATCATAAGATAAAAAGTGGTAGATCCACGACTCAGACCAAGGCCTGTCTCACTCCAAAGTCAGGCAGTCAGACAGTAGTCTTAACCCCAGTGCTTTATAACACTGTACAAGGTCCATTTGTAAATGCAATTAAATATGTTTCTTAAGGCCGTTGTCTTTCTCATGGTCTCTGTCATGTTGGGGGTCGCACTTGAACTATCAGGATTCATGGAAACAAACAAACAAAAAAATGTCCCTAAAGGCAACTGTGTTAATCTGAGGTTGGAGGCATAAAACAATGAATTGCAGGAAAATGCAGAAAGTATGGAAATTTAACTTTAGTATCACTCTCATTTCTTCTCTTCGACTAAGTCTGCTTAGAGAAAATCAGAGTGTTGAATTAAAGCAATAAACTAGTGAATTCCACTGTGGGTTGCTCAAATCCAACAAACTTCTTGTTGTTCAACATAGGCAGTGTTTCAATGACATGACATTGTCAAACCTTGGCTGACAGAGGCAAGACTAATACAGAAGGCAGAGAACTGAATGCCAGGACACAAATTCCAGATTTGATGCACACTCTCAGGGTCCCTCTGGCTTTTCTACGGGCGAGATGGCCTGAGTCTCCCCAACATTCTGATCCATATCACAGATACTGCACTAATGAGAACAATGGAAAAGAGTCTAAATGACTAATACTCACTTTTACTTGTAGTTGAAAATTACTTTTCTGCCTTATCAAGGAAACTAAGACATACTGAGCAGATAAATGCATCACCTCTTGGGCTAGGTAACTTCTACTCATGTTATTTCATTGATTTCCCACAACACTTTCTGAGGTGTTACCTACCTTCCAGATGACAGAACTGAAGTTAGAGTGACCAATTTTCCCAGGATCATGACCTATATGGTTCATGGGGATTCCAGCCCATGTTCTTGGGACTTTCCTCTATAGTCTTCCTCAGTCGTCTTAATTATTCAGGCCTTTGCCACAGCTCTGGGTCATCTCTAAACATCAGCAATCATAATTCAATAGAGTAGAAGGTATAGATTATTGTGCTGAAAAATTGTACTGAGATCAGTGTATATGCCAGAAGTTAATGCCTTGCCTAAACTCCTACTTGGTTTGCCTCTCCTTTGTCTCTTCCAACTAAAATTGGAAAAAGCATTCTAATTACTTGAAAGTTTGGGTTACTTGATTCCCAATTTCCAGAGACATAAAGAGAAGCATTTGTCGTCAAAAGAAGCTTTACTGGATAATTGGGAAATGCTCCGAGATGAGGAGATGGGATGCATTCACGGACTGTTCCTCTGGGAAGCATGGGGTGTAGCAGAAAGAGTGTAGACCTGGGATCCCCCCAATGAGAATCCCGGTTCCACCACTGGATGAAGTTGAGCAAGGCATTTTACTTCTCTGCACCTCTCTCTTTGTCTTTAAAATTGGGACAACTTTACCAACATCAAAGTGTTGTTGTGAGAACCAAATGAGGATAATGTATGCAAAATGCCAAACATTGTGCCTGGCACATATACACACTCAGTAAAACTTAGTTTCTTAGTTTCTTTCCAATCCCCTCCAATATAGCTGAATTTTGATAAGTACTTGGATAAGACGTGGGTGAGGGCATGTGCAGCGCTCACTGCTTGTCAAGGGAGAGTCTGTCTAGGGAGAAAAGAAGCACCACTTTTTTGATCCCCACTTTCTGCAATATTAATTGACTGGAGGGAGACGCAGTTCATAACCTTGTCGTTTATAACCATGGCTGCACTTGTATTCATGACTAGGAAGGTGGCATTTCCAACAAAGAATGTTTGACAATTGTGAGGCCATTTGATGACTTTACTACTATTTGTTGTGTTGTGTAACAGATTTCCATACTGTATCATTCAAAGTCTCTTACAACTGCCTGGATCCCGCAGATGGTGTCTCCACTTTTATACTGCCCTACTTTCCCAGAATTTCCACATCTCCAGGGCCATTAGCACCTCCTGACTCTCACATTTATCCTATTATGCTATTATCCTGCACCTAGCACTGGCTGTTTTATTTTCTACTTTCTGCCACAGTATTATGGGCCCTGAGTTGCAGCTTCTTAGATAATGTCTGTCTGCTTGTTTGTGTACTCCGCTGGGGAAGAGGGAGGTGTGGAGGCACCACTTGTAGACATATTATCAGAGGAGAGACAATGCCAAAGCATTTCAGTGATCAGGAAGTGTCCTAATGGGGATGCTGCAGGCAGAGGAAGAGGTAGCGCACTCCAACCCAAATAATTAAAGCCCAGAATTTAAAGCCACCACATACCCTGATGTATATACAATTCAAACTAAAAGAGAAAATTGGCAATCAGTGGGCAAATTATCTTTACATTCATTCCCCTTTTAAAAGAATTACTTTGGAGTATTAATTAAGGAGCCCTTGTGGTGCAATGGTTAAGCGCTCGGCTACGAACTGAAAGGTCAGCAGTTCTATCAGCTGCTCCGCAGGAGAAAAGACCTGGTGATCTGCTCCTGTTAAGATTATAGCCTAGGAAACCCTATGGGAAAGTTCTACTGTGTCATATAGGGTCACTAGGAGTCAGAATCAACTCGACAGCAAACAACAAAACAACAAACATTAATTATCTAACATGGCTGCCTACACAGAATTCTCTGCCTCTATTATAACCACTTTTCTATATAGATTAACATAATCCGAAGATTGTTCTGATCCAGTAGCGGGGGAGAAAACCTGTTGTCATTGGGTTGATTCTGACACAGGAGACCTTGTTGTCCTCTCTAGGGTTTTCAATGGCTGTGATCTTTTAGAAGTAGATTGATCGCCACTCCTTTCTTCCCAGACACTTCTGCATGGACTCAAACCACCAATCTTTCGGTTAGTAGCTGAGAGCATTAACCATTTGCACCACCCAGGGACTCCAGTTCAGATCCAGTGTCAGTTTCAAATTCCAGGTTAATGTTCAAGTACAGATTGCATCACCTGGCTGACAGTCTTAGCTCTACACCTAATCTACTGGGTTATTTGATGTCCTCGAGCCTCCATTTTCTCATCTGTAAAATGGCATTAATACTGCCTATCTTGCGTGGCTGTTGGGAAGAAAAATGAAATATATATAAGCTCGTGATCCCATGCTTGACCCACAATCAGAACAATAGATGTTTATCTGCTTCCCCTTCCATTATCATCAATCCATGTATAGCTTTATCATTTAATTCCAGTGGCCGATCTTCCTAGCTAAACTGAGCTCTCCATGGACCTGGATTCATCCTTGTGGTGCCTGTCTTCCTCAGCCCAGGGACTTAGCATAAGCGCTCAATTAACACTAGTACATTTAAGAAAAAGTGGAATCAAAAACCTGCACAGCAATTGGTGAGTTCAAAGGAAGAGAGAATCAGTTTTCAAAGTAGACTTTTTTTTTTTCAGTCACATCCTCACACAGATTGCCACTAATAGTATCCTCTTCAAAAATTATCCATGTCTTGGAAGCCCCATAGATACATCCAAACTCCCTGAGGGACTGAATTGCTGGGCGGAGGGCTCTGGGGACCATGGTCTCGGGGAACATCTAGCTCAATTGGCATGACACAGCTTATAAAGACAATG
>NW_004444163.1:2164828-2167143 GCF_000243295.1 Trichechus manatus latirostris | reverse complement strand
TTCGAAGAGTGTAGTCAATGTCACTGAACTGTGTATGTAGGAATTTTTGAAATGGTGTATCTTTGGCTATGTGTATTTTCACCAAAAAAAAAAGGTTGAGAAGTTAGAGGGTTAATATGTTGTGGGGTTGTTAACCGATGTCATAAAACAATATGTGTACTACTGTTTCATGAGAAACTATTTGTTCTATAAGCCTTCACCTGAAGTACAATAAAATATTAAAAAAAAAAATTATCCATGTCTCATTTTAAACATTAGTTATATACAGAAAACAATAGGTAGATAGATAGATAAGAAAATTAATTATAAATAAGCCCTGGGACCTTTCTATGCCAAAAAACAGTCACTAGTCACCCAGATTACCCAAAATGCTTATAGAAAACAAATTAATTAACTACTAACTACTCCTAAAGATAATTAAGAAGGAAAATAGGATTTGGGAAAAGGGGGAGGGGAGAATGAACCTCTGCCTCTCACAGCTAAACAGAAATGACTTGAAGTCTCTGGCATTTCAATATGATTGGTACGATCATTCCATTATTCCAATGATGAAACAAATTGAAAGCTGACAGTGTATACACTTTCCTGGATTCAGAAGCAGATCATAATCAGGCATCATCTTTATTTACTGAGCACGTACTACGCATTGATAGCTCAGCAGCCCAGGAACTAACTCGGATCAGCTTAGTCCCAATGGGGTAAAGTTTGGGCATGCACGATAAAGTTTGAATTCAACTCTTATTTAGAAGGAGGGAATAAGCAAGCTGCCACAAAAGGAAGGGAAAGGGCACTGGCCCCATTCTGAGGGGGACAACGTCCCGGCGTTTCCTCAAAGGAAGTCTTATGTGTGGACCCAGGTGCTGCAGAGGGGGGCCTGGCGGGGCAGTGGGGATAAAAGACTTTCTGGAGGACCTCTGACCCCAGCCGTCCCAGGGGAAATGAGCGAGAGGGAGGCTGCTGGCGGGCAGACAAGCAGGTGTGCCCTTAAGAAGCCATGGAGATTAGCTGTGGCTTATCCAAACCTCTGCAGGAAGCAAATCTCTCCTGACTCTTGAAGGAGACCTCAGCACTCCTCTGGCATCAGATAAACCAGATGCAGGATGGACGTCAACTTGGCCTTTTGTGAGTCTGGGGCCCCAGAGCAGGAATCTGGACATCATCACACTCACCAGGGCCCCCAAAGAGAAGGAGACTTTGGAAAGTATGTTTAGAGAAATGAAAGGAGCAAAAAAGAAATGACTGCAAGGCAGGAATACAGATAGTGAAGCTCCATTTTCTATGCCACGATCTTTGTCTTTGGGACAATTGTTTGCCACCCAAATTAGACCAGTAATTATTTCCTTCTCTAGAAATTACGGCTTCTGGGGAAAATAGACAGTAACTGCCCTTTAACGGAGGTAAATCAGTGAGAACCAGTTGAGAGCGCCTCTTCCCAGGAACCCTAGGGGAAACAAGTCAGCAACATCAGCAGTGGGAAGAAGGGTAGGAACTCCGTCAGTGCAGAATGTCAGCCTGACACTATGCTAACGTTGAATGATGTAGGGGGAAAGCACTGACCTTGGATCCAGCAGACAGGCATCTGAATCTTGGTTCCGCTATGTATCAGCTGTGTGACTCTGAATAAGCCACTTAACCCCTCTAAGCATCAGTCATCGCATCCTAAAATGAGTCTAACAATGACTCCTTCATAGAGTTGTTTTGAGCATTAAATAGGATAATTTACATAAGCACCTAGCATAGTACCTGGCATATAAAACCAGTTGTCATCCAGTCGACTCACTCATGGCAATCCCATGTGTGTAACAGTACCACTATGCCGCATAGGGTTTCCATGTCTGTGACCCTTTGGAAGCAGATCACCAGGTCTTTCTTCCAAAGACTAGGTGGGTTTGAGCCACCCGGTAACCGAGCACTTAACCATTTGCACCACCCAGGGACTCCACCTGGCACACAGAAGTTGTTCTATAAAAGTTTCCTTCTTTCCAGATATAAGCTCATCCACCTATGAGCAGCTAATATTTGACAAAGCCCCAAAGTCCTTTTTTTGGGGAAAAAACAGTCTCTTTAACAAATGGTGCTGGCATAACTGGATATCCATCTGCAAAAAACTGAAACAAGACCCATACCTCACACCATGTACAAAAACTAACTCAAAATGGATCAAGGACTTAAATATAAAATCGAAAACGACAAAGATCATGGAAGAAAAAATACAGACAACACTAATACATGGCATAAACACAATCCAAACCATAGGTAACAATGCACAAGCACCAGAAGAGAGACTAGATAAATGGGAGCTCCTAAAAATCAAA
>NW_004444163.1:2126771-2163711 GCF_000243295.1 Trichechus manatus latirostris | reverse complement strand
AAACCAGAGATTTCATCAGCCTGAGACCAGAAGAACTAGATGGTGCCCGGCTACCACCAATGACCGCCCTGACAGGGAACACAACAGAGAGTCCTGGATGGAGCAGCAGAAAGATGGGGTGCAGAACTCAAATTCTAGTAAGAAGACCAGACTTAATGGTCTGACTGAGACTGGAGGTACCCCGGAAAGCATGACCCCTGGACTCTTTATCAGCCCAGAACTAAAACAATTTCCAAGGCCAACTCTTCAGACAGGGATTGGACTGGACTATGGGACATAAAGGGATACTCGTGAAGAGTGTGCTTCTTAAAGTCAAGCAGATACAAGAGACCAAAGGGGTAGCTTCTGTCCAGAGGTGAGATGGGAAGGCAGAGATGGTTCGGAGCTGGTTGAACGGACATGGGGAATCGGGGTGGAAAGGAGGAGTGTGCTGTCACAGAATGGGGTGAGCAGTTAGGGTCACATAACAATGTATGTATAAAATTTTGTATGGGAGACTAACTTGAAATGTAAACTTCATTTAACTACAACAATTTAAAAAAAAAAAAAGTTTCCTTCTTTCCTTCCCCTCTTTCAATAACCCAAACAGATAGATAAATAGGTAGGTATGTAGGTAGCTAGGTAGCTAGGTAGGTAGACAGACAGATGGGCAGACAGACAGACAAGCAGACAGATAGCTAGATAGACAGATAAAATCCTTACTATTTTACACATATATAAACCAATTCCCCGTGAGGGTAAGTTCCATGCCCAATATGTAGATGGTGAAAGGGCAGAGAACAGAATCCAGATTTTCTTGATGTCTTTGCTGCTAGGCCTTTCTGTCTCATTGACACTATAAAGATGGCCCAATACCTAGTCCCAGAAAAGACCAATAATGGTGTGACAGGAGGGAGACCACAGGAAATTTCCTGAAGAAGAAATGTGTCTATCAAGGGACTGTAGCTTTTAACAGTTTCTCAAGCCTGGTTAAAAAAAAAAAAACTCATTCAGGAAACAGGGGTTATATGGGGGTGGAAGAGTGTTACTCATAGTTATTATTAATAATATAATGAAAAGCTCTCTTATCTTTTGAATTGATTGTGCCACACAAATACCCAAGTTGAAGACAATTGACCCTGGAACAGCTCAGAACATGGAGAAGATGTCCTCCACTCAATAATAATAACAATAAAAACAATAATAGTAATTTTATTTGCAAATCCCTGCCCCCCAGCATATCTGGCAATATGAGGAGCATAACTCCAGAGACTGGTTACAGCCTTCTCTCTACCTAACTCTCCCCAATAACTTCTGTGGTAGGAGGCTGTCTTGCTGATGTCACAGGGTTGTGAATCATGGCTTGGTTTCTTCCCAGAAGTGGCTAAATTTCTACTACTAACTAAGTTATCCTGTCACCAACACCTAAAGTTTTATAATTTTAGAACTAAAAGGAATATTGTGCATGTTCTAATCTTCCCCTTTCATTTTCTACATGAAGAAATTGAAGGAGGCCCAGAAATGGAGAGTTACTTGCCTAAGGTCACAAGGTTAACTGGGCCAATTCTTAATCCAGCACCCACCTCCTCCACTGGTGCCCCAGGACTTCAGGAACCCATGTGGATGGAAGAGACAATGTCCTTGTACAATCGTTACTGTCACCACAGAGCTAACAGTTGCCGTGGAGTGAACTGAGACTCGTGGCAACCCCACGTAAGTCAGAGTAGTACTGATCTACATAGGGTTTTCAGTGGCTGACTTTTCTGAAGTAGATCATCAGGTCTTTCTTTCGAGGCACATCTGGGTGGGTTTGAACCACCAACCTTTTGGTTAGCAGCTGAGAACTTAACCGTTTGTGCCACACAGGGCTGGAAGAGACCATTTCCTTACACAGTCATTATCATCACCACAGAGATAACGGTGCACAGAGCCCATGATAAAGGCACTCAAAGCCAAATGCAATTAAAAAAATTATTAAGACATATATTCAGATATTCCATTAAACCTCCTCAGAAAAAGTACAAAAATAAAATGCCAAGAAGTCCTTGAAAGCAGCATTACATTTTCTGAAAAAAAATTCAGAGATTTTTTTTTTTTGGCTCCTCAAGGCAGTCAAAAATTTTTAAATATCCATAATTATTATGGAGATTGAAAATCACCATAAAAGATATCATTTAGTTTATTCTCATCATATCTAATAGAGTTTTCTCATTCGACCACCGACTATGTGCCAGGTATATGCTAAATGCTAGGACTACAAAGATAAACAGCAACAGTTTATGTGCTTGAGAAATTCACTGTCCATGGAGGAGGAAAAGCAGGTACCGCAATCTCCATCCCCGTCAGTAAAATCATCAGGAGTCAGCATAGGGCTCTAGTGTTCCGGCCAACAGGGCGACGACTCAGCTAGGCAGGGCCCCCAGGGGACCCACTCCCAAAGAAACCTTAAGATTCTATGTGAAAGTATGATACACAGAGAGAAGAAGGGGAAAAGCCTTGTTGAAGAAAACTGGTAAACTATAGAGCCCTATCAAGTCTTTCTTGCAGACCATAAGCCCCACCAGACGTTTGCAAACCAATAATGTTCAATTTCTTTGTTAACAGAAGTAATTTTAAGAGCCATCTTCATCTCTATGAGCTAGATGTATGAGGACAGACAAAAACAGACACACATCATTAATTTTTGCTCTTGACTCTTGAGGGTTGTGCTTTTTGTCTTATGACAGGGGCATCCATACTGAGGCAACCGTTGCAGTTGTTTGGTACATTTTGGAAATAAAATGTTAAACTTGACCATAAGGACTTACCGGTTATATTTCATCAGAGATCTAGTCTAGGTCTCAGGTCTCCTTCAGTAGTTCCTGGAAGTACTGTTGTCTTGGAAAGATGAGGTTCTGGATGTGGAACACTGGAACCTTTACTGAGAGTGAATACAAGAAAGAAATATTACCTGAGGTAAGGTAAACGACTCTCCTATGACTCCAACACACACATGCCTCATCCAATTTATTAGTACCCTTAGAAAGTCGGAATCTTGCTGGTTAGCAGTTTGAATCCACCAGCCGCTCCTTGGAAACCCTATGGGGCAGTTCTACTCTGTCCTATAGGGTAGCTATGAATCGGAATCAACTTGACGGCAATGGATTTGTTTTTTGTTTTTTGTTTTTTTTTTGGGACTTAGAAAGTCACATCTTTATTCAAAATATTTAACAAGCAGCCTTGTTATGTCTTTTCTGTGTTATGTACTCTGCTAGGTTTAGGGTATGTCTAAATAAGATACAATCCCAGCATTCAATAACTTTACATCCTAGAGTGTGAGAAAGCATTAAAGAATTAATGATAATGCAGTAACCTGGGATATAGTGTTTAACTGTCTGCATTAGCTAAAGGAAGCACATACATGTCCCTCAAGCCCCTTTCAGATGAGAAACCTAAAGGTCAGAGAAGGTTAATCAAGTAGAATGACTTCACACATTGCGCTTGATGACATGGCTGTCTTAAATCCATATTTCCTGATGCCCCAGTAAACCAGTGGCTGTGGAATCAATAGACTCATGGTGACCTCATGTGTGTCAGAGTAGACCTGTGCTCCACAGGGTTTTCAGTGGATAATTTTTTGGAAGTAGATTGTCAGGACTTTATTCTGAGGAGCCTATGGATAGACTCAAACCTCCAACCTTTCTGTTAGCAACTGAGTACATTAACAGTTTGCACCACTCCCCTGATGCCCGCCATCCCTGTTATTAATTATCTGGTCTCTGTCTGTACTTGACTGGAGCCTGAAGGTGAGGGTTCCACCCCTCTGATCATCCCTAGAGGAGACACGCCCTGTCCCTTGGCCACAGAATATGCTGCCATACCTTTGCTCAGAAAGGCAAGCAGCCAGGAGTGTAAATGACAAATCTGTCAGCACCACTCTCCAAACTGCGAGGTTGGCATTGTTTTCATGAATTAAATGTGACATATCACCACGATTACATGGCTCCTGATAGACCTCACCACCTGACATGCTGCTTCAGCCTAATTCCCAGACTGTTTCAGACACCCAAACAAATTTAACACTTTCCCTGATGATGCAAAATTGTGAGTGTGTGTGTTTCTAAACTCCATGCAACTGCATCAGCATCAATTAAATATTTATCAGACTTCCAGTGACCTATGAAAAGCATCATCAGTTGGCCCTTGGAGCATCAGCATTGGCTATTTTTAAAAGCCAGCTTCCAGCTTCGGTCAGAGGATGTAGTTACACCCCAATAAAGAGCTCTCACTCTCTTTTGTACTGGATCCATCCACCAGCCTGAATGAAGCTTTTAGGACCAGCAAGAACCAGATGGCCCTCCAAGATCATTTCTGAATCTTTGGATCTGAGTCATTTGTATACGGAAGACTTCACAAAATAGCAATCTGGGTAACAGGCTCCAGGCTGAGGCCAGCTTTCCAGACAGCCCATCTTTGCCTACAATCGAGAAGACAATATTGTAGGGCTCCACAAAAATATTATAGCATGTATCTATATGTGTAACATCAAATACATGAAGTGTCCCTGTCAAGCTGTCACTGAAATGGTATTTTGTCACAACTACCGCCCCTCCCCAATTATTTTTGTTTTTTCCATTGAACCTAAAATTCCCTTATTTGCTATTGTTGTTAGTTGCCATTGAGTTGGCTCCGACTCACGGCAACTTTATTTATAACAGAAGGAAACTCTGCCTGGTCCTGTGGCATCTCCATGATCTTTGATATGCTTGAGCCCATTGTTATCACTGGTCTATCAGTTTGTCATACTGTGGTGGCTTGCATGTTGTTGTGATACTGGAAGCTACAACACCAGTATTTCCAATACCAGCAAAGCTACACATGGTGGACAGGTTTCAGCAGTGCTTCTAGACTAAGACAGATGAAGAAGAAAGACCTGGAAATCTACTTCTGAAAATTAGCCAGAAAAACCTGATGGATCATAATTCCTGCATAGTTCAGGCATAAAGACAGCTTTGTGAATCAGCCAGCAGAGGGTACTATAATACTGGTATAATAATCCAAATCACAACAAATTCAGAACTGAAAAAGATTTAGACTAATTAAAATGGGCTGTAGTGTGATTAAGTGCTGGGAGCTCATACCTAGAAAGAGGAGGGTGTGGTATGGAAGAGATGGAACTAGATGGAACTAGTGGGGACAGCATGCTTATCTGAGGAAGAGGTGAGGCAGCAGTGTGAGTTTACTATTACAAGTCCAAGGAGTGGGAGGAAATCCAGGCTCAAAAGTGGAAAGAGATCAAAATTAAAGGGTCATCTTACCAATTCCACTCCTTGGTATTTACTCTGGAGAAATGAAACTTAGGTTCCCACAAAATACTGTACTCAAATATTTATAGTAGTTCTAGTCATAAGTATCCAAAACTGAAAACAAGACAATTTTGCTTAAACCAGTGAACGGATAAACCAACTGTGGTACATCCATACAATGGAGTACTACTCAGCAATAAAGAAAAAAAAAAAACTATTGATGCATACAACACAGATGAATCTTAAAGGCATTATGTGGAGCGAAAGAAGCCAGTCTCAAAAAAGTTACATAGCATGTAATTCCATTTATATGACATTCTCAACAGATCAGTGGTTTCTAGGTGTTGGGGCTGAGAGGAGAGGATACTACAAAGGGAGAGCATGAAGGAATGTTTTGGAGTGATATCCTGCTTTTGGTGATGATTACTTAAATCTTT
This sequence comes from Trichechus manatus latirostris, assembly GCF_000243295.1. Classification (NCBI taxonomy): domain Eukaryota; kingdom Metazoa; phylum Chordata; class Mammalia; order Sirenia; family Trichechidae; genus Trichechus; species Trichechus manatus. Next base: position 2,158,010 of record NW_004444163.1, on the reverse strand, counting down.
ACATATGTTAAAATTCATAGAACCGTACACCAAAAAGCCAGTTGTACTATATGTTAATTTATAAAAAAGATTTTAAAAAGAGAAAAAATACATAAAAATATCAAAGGGGTTAAGTTGAGGGGCAGGATAAGATACACAGATAAAAGTTAGGTCAATCCATGATCATTATCAGGAATGTGTGGTTGAGGTAAAGCATGGAAAGTCAGAAGTAGAACTGAGCCCAAGACGAAAGGCTGACAAACTAAGAGAGAAGATCAGGCTCCTCACAGCCAACTGGTTGATATAACACAGTCGTGTGTCACTGAGTGCCAGCAATTTAAGCTGAAGGGACCAGAGGAGCCAACTGGACCCATGTGGTAGCAACTGAGCAGAAAGTCTGCCACTTAATGTTCATGCAGTACCAGTCTCTGCTCACCCTTAGGGACTGTTATGGATTGAATTGTGTCCCCTGAAATATGCATTGTAAATCCTAACCCCCCTAGTGGTTACAATCCCCTTTGCAAATGCATTTTCATTGTTATGTTAATGGAAAATTATTAGTGTAGGGTGTGTCTTAAGGCAATCTCTCTTGAGATATAAAAGAGATTAAACAAGCAAGCAAGAGAGCAGAGATGGGGGGAGATAAATGCCATGTCTCATGATGATCACCAAGGAGCAAAGGAATAGAAGCTGAAGGACCTTCCCCCAGATCTGACATAGACAGAAAGCATTCTCCTAGAGCCAGTGCCTAGATTTTGGACTTCTAGTCTCCAAAACTGTGAGAAAATAAATTTAGGTTTGTTTAAGCCACCCATGTGTAGTGTTTCTGTTATAGCAGCACTAGATAAGTAAGACAGGGACCAACATCCATGGGAGTGTAGAACAGCCTCAAGTTATTTCTTCATCACACTTGCTCAGTGGCTTTGGTTGAGAGGGCAAGTGACAAACAAAAGCTATATAAATCTAATCTAACCTTCTCATTGATAGATGTGGAACCTGAGAGAGCAAAGAAGTATGAGTCCCCAAAATCACAGAGCATGTGAGTATCCTCAGTGGCCCTGAATTCCAGCTCAGGACTTTTCCCCAATGCTTTGATGTCACACCCTCAGTCAGCTCTCTAGCCTGGGATGGCATTTCTTCTCAGCTGTTTTGGGTAGATGAGACTATGTTTTACATTTAAAAAATACCAAGACAGAAGAGAAGCTAGATAACTGGAAGCCACTAAAAATCAAACACTTATGCTCATCCAAAGACTCCACTAAAGGAATAAATAGACAACCCACAGACTGGGAAAAAAATTTTGGCTATGACATATCTGATCAGGGTCTAATCTCTAAAATCTACAAGTTACTGCAAAACATCAACAACAAAAAGACAAATAACCCAATTAAAAAATGGGCAAAGAAAAATAGGCACTTTACCAAAGAAGACACTCAGGCAGCTGCCAGATACATGAGGAAATGCTCACAATTATTAGCCATTAGAGAAATGCAAATCCAAACTAAAATGAGATACCATCTCACCCCAACAAGGCTAGCGTTAATCCAAAAAACACAAAATCATAAATGTTGGAGAGATTGTGGAGTGACTGGAACACTTATACACTGCTGGTGGGATTGTAAAATGGTGCAACCACTTTGGAAATCAATTTGGTGCTTCCTTAAAAAGCTAGAAATAGAAGTACCATATGATCCAGCAATCCCACCCCTTGGAATATATCCTAGAGAAATAAGAGCCATCACATGAATAGATGTGGGCACATCCATGTTCACTGCAGCACTGTTCACAATAGCAAAAAGATGGAAACAACTTAGGTGCCCATCAACAGACCAACGGATAAACAAATTATGGTATATTCAGACAATGGAATACTATGCAACAATAAAGAACAATGATGAATCCTTGAAACATCTCACAACATGGATGAATCTGGAAGGCATTATGCTGAGTGAAATTAGTCAGTCGCAAAAGGACAGATATTGTATGAGACCACTATTATAACAACTCAATAAAAGGTTTAAACACAGAAGAAAATATTCTTTGATGGTTACAAGAGTGGGGAAGGAGGGAGAGGAGAATTCACTAACTGGACAGTATACAAGAATTATCTTAGGGGAAGGGAAGGACAGCACACGATACAGGTGAAATCAGCACAAGTGGACTAAACCAAATGCTAAGAAGTTTCCTAAACACAACCAAACTCTTTGAGGGGCAGAGTAGCAGGGGTCTGGGGACCACAGTTTTGGGGGACATCTAGGTCAACTGGCATAACAAAGTTTATTAAAAAAATGTTCTGCATCCCACTTTGGTGAGTGGCGTCTGGGGTCTTAAAAGTCTGCAAGCGGCCATCTAAGATGTATCAATGGGTCTCAACCCATCTGGAGCAAAGGGGAATGAAGAACACCAAAGACACAAGGAAAATATTAGCCCAAGAGACAAAAAGGCCACATAAACCAGAGACTCCATCAGCCTGAGACCAGAAGAACTAGATGGTGCCTGGCTACCACCAATGACCACCCTGACGGGGAACACAACAGACAGTCCCTGACAGACCAGAAGAAAAGTGTGGTACAGAACTCAAATTCACGTAAAAAGACCAGACTTAATGGTCTGACTCAGACTAGAGGAACCCCAGAAGATATGGCCCCCTGACTCTCTGTTAACCCAGAACTAAAACCATTCCCAAAACCAACTCTTTAGACAAAGATTAGACTGGACTGTAAAACATAAAATAATACTCATGAAGAGTGTGCTTCTTAGTTCAAGTAGATACACAAGACTAAATGGGCAGCTCCTGTCCAGAGGTGGGAAGAGAAGGCAGAAAGGGATAGGAGCTGGTTGAATGCACATGGGAAACCTGAGGCAGAAAGGGGGAGTATGCTGTCACATTATAGGGATTGCACCTAGGCTCACATAACAATATGTGTATAAATTTTTGTATGAGAAACTAACTTGAGCTGTAAACTTTCACCTAAAGCACAATTAAAAATAAAATAAATACAGAGACAAAGATGACTCCAGAGCAGCCCATTAAAATCCACTGAAAAATGTTAAAGCCTTTACTACCTACCTTAACCCCTTACTTACTGCTGTTATTGTTCTTTTCTCAAATGAATTGTCTATTAATTCCTGTGTCTGATTCCTTGATTAAGCCTTTTCTTAACCAAGCTATTAAATCCAATGATTAGATGGGGTGATTAAAAAAGTAGTCAAAAAGTTCTTACGTATCAAATCATCTCTTATGCCCTGTCCATGTTTCATTTCTGTTTAACTTTGGAGAGCTCAGGAATGACAAGACTGTCTTACATATGTGGTTCCTTGAATTGAATGGTATGTTAGAAAAGTCCTGGTTGAGAATTTGAGATCTAGATACTGATCCAGCTCTCCTGATAATGGATGTGAGATTGTTAGTAAGTTACTTCCTTTCTCTGAGCCTTAATTTCCTCTTCTATATAATGAGCTGGTTAGATTAGATCTTTAAGGTACTTTCTAGTCCTAAAATGTTACATTTCAGTGTTAGTCTTAAATATAGATGGCAAATAACTAAATTGATGCAGAAAAGAACTGATAATATTCAGTTTAACGCAACAAATATTTACTCTATTTAAAGGCCACAAATTAGTCAGAAGGAATGTAATAATAATCAACAAGAAATGAAACCACTTTTAAGGACACACAAAGTAACAGATCAGAATAAGGGTCTGGAGATAAAGGATCTAGATTCAAGGCACACTAATCCACTTATAACCACTTGGGCCATTTGTTTAACATCTCCGAACCTATTTCTTCATCTATAAATTGTCAATAATAATGGCTGCTTCTAGGAGTGAAGAATAAATGAGGATATATTAGTTTTTATTATTAAATCATTTATATTACCGTCCTACCCTTTTGCATTGGGCAAATCTGCTGAAAAAGACTTCTTTAAAGTGTTGAAAAGCAAAGATGTCACTTTGAGGACTAAGGTGTGCCCGACCCTAGCTGTGATCTTTTTCAATGGCTTATATGCATGCGAAAGCTGGACAATGAATAAGGAAGATCAAAAAGAATTGATACCTTTGAACTACGGTGTTGGCAAAGAATATTGAATATACCATGGACTGCCAGAAAAATGAACGAGTCTGTCTTGGATGAAGTACAGCTAGAATGCTCCTTAGAAACGAGAATGATGAGATTTTGTCTCACATACTTTGGACACGTTATCAGGAGGGATTAGTCCCTGGAGAAGGACATCATGCTCGGTAAGATGGAGGGTCAGCAAAAAAGAGGAAGACCCTCGACAAGATGGATTGACACAGTGGCTGCAACAATGGGCTTCAACAGCAACAATTGTGAGGATGGTGCAGGACCAGGCAGTGTTTTGTTCTGTTGTACGTAGAGTCGCTATGAACTGGAACCAACTAGATGGCACCTAACAACAACAACCCTCTTGAAACAGTATTTTTCTTTCTCACATCATACCTTTTTGAAAATTATTTCCATTTTTAATCCCCTCCTCATCTCTCCAAGTTGAATATCCTATTAATGCTTTGAGATGCAACTCTAGTTCCACTTCTCCACAAATCTTCATCTGTCTGTTCCAGCCAACACAGATCTCCCTTGCTTCTGGCTTTCTGATGTCTTTATTTTATTACATCACACTTTTTAGTACTTATATGGTATCTTCTATTGTTGCACAATTGACTTCGCTATCTATGGCTTTAAGCTCTCCTAAACTCCAGCTTCTTATGTTACCAACAGCCTACAGGGAACTCAAATTCTACAAGGATCAATTAGAACCCATGTACTTGCTCCTCTTCTTGGGCTCAAGTCAGTGTACAATATTTCAATTGCTTAAACTAGATACCTAATATCATTTTTCCTCTCTGTCAGACTCTCCTCCAATTTGTTACATTTAATTCCAACCTCATATCTCTCTCAAATCCATCCTTTCTCATCTCCATGGTCACTACCTTACTTTAGCATCTCTTGGCTAGATTAGCATAATAGCAGAGGACAGAATGTGTCAATATCACCTAGCAAGACTTTTCAGAATATGTTTGCTTACATTCCCATCATCCCATGTCATATCAGAAACTTGGCTGAGGGAGAAGATAGAAGACTGGGAAAAATCAGTCTTATGCATATTGTAAAAGTTTCTCAGGTTATTTGGATATATCGCCCATTCCTATTGAGAATCACTGTTTTATTCTTTACCCTCTGCAATCCCTTCTCCACTCCACTGCCCAAATTACTTTTCAAAACTTCAAATCAAGTGAGGTCTCTCTCATGTTTAAAATGATAATAATAACTTATTTCTGCTTTTCAGAAACAGACAAACAACAGATTCTTCAGTCTGGCTTTCACATTCTGACTTCAGGCCACTTTTCTGATCTTAATTCTCTCCAGCTCTTTCCATGCTCCATATATTCTGTCCAAGCCAAAAAGGCTATGTTCTCCTAAACACACCATACATTTTCACAGTGCCATGCCCTTGTTCATACTGTCTTATCTTCTTGGAATGCCCTCTTATTCTTATTCCACTCTCCCTGAAAAAATTCCACTCAACTTGCAGTGCTCAGACAAGCTGCCACCTCCTCTATGAAGCCATCACCAATACCTACTCTCTTCCAGGCAGAGTTAATAACTCCCTTCTCTACATTCTCATACCATTCTGATCAGAGGGCTAGTCATAGCATCTATCAAATGGTAGTTTGGTCAGACCACCCTTCTCTACTCCCTCATAGAGTATATGGTTCCCTCCTTTGGTGTCCTAAATAACTTTGTCTATACATCCATTAGAACCTACACCATATTCTACTGTGTGTAAGGTGTTTATCAACTTATTTGTCAACAAAATAGACAGTGAGTGCCTCAAAGACAGACACTATCTTACCTTTCTTTGAATCCCCAGCACAGAGCAAATGCCCATGATTTTAATGGGCACTAAATAAATAATTCTTTAGTCAAGATTCAATTCAGTTATCATCTCCTTCGGTAAGCCCCTCTCAGACCCAAGAAATGGTAGTTCTCTGCTCTGTCACCAAAGCTCACTGTACATGCCATGTTTTATTGAAATTATCCACTTGCAGTCCATATATACTTCACTAGACTGTAAGTTCCTTAAGGGCAGGGACCATGGTTTTATCTCCCTTTCCCTGTGGCACATTGCATAGTGCCTAAAAATAGTTCCATTCATGAATACTCTGGAACAACTAAATTGAATTTAGTGCCATATCTTGTCAGGTGATAAACTCTTCAAGGACACTTACTGCCTCTTTTACCACTCTCACATTTCAACAGCACATCCTCCAGCCCTGGATCAAGATCAAGAAATATTTGACAATCGACAAATTCTTAGTTGAATATTCCTGCCTGTAAGAGAACACAGTGTCCCTCTTAGTTGTGCTCCCATGAAAGGAAGGATTTAATGTGTTAATGTCTATACCCCAACTCTATTTGTTGTCTCTAAAGGGAGAAACAGTTAATTTCCCTGTCCCATTAATATCCTGGTATTTCAGCATGATTAGCAACATCATGGTAAATGGAGAAAATACGGAAGTTGTCAAGGATTTCATTTTACTTTGATCCACAATCAACGTCCATGGAAGCAGCAGTCAAGAAATCAAAAGACGCGTTGCATTGGGCAAATCTGCTGAAACAGACCTCTTTAAAGTGTTGAAAAGCAAAGATGTCACCTTGAAGATTAAGGTGCACCTGATCCAATCCATGGTGTTTTCAATGGCCTCATATGCATGCAAAAGCTGGACACTGAATAAGGAAGACCGAAGAAGAATTGACACCTTTGAATTATGGTGTTGGCAAAGAATATTGAATATACCACGGATTGCCAGAAGAACGAACAAATCTTTCTTGGAAGAAGTACAGCCAGAATGCTCCTTAGAAGCAAGGATAGCAAGACTTCATCTCACGTACTTTGAACATGTTATCAGGAGGGACCAATCCCTGGAGAAGGACATCATGCTTGGTAAAGTAGAGGGTCAGCAAAAAAGAGGAAGACCCTCAACGAGATGGACTGACACAGTGACTGCAAAAATGGACTCAAAGAGCAAAGACTGTGAGGATGGCATTAGGACCAGGCAGATTTCCTCCTGTTGTACCTAGGGTTGCTATGAGTTGGAACTGACTGGATGGCACACAACTAACAATTTCAGCATGATTAGTGAAGTCATGAGAAAAGTTGGATCTGTCCCTGTTCCAATTTCCAGCTTATTGACCTGGGCCAATACGAGCCAATCCCCTTCTCTCCGGTCATCCCAATATGTTCATCAGATTGGCATGTGTCATATTAACCTTGTCCTGAAAAAATAAATAAAATAAACATGGAAATAAAATTCTGAAGAAAATTCAAAATCATGCATAGCATATGACAAGTTCTAGTCAAGCAAAGCTGAGAGTTGGGCGACTGTTCATAAATTCATAATACATAGGCCATTTGGATAATGAAAACTTATAAAATTACTTTATCCCCAACTGAAGTGCTTTGCAATTTTGTTTTGTTTTTAATAAGCTAAAATATCAGCATATTTATGGGAATAAACCCAATCTCACATCATTATTATTAAAAATAAAAGTTATGAAGACCCTGTGTAGTATGTTTTATTTTAAGCAATAATAATTACAATGTAAAAAAAAATATCAATAAAAGCTTTCTTTTTCTCCGTTGTTTAAATAAAATAGCACAAATATCCCTACACAAGTTTATAAACTGACCAATCATTTTTGAAGGCCTGGGTACTACAACTTAGATAACACCATCATCCAAAATATTAAGCTAGCTACTGAGCAACAAATGGGGAGATAGTTTTTCTGGAAGTTGGGAAATCACATTAACATGAGTCAAAAAAAAAAAAACAAGCCCAACATTGATCATAACACATCAGCTGGGAAGAAGGATGGAGAACATGGTTGTCATCACAATATATCACAGTGGCAGAGATGTCAAACGATTTTAGAGTTTCTTCTAGATAGGTCTATTATGAAATTACTTGGAGGCAGAAAATAATGGCCCTGCAACTCTTACTTAAGGTAAAAGACATGGAATATCAGTGAACTTTAATTCACATTTTATGATTTTATTTAAAACTCCCCAGAGTCATGATTACTGAAAAATTCTATGATATAAGATGGATGATTTTCTTGCTGCAGTGAGGTCATTTGTGTGATTAGCTGCAATGCAGTATTTTAAGCCTCCATCGAGAAGAATGAAATGAAGTAAAGAATTAAGGCAATAGTCCAGATCAGTCTTGTAAAATCTGATGCTAGATGAAAAATAGAGTGGTCTTGGTTTGAGTGATCACAACTGATTGTTGCTACAACCAAAATTCATTGGTATAAAAGAGGTGATGTGCGATATCCAAAATAACTAGTCTTAGTCAGAGAAGGACAGGTCCCAATTAAGACTACCAGCCTGTAGACCTGAATTGCCATTTTAGATCATTTCTCCAACCTGGGTTGGATTCCCAAACAATGCACCCCATTCGTAGTCTCCTCTTGTCTGTCAGTGGAGGCTTGTGTGTTGCTATGATGATGAAAGGGCTTCAGCAGAGCTTCCAGACTAAGACAGACTATGAAGAAAGGCCTGGCGATCTACCCACGGAAACCAGCCAAGGAAACACCTATGGAGCATTAGATAGGAAACTTAGGGGGCAGTGAGTTTATGTTGATGGGGGAGGAACAACTCAGAAAAGGAGGATGAGAATGGTTGCACAACTTCAAGAATGTAATCAATGTCACTAAGTTATACATGTAGAAATTATTGGATTGTTATATTTTCTGCAGTGTATATTCTCAACAACAATAATAAATTATTTTAAAAAATAATAATAAAAAAGAAAAGAAAATCTTATGGAGCAGAACAGTTTGATCCACAACCAATCATGGGGATGGTGCAGGACCAGACAGCATTTCCTTCTGTTGTGCATGGGATCACCATGAGAGAGGGACCGACTCCACGACAGCTAACTACAACAACAACAACTACCCTATGTCCTATTTTTGTAAAAACTTTACATGAAAAGAAAGTTCAAAGTTCCTTCAAACATCTCAAGAGGTTCATTCTTTCTAACAGGAAGTAGGTCTCTGAAACTAGAAAAGTACATCATATTGAAATAATTTGCCCATTGGGTTATGAGTTTCTTAAGAGGCTGCTAAGAGTTGGAATCCACTAGACAGCATCTTGTTTGTTTTTTGGTTAAGCATAATCTAGGTTTGGGTCCCACTAACCAACCCAAAACAAGAACTGAACTTGAATTTGATCTCAAGTGTAACCTTGAAAAGTAACGCACAGTGACACAAGATGTTGGGCTGGGAAGCTACAGCTGGTAGCCTCAGTACATGATCCAGAACCTCATGTTTCTCAACCCAGGCTAAACCAAAGTTCTCCTTAAGCCTCTGTTTCCCTTTATGTATGTCGGGGGGGAGAATCCTGCTTTCAAGAGTATGAAGATGAATTAGGTTGTGACAGTCAATCTAATTCAGCTTCTCAGGAAAATGTTTTTCAGCAATAACAATCACCTGATTTCTTCAAGAAATTAAACAATATGAATAAATTACATTTATTCTATGAATTCTTGATTTATGCTTGGATGGCCTGATCTCTATGGTGGCATACAGCTGGTGTTTCTTGTTGGGCTTTATTTTTGTTCTCCATTGCCGGTGGCTGGGGGACTGGTGGGACGAAGGGATCAAAGGGAGAGAGGGGCACTAAATGAGATTGAAGAGGGTTAAAGAGGTATTACAAATTTGCTAACTTTTGAAGGATTGCTAATCGGAGATATCCCTGTTAATAATTTCCCCCACACTATTTTTTTTAGCACTCCCAGAGTAGACATTTTACATACACGTAAACAGTTGGCCCTCTGTATCCCCCAGTTCCGCATCAGCAGATTCAACCAACTGCGGTTCGAACATATTTGGGGGGATGAGAGAAGGGGTGGGGGGTGAGGGTAGGGGTCGGGGGTGAGGATAGATGTTGGGGGTGTGGAGAGGGGAGTTCCAAAAAGCAAAACTTGAATTTGCGGTGCGCTGAGCACTATGCTGCATCCACACAAATGAAATGGTGCGTAGGCATACCAGCTGTAGCCTCCACCATTTCACGGATCCTCAGTCTCTCTCCAGCTCTAGTTGTTTGAGTTTGCAAAGACTGAGAAAGCATTAACAACTACTTATATAATACTTACATTGTATTATAAGTAATGTAGAGACAATTTAAAATATATAGGAGGATGTGCAAGTAGGTTATATGCAAATACAACACCATTTGATATAATGGACTTGAACATCCTCAGATTTCGGTATCCATGGGGGTCCTGGAACCAATTCCCCGTGGATACCGAGGGACGACTGTACTCTTCTCATTCTTCAAGATCTGTGTTCAGAGAAGTGGGTAGAGGAGTCATTTTTCCAAATCATTACTGATTCTTTTATATTACCCGTACCTGTTGCCATGGAGTCGATTCCAACTCATAGGGACTCTATAGGACAGAGTAGAACTGTCCCATTGGGTTTCCAAGAGCAGCTGGTGGATTTGAACTGCTGACCTTTTTGGTTAGTAGCTGAGCTTTTAACCACACATTAAATGAATACAAAAATAACCCAATCCTGTATTAGTACGTAATTTCCCTTAGGATATTCTTGGGAGTTTTATGATCTACTAACAAGTGTCTACTTTAAAAGTATCAAAATAATGTCATTCCTTTTCAAGGAAATCCCAAACATCTGCTGTTAGCCTAGCAAGTCTAAGTGAATGGTATCATCCCAAATCTGGGGAAAAATTAAGCTTTGTCAAAGCATCCTTCATAGATGGGCTCTTCATTTTCTATATTTGCCTATTTTTAAATCCAACTCCTTGAACATGAAACATCATATCCAAATGCCATCCCTTTGCTAATTTAATAAGCCATTAAGAGCTTTCTAGTTGCTTCTCAAAACATTCCAAGAACATTGTGCTGTGCTGGTTGATTAGCACTGTAGAAAGTCTTCATTTTGCTAATATGTTTCACATTTCTTATGAGTATTAGGAGTCCTACACAACAGTGGATATTAAATGAACATTACCTTAGAAGGCCTTATAGAATTGTGTAGCGGAATGCTCTATTCATTCAAAATGTCCAGCTCAGCTTTGTCCTCCCAATTGGGAAAGAAAAAGAAAAATCCAAAGGGGTTTAGAAAGTGAGAACCTTGAAAAGTGTGTCTGCTATTCAGCTGTAGATTTCCAGAAGCGCATGCATTTAAAAACGAAAAGTTTTCCAATTCATGAGAGGATTGGAAATGAGTGTGGCATTTTTTATCACAAATTGCCATTTTAGTAGTTATTTTAAATCAGCTGGAGGTCACTGAAACTAGAAATGTCTATTTTATCCTCTACGTACATGTGATCTTTTGCTTGATTCATGGTATGCAGTTCTTCTAAAATGCCAAAAGCTGCTATCTTTCCCGTTCCTTTTTTATACCTGTACGGCCCAGAAGATATAAGGCACAGGCAATATTTTGACCACATTGTGTTCAATATGTAAAATTTTGGAGGTAGACTGAGTCCATCTTCAAGAAATCCCAGGTTAGGTCTTCAGTCTGATTTGCAAGTTTTTTATCTACTGGACCAACTACAGATAATTGTGTGAAATATTTGGGTTAATGGCTGAACTTGAAACTATGCCTTTAAAATGTCTGGAGATTGACCTTGGCCACAAGATCAGCTGTTCCTTTCAAGCTGTTCCAGAAGAAGTTAAATATCTGCAAGGGGCCCAGGCTAAAAAGAGAGGGGGTTCCCTCCCAGTCTGTTTTTCCATGGGCTATGAGCATTCCTTCCTTCTAGCTCCTTGGAGAACTCCACTGTTTTAGAGGGCAAAAGGTACTTGTCGAGACCACTTCAATCATACAGACCCTGAGCCTTTCATTAACTTCTTTGCCCTTTCTAGTATTTAAAAAACAGTAACAAAAACAACCACAAAACCAACTGCCATGCAGTCAACCCTGACTCATGGTGACCCTACGTGTGTCAGAGTAGAACTATACTTCATAGGATTTTCAGTGGCTGATTTTTTGGAAGTAGATTGCCAGGTCTTTCTTCCGAAGTATTTTAATGTGCCCTTTTTAAAGTGCCCTGTAATATTTAACCTTTTCTTCTCCATTTCCCCCTTTACCAAGTACAACTGATCAGAAGATGGGTCTTCCCATGCCTCACTGTTCAAAACTCCCTGAAGAAGTTAGCAATACCAACTTCCCCTTTTACAAAGGCCTTTGGAAACATTTGTTTAAATCTGAATTTTGAATCAGCCCCAAATGACTGTTCCTTGGCAAAGGATATGTAACATTATCGCAGATAAATTTTTCTTGGTCACAATTCCTGGCGAAGAGTTGCAACACGGGCCATGCAGTCAGTTGCGTGCTGGAAATTAAACAGTAACTACCAGGGTGGCCGCAATTAAATTCAGACTTACATTCAAACCACGGCCCGCTCAGCATTTCAAGAAGTTTACTTTCTGTAGACATTTCAAAATGTCTTTTCACAGAAAAGGAGGCAGGGTGGCTGGATCTGCATCTCCTAAATCAAGGCAATGAAAACGGAAAGGGAGAGAGGGTATTTGCAATGTGCCAAACTAGCTGTTCATAGACATGGAGATCTCAGACTTTCAGTTTAGGGTGTTTTTTTTATGGAACCCAAAGTTGTTCTACCCCCACATTCACTGAGACTGCAATCATTATTTGGAAAAGAAAGAAATCAAAAGCTCATATTAAACATCAACCCAGCAGCATATGTTATAAAATGGAATAGCTACTCGAAAGAAAGTATTTCCTCCCTTGCATACGGATATACGCTCTTTTGACTTAAAAGTACAATTTAGAATTGAAATTCTGAATGTTTACCACATTCTGAAAATAGTAAAGAGTCCTGGTCTCAGAAGTTAGCTGGCTTAAGAAAAAGAAAATCAAATTGGAGTATTTCTTTTTGATAATTCCAGGTAGTATAACATTTAAAAGAAAGAAAACTATGGAGAATCATTTATAGGTATGTGATTTTTTTCTAAGTTAAAACAAACTCTAAGATTTACAAATTTGTTTGTTTGGCAAAATTATTTGAATACTGAGTTCAGATTTAATCTACCCTTCTGATTCTATGTATGTTTAATCACTTCCATTTATTTGCAGAAATATGTTGCATATCAACTAACATCTCTGAAAAAAATTCCTAGTATTTTCATGCTTATGTCAAATGTCTATTTGAAATATTTTCTTAAAAAAACTACTTTGAGGGTGTAACTCTGTAACCTTTGAAAACTTTGGGGGTTACCAGAGGAGTTGACCTGTTCATATAAGATAATCACTTGTACATAAATGTCACCCAAAAGAAGAACTAAGTTTAAGGTGCAAAATAACATACAACCAAGAATTAAAGCCATATTAAAGATGATCAAAACCTTTTTTTTCTTGTACTGTACAACATTACAAAAGCAAATTTCACATGCAAGCCTAAATAATCTGAAAAAGACAATCACCGATTCAGGCAGAACTGATTTCAATAATTGAGCAAATCACAAGCAACAGACCTGGCCTTCCTTAACATTTCCATCTAGTTCTAGAACTGAACAAAAATAAACAGAAAGCTTGACCAATGAATAAGACTTTTCTCATGATTTTTTTTTTTTTTGTTAACTGAAAATGCAGCAGAAAACAAATACCGCCATGGAAGCCCCTCCGAAGAAACTGCCTTTGGCATCTAGGTAAGAGAAACAAACCTGCAAAGCATCACCCTCCACCTCCCACTCGAATCCTGCACTCTTGCTATATTTCCTAATTTTGTGCACTGTATTGCTGAGCTGTTTATCAAAACAGTGTACAATAAAAAAGGCTCTGCTCTGCGACTCCATGAACTCGTGCAGTTTTCCCCCTCCTCCTGGACAGAGGCCACTGGTCACGGAAAAGCTCAAAAAAAAAAGCAAAGCAGTGAGAGCAAAGAAACAATAGACAACCACCCTGGCTTTGACAATGCCTTTCCTCAACCCTCTTTCTGCTCCTGCTGTGACACTTGCATTCAACAGCAAGGGCGGCTGCCATCCGATGCATGGACAATGGATTGAGGAATACAAGGCAGGGGGGAAAAAAGGAAATTAGATGAATTCTGAGCTAAAACGGCAGGGCTCTCACCTTTTCCGGTTTTGTTTTGGTGTTTTTTTTTTGGTTTGTTTGTTTTTGTTTTGTGAATAGTCTGGATGGAGGTGTCCCACAGAGAAGAAATAAAAAGGGTGTCTGAATTGTTGGATGATTCTGAAGGCTTCTGCATTTGCAAACGCATTTTAGAACTATTTGCAGGGGTATACTTGCTGCCAGCCATCTCTCTCTCTCTTCTCTTTCTGTCTCTCTCTCTTCTGTTTTATGTCCTGCTAGCTCCATCACACCTCTATTGGTATGAAGACTCTCTGCCTGTGTAAGTGAGAGTGTGCGTTCCTTGATGTTTGAATCAAGACCCAGGTCTGCATGCATTTCTAATCTAAGGAGCCTATAGCCGTAACTACAACTATCAATTAGTCAGCAATAGCTGAGACCCTCACGCCCCTGAAGGAACGAAGGTGCAAAGACATGCAAATACTCCAGCACCTGGAGCATACAACTTGCTGGCTACAAATAACAGCACATTTTTCTGTGTTTAACCCTCAACTCTATATAATGTTATAGGTTACTAACATATCCAGTGGCATGATTAGGTACGGAGACTCTATAGGTATATGTGTTTTGTTTTGTCTTGTTTTTGAATCATTGGAATAAAATGCATTAAGCTGAACTGAAAGAAAATGGCTGGAGACAAACAAGAGTTTATAAGGTATTTGATCCATGCTCCATTTTAATCAACTGCCACTGGATCTTAAATGAACTGTGTGGTAGAGTCCTTTGTCCATTTTAATGGCTTTTATGAAAGAAAGTAATAAAATAGCAATGGGAAAACACGAGGGAAATATTCACCTATAGAAATGCATATAAGAAGATTACTTAATCATTTTGGTTTAAATTCAAACCTGGATTTTGGTCAACAGTGGGTGGGTTTGTTTTTTGGTGTGTGTATGTGTGTGTGTGCATTTTTTAAATTGCACATATGTGAGTACTAGCTTACATTGGATATGTCTGTGTTAACTTGCTTTGGATGTATTCTGTGCTAGCCACCTGAAACAAAATAAAGAATTCTTTCATCTCATTTTTCAGAAACCTAAAAAAAAAAAAAAAAAGACCAACCCTTTTGAAAAACAATGCTTGCCTTTCAGTTTTCAAGGACATCAACACATTGCTAACTTGAATATACGAGAAGAAAGAGGAAAGAATAAGTAGCAGCAGATCTTACTCACTTTTGAATATGGATAATTTCAAATGGAATGATGTACTTTGTATCTGATGTTATCAGTGATTTTGTCCCTCTTTTCTGGTCCATGAAAAGCGATATTTCTTTACTCAGCACTTCTTTTTAAAATTGAAATTATTTTCCAACAAGCTATGGAAAATATCCTGAAGGTTAGCGTCTTTCTCTACCTCTGTAAGTGAGACAGAAAGTCTCAACTGAAGACACATCTTCAGAGTCAAGCTGCAGCAAAGGCTACAAAACAGTCTTACTTTATCTCCTTCTGTTAGGTATTTCTTTTCTGGGAACTCTCACTCCAAAGAGTGATTTTTGTTTTCCTCCTTCCTAGGCAAAGTAACCCGAGCAAGAATTCTACCCCCTTTAATTTATGAGGTAACCATAGAAGCCGATAAATTTGGAGCTAATGTTCGAGGAGAAAACCCCAATAAAATCTGAGTTGCAGGGACTGCGAGTGAGTCTGGCAAGCTTTCATAATGAGGAGAGGTGTTAGAAATCAGGATAAAGCAGGTCCTTCGCAAGATAAAGCAGGGGTAGAGAGAGAGGCTAAGGAACCCCCCTCCAACTCTGTCACTTAAAAAAGAAAGTAAATCATAACAAGGTTGGGGAGGGGGTGGGAGAGAAATAGTGCCAAATAGCCAGCGAGGTGACCCACCGTCCTGTTTGTTCCTTGGCTCTTGTCGAAGGGAATAACAGCCACAGCAGTGACAACGGAGTTCTAACGGGCCAAGCGCAACCTCTGCCCAGTGCTCTCTGCCTCCCAAAAAGGAAAGAAAAGCATGCCCCAGACAGAGCACAACCAGAACGAGCAGGCGCCATCGTCAAGCCACAGACCCCATCAGCACTGGCTGGTCTTTGAAAGCCCTGTATCAAGGTCCCATTCAAAGGCAACGGAGAAGCCAAGACAATGGCAAATCAAAACCTGGCAGAGCTTCTGGAATAATTTAATTCCTCACTCCAGAATTTAGATGGAGACAGCAAGAAACACAGGCGAGAGCTCCTTCACACCAACGCGCCAGCATATGCCTGCCTCTCTGTGGATGTATTTTTAGACAAAATATCATGGGGAAGGCAGCCTGTGCACACATCAACAGCACTTACTCCTTAAAGGTGGTGCAGCCTTCTTTCCACTCAGAGAGGAGCTGATGATAGAGAAAGCAGTCCACGTTTCTCACCAAGCCAAAGGTCAGCTTGGAGGAGCCCAAATCATAGCCCATTGTCTCTGTGCGCAGAAAGCATTAAATACGTTTTCAAGATGTGTTCCAAACTGAGGTCACGCTGTGTGGCAATTTGCTCACTTCCTATCTTCCCACAAATGACTTATTCTAGTATCCAAAAACACAACCAGGAAAAGAAATCACACCTTCAGAAAGGCAATTCAGATCCCATAGACGAAGGATAAAGAGCATTTGACAGGATATGTATTATTAATAATGTGTACTAAACTTCTAAACTTCTCCAATCAATGTTTTTAAAAAGCAAGAGAGAAATGATGTTTTATGACATATTTAGATGTGCATTATTTAAATTTGAGTATTCCTCCCATTCACTTCAAGCCTCAAATATTTTAAATAGTAAACACCACAGAGAAATAGTCCAGCTCATCAAAGTATTATAAACTAGAAATCAAGGAGACAAGTTCAGCCTTTGTGAACAAATTAAACGTAATTTGATATGTTTTTGTTCAATGCCAGGAATTTTCCTTCATGTGGAGGACTAAAATATTTTAAAAGATTCTTTTTAATTTTCCATATTAGAGTACACATATTAAATATGTATGTGGACATATCTGTACATATACAAAATCCTCAATTTAATTTAAACTTATGGGAGGAATCCAAGGAATAGTAGATCAAACAATCTAAAAAGAAAAAAAAAAAAACCCTACCAATACACCAGTCTCTTAAAGTTTCACACACCACTAGAAAGAGAAGGAATCAACGGTGATGAATGAAAATAACATTTTACAACCACAATATTGCAGATGAAAGTAATTAAAATCAGAGCAAAATGCACACCTTCTACATTTTTTTTGAGTCAGAATTTGTTTTTGTCAGATTTTTTTGAAATGTCATATATGTGTTATCTATCAAAGAAAGTCACAAGATAGATTATTTCCAACTCTACAAATAGACATTCTGAGTTTTGATTTTCCTTTAAGAGTGCAAACAGTTTACAATTTCACATTGTAAATCTCACGAGGGCTGAATGCTCTCACAAGGACTGACAAAGGAAGGATAATTCATGTCAGACCAAAAGGCTTCTTTCCTTCAATTTCATACAGCTTTTTTCCAAGAGATCTGGACCCAAACAAATGTGGAATCTTGAGCTGAACTATCCATCACATTGGCCTAGTCTTTCAATTAATGATACTGCAATCAGATCGATAGAATGTAATAAGAAAATAGCTTTGCATTTCTACACCTATTAATTCGCTGAGTAACTCCAGCAGTAAAACGTGACTTGAAAGGAAAAGCACTCAAGGAAAATGAATTCTCTTGCATATTTAGCAATGACTCCCCTGACCCAAAAATGAACACTAGAGTTTCTTTCTTCTAACCAGGGTTATTAGGATCAAAAGATCAGACTGCTTTGTCAGAAGTGAGCGTTGTTTTTTTTTGTTTTGTTTTTCACAAGATTCTTCATATTAAACTCACACCATCAGAGGTCTAGTCAAATTTGGTCATTTTTTAGAGTTTTGGAACAAGCATCCTTGGGAGGGTAGCCATTGCTCTTTGCTTCCTAGGCTAGAATAAACTACCAAATCTCTGATCTTGATTTTCTATGACATTCTGAACAGAGGAATTGGGTACAGAAGGGGAGGGGCAAGAAGAGAATGGGAAGAATGCTAACTGAGTTCAGCCCATCCCAGTCAATGGGTTGGTTGGAGACTATGCAAACAGTGACAGACATAACAATGCAAAACAGTGACAGACATAACAATGCAACATAGTATCTGGATACTCCATATTTATCACCAGTGACAGAGGACTGGAAAAACCAAGTATGAGTTCTCTGTGGGAAGAAGGAGGCAAAGAAAGACTGGCCTATGACGACCTCTATAATTATGTGCATGCCCGATTTTAACGTCGCTAGAGGTTAACAAACAGTAACTTTTGTCATCAAAAGCAGAATCTTTCTACTAAATTAAGGTCAACAATGTAGTTCAATCAATCACTGGTGTAGCAGAAAGAGCATAGACTTTGATGCAGGACAAATCAGGGTTTTAATCTCACTTGAATCATATACTAGTTAACCCCTCTGAACCTCAAATTTTTTATCAATAAAATAGAGATACCATTGCTCACTGCATGGGCTACTGTGAGGATTGAGTGAGATAATGTATGTAAAGCACACAGCACAAAATAGCTAGCCCTTTCTTCCCACAATCACATTTCCACATATAAAATAGCAATTAAACATACCAAATTTGGATAAACAGAATGTGGTATATACCTACAATGGAACAGTATTCGGCCATAAAGATAAACAGAGTTCTGATACATGTTACAACAGGGATGAAGCTTGAAAATACTATGCTGAGTGAAATGGGAAGCACAAAAGGACAAATGTTGTATGATCCCACGTGTATAAAATATCTAAGATGAGCAAATCGCTAGAATTGTTGTTGGTGTTGTTAGGTGCCTTCAAGTAGGTTCCAACTCATAGCGACCCCAGGCACAACAGAACAAACACTGCCCAGCCTCACGATCTTTCCTACACTTGAGCCCATTGTTGCAGTCACTGTGTCAGTCCATCTTGTTAAGGGTCTTCATCTTTTTTGCTGACCCTCTACTTTACCAAGCATGATGTCCTTCTCCGGAGACTGGTGCCTCCTGATAACATGCCCAAAGTATGTGAGATGAAGTCCTGCTATCCTTGCTTCTAAGGAGCATCCTGGCTGTACTTCTTCCAAGACAGGTTTGTTCGCTCTTTTGGCAGTCCATGGTATATTCAGTATTCTCCGCCAACACTGTTATTCAAATACATCAATTCTTCTTCAGTCTTCCTTATTTATTGTTCAGCCTTCACATGTATACGAGGCAATTGAAAATACCATGGCTTGGGTCAGGTGCACCTTAGTCCTTAAAGTGATATCTTTGCTTTTTAACATTTTAAAGAGGTCTTTTGTAGGAGATTTGCACAATGCAATACATCTTTGATTTCTTGACTGATGCTTCTGTGGGCATTGATTGTGGAGCCGAGTAAAATGAAATCCTTGATAATTTCAATCTTTTCTCCATTTATCATGATGTTGCTTTTTGGTCCAGTCATGGTGATTTTTGTATTCTTTATTTTGAGGTGTAATCCATACTGAAGGCTGTGGTCTATCTTCATCAGTAACTGCTTCAAGTCCTCTTCACTTTCAGCAAGCAAGGTTGTGTCATCTGCATATCACAGGTTGTTAATGAGTCTTCCACCAATCCCGATGCCATGTTCTTCTTTACATAATCCAGTTTCTTGGGTTCTTTGCTCAGCATACAGATTGAATAAGTATGGTGAAAGGCACAACCCTGAGGCAAACCTTTCCTGATTTTATACCACGCAGTATCCCCTTGTTCTGTCCAAATGACTGCCTCTTGGTCTCTGTACAGGTTCCACATGAGCACAATTAAGTGTTCTGGAATACTCATTCTTTGAAATGTTATCCATAACCTGTTATTATCCACACAGTGAAATGCTTTTGCATAGTCAGTAAAACACAGGTAAACGTCTTTCTGGTATTCTCTGCTTTCAGCCAAGATCTATCTGACATCAGCAATGATATCCTTCATTCTGTGTCCTCTTCTGAAAATGGCTTTAATTTCTGGCAGTTCCCTGTCGATATACTGTTGCAACCATTTTTGAATTATCTTCGGCATAATTTTACTTGAAGGTGATATTAATGACATTGTTCGATAATTTCCGAATTCAGTTGGATCACCTTTCTTTGACACACAGATGGATCTCTTCCAGTCAGTTGGTCAGGTAGCTGTCTTCCAAATTTCTTGGCATAGATGAGCAGGCACTTCCAGCATTGCATGGGTTTGTTGAAACATCTCAGCTGTTATTATGTCCGTTCCTGGAGCCTTGTTTTTTGCTAATGCCTTCAGTGCAGCTTGGACTTCTTCCTTCAATATCATTGGTTCTTGATCATATGCTACCTCCCAAAATGGTTGCATGTCAACCAATTCTTTTTGGTTCAGTAACTCTGTGTATTCCTTCCATCTTCTTTTGATGCTTCCTGAATCGTTCAATTTTTTTGCCCATAGACTCCTTCAGTATTGCAACTCAAGGCTTGAATTTTTTTTTCAGTTCTTTCAGCTTGAGATATATGGTTACCAAGGACTAGGAGAAGGGGGTATGGGGAATTGTTGTTTAGGGGGTACTGAGTTTCTATCTGGAGTGATGAAAAACTTCTGGAAATAGTGATTTTTTTTTTTTGCACAGCATGGTGAATGTAATTAATGTCACTGAACTGTACACTTAAAAATGGTTAAAATGGAAAAAACAAATTTACAAGCTTATTGTGAGGATTAAATGAGATAATGTACACAGGGTACTCTGTAAACTATACAGCAATACACAACTAAAGAGTATTAATATTACTGACAAAAAATAACAATCCTGTTTTTAAAAATTGAACACATTATCCAGTATAAGAAATAAAGGATGAATAATATGGTCCAGGACCACATTGTGTTCTAATTATACATTTAAAATCCACAAGGGGAAATAAGTGTCAGTCATTTCTAAGGTCCACCACCCATCTTTCAGTTTGTTGTACTGTGGTGGTTTGCGTGTTGCTATGATGCTGGAAGTTATGTCACCAGTATTTCATATACCAGCAGGGTTACCCATGATGGGCAGGTTTGAGCAGAGTTCCAGACTAAGATAGACTAGGAAGAATGTCTTGGTGATCTATTTCTGAAAATTAGCCAATGAAAACCCTATGGATTGCAACAGAACGTTATCTGACTTGCTTGGCTTGGACATGTCATCAGGAATGTTCAATCACTAAAGGACATCATGCTTGGTGAAGTAGAGGGCCAGTGAAGGCGAGGGAGATCCGTGATTAGATGGATTGGCACAATAGCTGTAACAATAGACTAGAACATGCTGGTGATCGTGAGGATGGTGTAGAACCAGACAGTGTTTCATTCTGTTGTACATGGGGTTGCCATGAGTTGGAGTTGACTCGATGTTCGTCTATCTATCTATCTACCTACCCACCTACTTATCTGTTTATCTACCTACGTACCTACCTCTACTGAAAGAGATGTGTCAAGTGAATCAGCCACCATCAACCAGCCTTCCAGTGGATCACAATCTTAGTTGTAGACGGTGGTGCCATCCTTTGAGGATGAAAAATGCAGATATAAAGTTTCAAGTTGAAACTACAAGAATAAATTTAGCAATTCCTCAGAGATGCCCTTGCTGAGAGGTAAGAATATCAGTATTCAGTTTGAAATAAAGGGAAACAGTCTAATTATTCATTTAATGACTATTTATATAGAAATAAAATATTCATGAAGAACAGTACAGGTGGGGAGAGAGGTAAGAAAAAAAATTTCTTTGCCCTTAAAGAGTTTATTGTCTAGAGAATGAAAATTTTAAATCATAAACAAAAATAATTACAAAGTCTTCAGTGAGAAAAATACTATGGGTCTTAGAATACAGTTTCACGGTAACTGGTGTTTGACATCTGCAATATCAGAAGTATTTTTAAAGGACCGTTTTTATTACTTTGTCATGACAATCATTAACTAATGAATAGAGACAATAGATGAGAATGTTTAAAATAATTGCTACAAGATATCAAGCTTTATTAACATGTCAAGTTCCTTATGCATGTATAGTTTAGATAGAAAACATTGGGAGGCTGTTGAAACTGAAAAACCAATTCAATAGGTATAGTTACCTGAAGAGGATATCTGCTGGCTCTTTGGGGAAAAAATAATAATAATAGCTACCACTTACCTAGAACTTACACTGTGCCTGGCAATGTGCTAAGTGTTTTATGTCTTAATTCTCACAACAGCCCTGTGAGGCATATGATATTGTTATTATCATTGTTTCACAGATGAAGAAACTAAAGCACAGACAGGTTAAGTGACCTGCCCAAGATCACAGAGCTAGCACATGGTAGAGCCAAATTTCAAACCCAGGCAATAGTCGATGACTTTGTCATGCTCTTAGCCGCTACACTAAACCTCTTCTCATCTTTTTTAACCTTAGAACCTCATCAATTCTGATTTTCAGTACGAAGTGAGACCAAATGACTAGCAAGCTAAGTCTACTACGGGTGAACTTGGACCAAAAAAGGAAGATAATCTACGTGGTCAAATAAAATTTAGAGACAGAAACAAAATGTAGCAGTATGCAGCTGCTACAAAGCCTGCCTCTAGTATAGTTTCCAAGTCCATTCATTCATGCATTCATTCAACAAATCTTATTGATCCTGACTCTACCCGGCAAAATGGGTCCCTGCCCCATCAAAGCTCACAGACCAGTGTGGGAGATTGCCAGTAACACAATTCCAATACAGGGAGATGAGGGCTTCATTAGAAAGGCTAGAGTTGAAAAATTAGTTTTTATTTCCCATCTGGGATAGCATTTAGGAGAGCAGGTTCATGAAATCAGAAATGGCTGAATCCAGAAATTTCTCCGAGAACAGATTTCAGGAGTGTTTTCTATTTGTTTTTAATGCTAGCCACAATCACTTCTTTTAATTTTTGTCTAGAGAAAGTGTCTGGGGGTATTTGGTCTGGCACTGTGTGTTACGTGCAACTCACCAAAGACTGTTGACTACGCTGGAGTTGTCTGTCCTCTGCTTCTCAAACAACCAACTCTAGTACAAATACTACGAAGCAAAGGAAGACAACACCTTCCTTTTCTCTTCTCTCCTTAGAGAAGAAAAAACTTGAAAAAATTCTGTGATAATCTAGTAATGCAGGTACATACATTTTAATAATGTTTATTACTTTTCCTAATTATAATAGTAGCATATATTAGCTACCAGTATTTTAGAAAAGTAATTAAAAATCTAAAGATGACAATTAAAGTTATCTGTTATAATAACAATTGGAAATAACTACTTTTGGTATCTTAATAAACTTCCTTCTAATTTTTTATATATGCACATGTTTATATATTAATCTATTTATGTATTTCTTATAGCGTTTGAATCATAGTATAAATAGTTTTTTTATACATCATATTAGGAGTATTTTTGATGTCTAAATAACCTTCAAAAGCATTTCAAAAGATTGCAAAATACTCCATTTCATGATATAGTATAATTTATTTAACCATTCCCTCAATATTGGACATTTAGGATACATCTAATTTTTTGTATTATTGACATTCTTTTACATAAATATTTGATCACACTTTTGATCATCTCCTTACTATAGATTAGGAGTGGGATCATTGGCTTCAAGTGCTCTTTCTCTCTCTCTTTTTTTTTAAATGTGTTGCTAAATTGCTTTCTAGAAACTTTCTGCCAATCTGCACGGCTAGCTATTGGAGTGGCTGCTGATTTCTCCATATTCTCACTAGCCTTGAGTTTTGTGTTATTTTTAAAATATTTACTAATTACTCAGCCGTGCTGTTTAATTTCTATTTCTTTGAATTCTAGTGAAAGTGGGCAGATATTTCAAGAGTCCATTGTCTTTTTATTGTTTTTCTTTTATTAATTACCTATCCATGTCCTTTGCATTTGCTCTAGCATGCTGCTAGTATTTTTCTCATTGGTATGTAAGAAACATTTACACCTATAAAATTATATCTATTAACCCTTTATCAATTATTGCAAATCTGTTTTCAACTTTTTTTTTTAGTTTACAAGAGCTTTTATATTCTATACGCTCAGATCTATTGATATTTTCTGTTGTGGTATCAACCAAAAACCAGAACCAGTTGCCATTGAGTCAATTTTGATTCACGGAGACCCCATGTGTGTTAGAGCAGAACTGTGCTCCATAGGGTTTTCCAATGTGTGGCTGATTTTTCAGAAGCAGAACATCAGGCCTTTTTTCCAAGGTGCCTCTGGGTGGACTTGAACCTCAACCTTTTGGATAGTAGCCAAGTGTGTTAAGTGTTGGCACCAACCAGGGATATTTGTGATATCATGAGATGCTTATATACTTTGAAGTACTTCTCTCTCAAAAGAAAATATGAAATGTAAAATTAATTATCTTCAAGTTATTTTATGTGTATAATTTTTGCATGAGATCTATCTGAAATTTATTTTGGTTCATTCTGTGAGATGATGGTATAACTTGAGGGATTTCCTTTCCCTTCAATTTTCCAGTTTTCCTAGCATCCATCTCCATCTCTACTGATATTTTAAGTATGATAGATTAAGTTGTATATATACTCAAACCTGTCCCAGAGCCCCCTATTCCATTCAGACGTTTGTATTTAAATTCCTTCTAGTTAATAAGACCATCAAAGCATTTTCTATTTCCTCATCGCTAGGACTGAATGACTTATCCTATCAGAGTGAGAGACAAGATGACCTGTTGTATAAGAAGTAAGCCAAGTTGCATTGCTTGTTTTATGTGTGATAAAACAGGTGCCAAAACTTGCTGGGCCTCAGAATGGCCTTGGTGGCCTGGGATGAAACTGAATTCATATGGGCAGAGATTAGGGCAGAAGATTCTACTGGAGGTGGGTGGGGGTGGAGAGGGAAGAGCTAAGAGTCAAACTAAAAAAAAAAAAAAAACCAAATCTGTTGCCATCTAGTCAATTCTGACTTATAGCAACTCTACAGGACAGAATAGAACTGCTCTACAGGGTTTCTAAGGAGCAGATGGTGGATTTGAACTGCTGACATTTTGTTTAGCAGCAAGCTCTTAACCACTGTGCCACCAGGGCTCCAGGAGTCAAAGGGGTTAATGAAATAAAAATCTGCAGAAAAAGTCAAGTCCCAAGTATTGACAAGGGCGTTTATAAATCAAATTTGAAGAGATCAGCCAAAGTTTGGACTCATCTTCATAGAACCAGGGGAAGATGGGCACCAAAGCACATCTAATAGAGAAAGGTAGAATAAGGGGGAGGAAGTGAGGGATTGAGGTGCATCCTCTGGGCCAGCACTTGGGTGATGTATGATAAATGAATGGGTCAAGGCCAAGAAGAACAGACTCATTTGGGCATCGGGTTTGCAGAAACTTAACAACAATCTATATGTGTAACACAAAGGTTGGCAGTTCAAACCCATCTAGTGGCTCTGTGGGAGAAAGACCTGGCGATCTACTCCCACAAAGATTACAGCCTGGAAAACCCTATGGGGCAGTACTACTCTGTGACATGGGGTTGCTATGAGCCGAAATTAACTAGATGGCACCTAACAACAACAAAATATGTCCATAAACAAATACATGGTGAACTTACTAGAGAGAGTTGACTTGGAGAATTTATATTTCTTTATTTTTGATTGGTACAAAGATAGAGTTTTAACTGAAATTAAAAAAAAGGGGCGGTCAACCGCCTCAGTTCACCATATCCCTTTGCACCACAGGGATTCAGTTCAAGTGGAAGAAACGAAAACTGAAGCAGCTCATTTACCAGAAGTGTGCCATCATTGAAAAGGTGAGAGTTTACAATTCTGGAAAACAGGTCAATTTGTCCAAACAGGATTGTCAAAAGGAAGTGCACTTTCCTTTTCCAAGGTACAAGAATAGAAATACTTGTCACTGTCTGCTGCTGTATACTACAGTTTGGTGAGCTGTTTGCGCGGCACACAATTAACTAGTCCACCACCCGTCTGTCAGTTTGTCACACCGTGGTGGCTTACATGTTGCTATGATTTTGAAAGCTATACCACCTTTGCCACTGATATTTAAATACCAGCAGGGTCACTGATGGTGGAAAGGTTTGAGCAGAGCTTCTGGATTCAAACAGACTAGGAAGAAAGACCTGGTGATGTACTCCTGACAATTAGCCAATGAAAACTTTTCGGATCCCAACAGAATATTGTACAATATAGTGCCAGAAGATGAGGTTGGAAGGTGCAGTGGCCGCGACAATGAGCTTGAATATACCAACAGTCGTAAAGATGGCACAGGATTGGGCAATTTCTGTTGTTGTTGTTGTACATGGAGTCTCCATTAGTTGGAGTCAACTGAACAGCAACTAACAACAGCAATAACCCAATGACACCACACTAAATTGTTCATAAAGGACATTTCTGGGAGTGTTAGGTAGTACTGTGAAATGACTAGAAACATGGCCATTAGAGAAAGCTGATCAAGGCTTGAGTCTAACTATGCCAATAATCGGCTGTGTGATCTTGAAAAAGTTTCTCAACTTCTCTGAGCCTCAGTGCCCTCACCTGTAACATAAGTATAATTGTATTCACTTTATTTTTGTGACAACAAAGTAAGAAAACACATATGAACGATATATGGGTCTGATGTGTGAGTAGCATTCAAATAAATGTTCACTATTTTAGAGAGGCAGTATAAGGAGCACAAGCTATAGGATTAAAATGCTAGCTCTATTACTCGTGTTGTATTACTTCATTCCTCTATGTCTCCTCTATAAAACGGGCATATTAAGGCAGTGACATCTATGAAATGAAATAATACACACAAAGTTCTTGGAACAGTGTCTGTCTCTATAAAGATCAGCTACTGTATTGCTATCATTTTAGTATACAGAACATGAAGCTAAAATCCACAGGTCAAAGTCAATAAGAAGCTGAAAACATGGAAAAAGAGGAAATGCCTTTTTTTGGAAACCTGCTAAAACTAAATCTGATTTTCTGAGTCAATTTTCTCATCCCTAATGGAAAATCCACACTGCAATAAAATGGATTCCTGTGGCAATGCTAGAGGCATCCAGCACATAATCACAGACTAGGCAACACCTCTGAAACAGCTGGGATGACAGTTCCGAGGGCCTGCTGAGTTCATTCAGAGGGCACAGGGATATCTTTTCTCCAGACTGTGACAGCAGTCATTCTCTCTCAACTGCTTTCTAAGGGATCCTATGGGTAATTTCAGAGCCAGCAGCCAGGGAGCTTCCCTGGCTACAATAAGAATCCCAAGGAGACACTAGGCCTTCTTGTTCCCAGGACCATGCATCTCTATCCATTCATGTTTCCATTCTTAAATTCATCCATCCATCAGTAGGACATTTATTTTTGAGTGTCTGTGCTGGGAGCTAAGTGTATACCAAACCAGTTGCCATTGAGTAGATTCTGACTCAAGGTGTACTCATATGTGTCAGAGTAGAATTGTGCTCCATAGGGTTTTCAGTGCCTCAGTTTTCAGAAGTAGATCGCCAAGACTTTCTTCTGAGGGACCTCTGGGTAGACTCAAACCTCCAGCCTTTTGGTTAGCAGCTGAGCATGTTAACTGTTTGCACCATAGTGATGAGCAAAACAAATTAAGCCCCTGATTCACAGAGCTTACTTTCTAGTGGAGGAGTCAAGCACTCATCAGGTAACCGCACAGATAAATACATAATTACAGATCGTGGTATAAGTACCACAATCAAAAAGAGAAAGAGGGATTAGGTGAGGAGGTGGCACTTAAACTGATGTGAAGCATGATATATAAGAAGTAACACCAGCTGTGAGTATAAAATCGTCATGAACATTGACTTGAAGGAAGCAACCCACAAGGTTAATTAACTTCATTGCCCACCAGGAATTATGCCAGTATTCATGAACATGGTGAACATGGTGCTAGACAACACGAGAAGCCTGACTACCTAAGACAACCAGCCCTTTGTGGTAGGAGGCATAGGCAAAAGCTAACAGCAGACTAGTACAATCCACCAGAGGAAGGAGAGACACAGTGGGCAGACGTGGATCCCTCTCCAGCAGCCAATTCCTCCTACAGCATCTAATCTCAAGCTGATCTTACACAAGGGGTACTGTTTAGAGGACAACTGGCACAGAGCTCTGCCAGTATAAATAATAGAAGACTTGGAGGTTGGGGAAGGAGAGAGCTCACAGGTTTTAGGATAGATAGCATGGTCCCTCCAATTTGGATAGGAGCAGCCTCTGGAGGAGAAAGGAATGGAATCTCAAATTCCGATACAATCTACACAAAAGTTAAGACATTTCCCCTAAACCCTCTACTTTCTACCAATTTAAATCCAGCACATCCCTCAAACGCCAGTTCAAGCCAGCCTCATTCCCTGAAACTTCCCTACATCCCAGAGCCTGTGTTGTCTCCCCCACAGCATCATACTCTCACTGTACTGGGCTACTTTGTTCTTGAATCACTTCATGAATTATTTCCTTGCCGATTCAATAAGATGATATACTCCTCAAGGACTAGGACTGTTCCTTTACTTCTTTTTCACAGTGTTCCATTTAGCATTGTGCCCATTCCAGGCACTTAATACCTCAATGCCTGTTGGATAAATGAATGGTTTAATTAATCCCTGTATCTGTAAGAGTCCAGTAGGTGAAAAAAAAAGGAAATGCTCTGAGTATAACAAAATTGAGTCATCCCTGGCTGGGACTGGATGCTCATCTTTGGGAGAGTGTTTAATACTGTACAGCAGCTTTTATTTAAACAGAGGGCATATTGTCCCATATCGGAAGATTTTCATCTGTCTAGGGTAATTGAAGGGCACCTCTGCCTAGTGACATGTGATATCCATAAAGATCTTCCAAAGCCCTCTCCGTTTCTAACTTGGATTCTAATTTGTTACCAGGGATGGATTACTCAATATGCAAGGTAGGAGTGCTTAGGGCATCAACAAAACAGGGCACAAACTGTCAAAAGCAAAGACCCATAGATGTCAAGCAGACAGGACACAAGGAAAAGTGAGTGTGGCAGTGGAAGGGAACTGGAAGAACACTAAATGAAACTGATACCATTTTATGAATTTTGTATACAATAACAATATATTTTCCTTTCCATTTCAGACAGACCAGGTATAACCTCACGCTCAGTTCTCTTTCCTAGACCGGGTAAGAACGCGCCAGTGGCACTATAATCACATGACTTGTGACGTACATAGTCCTTTACAAAGCACAAAGAGAACCAAAATGGGTCTTCAGATTGAGCATATCCTTGTACCGTATTTGTATCATGCTCTTTGCAGTCACTCTCACTCCTTCCGGTATCAGCTGTAGTCGAATGAACTGTGAAGATGCAGCATCAAAGGTCAAAAAGTGAGTGAGCAAGTTTTTAAGTATCAGTTCAAGATGAAAAACACTGGTAGGGATCTGGGAAGTTCTCACCAACAAACACCAAACGACAAACGAATGAAATTATTTCTGACTGCCTTGTAAGTACTATTTCTTTTGATGATCTCAGACCTGAAGAACAAAATTACATGTTCCAAATCATTTTTTTTACTAATTTTCAAGTATAAGTTTTTGTATTAACATCCAAATTTGAAAGTAAATTTTATTTTTATAAATTTTACTTGTTTTATAAAGTTTATTTATTTTCAGTTATTCAAATTTACTTGGTATGGTAGAACTAAATTTATAAAGTGACATAATTTTATGCCCAGGTAAGATGAAATGGCAACAACTAAGTGGTTCTCAAAAAATGAAAGCTCACAGTAGATAAAAAGAAAATGATTTGTGAATCCCTAAAGACAATTCCAAAGTTAACTTCCTTTTTAAAATGTAATGAATCTGAAGAGACTTCTTCCACTGAATGGTCGAGTTTAATGGGTGCAAACTGTTGTACTAATACCGCTAGTGTTGAAATTACTAATAGCAATACAAATATAACAAAATTTGGAACAAATTCTGCATCCATCCGTTGCTGTAGTAAAAAAAAAAAATATTAATGGTGTAGAGAGTGAAACTATTTTAGAATCTGCAGCTGTTGCATTTGCAGCATTCATAAATAATAGAAATACAGATCCTGCTTTGTGGAATAATTTTTATTCTAATGATGTAAATTATTGGATTGAAACAGGGCCAAGTCATTGTCAATATCACAGTTGACAATTTGAAAATTTGTGTCGAAAATTTCTGGATGGTAAACAAACAAGGTTCTGTAGCCAGAGTATATTTCCAGAGTGCAAAGCTAAAGGTGAAAATTACAAAAGGGAGTGACTACTGTATCCTCCATTGGCTGGCTCTATATATTGTTTTGATTGCAAACTATTCAGTCCTGAATCATTTAATTCTCAATTTTCTACAGATGGATTTAGTGATCAGTGGAACTCAAATATGATTGATAAACATGAAAACAGTTCAAGTCACAGAGATTATATGTTGCCATATTTAAAATGAAGACATGTTTTTGGCATAACTCATGAACTGGAAACACAGATTAATGAAGAACATCAGTATTAGAAAGGTGTTTTGCAACATGTTATTGCTGTCATTATATAACGATCGCTGAACGAGGAAGAATGGAAGCATTTGGGACTCCACTAAATGGAAATTTGGGGGGCTATTTGAACTTGTTCCTCAGTTTGATCCATTTTTAGCAGGTCATGTCTCAAAATATTGTAACACAGGAAAGGGAAACCCATCCTACATGTCTATAACAACATTTGAAGAATTAATAAACTTATTAAGTGATAAAGATGGATCAACTACTTTCAGTAAAATAAGAATAGCTGTGTATGTCAGTTTGTAGATTCCACTCTTGATCTTTCTCATACAGATCAGCTTAAGTACTGTTTTTTGTTTTTTGTTTAATTTTACTTGAGGTGAAGCCTTGCTTACAGAACGAATAGTTTCTCATGAAACAGTAGTACACATATTGTTTTATGACACTGGTTAACAACCCCACAACATGTCAACCCTCTACTTTCTCGACCTTTTTTTTTTTTGGTGAAAATATGCACAGCCAAAGATACACCATTTCAAATATTTCCACCTGCACAGTTCAGTGACATCCACTACGCTCTTCCAATTGTGCTGCTATTCTCACTTTAGATGAAGGCTTACAGAACAAAATAGTTTCTCATTTCACAGTTAATACACATGTTGCCCT
>NW_004444163.1:2114283-2119289 GCF_000243295.1 Trichechus manatus latirostris | reverse complement strand
AAAACAAAACAAATTTAAAAAAAAAAAAAAGAACAAGAAAAGCCCCAAAAAAACCAATGAGAAAAGAAATGTCCTTAGGGATCCCTCTGCATGTCTGTGCAAGCCGAGGGGGTAGTTTCCAAGCCATGCAGCACCGCCTGGGCAGAACGGGCTCCCATCTCAAGAAAAGGAAAAGAAAGCAAACAAACAATTCAAAACAAACAAACGAACAAAAGCCCCGGGATCCCACCAGCGTAGTAGCGCAGATCGGGAAGCAGCTCCACACTCAAACAGAGCTCCACAGCCCCTCAAGAAGAAGCAAAGATGGCGCATGGAGCCAGGTATTTGAGTTAAAGGAGGGGGATGTCGTGAGAAGTAAGGAAGAAATCAAAAGAAGCTGAAAAAAAGCAACACCAGCAGCCAACAAATGGCACTCAGAGAGCCAGCTAGTGAGGGCTGGTTCAATCCAAGCAGCCGGTGCTTCCTGGACAAGAGACTGTGGCTGCGGGAAGCAGAGGAGGCCGAGTGGGGGTAAAGAAGGGTAGGGGGTGGGAAAGCGTATATCGCAAATTACTGGTTGTTTTTTCTCCTGCTGGAAGCTCCGAGAAGCTGCTTTCTGGTACCCCATTTGCTGGTCTCCAATAGGAGTCCAAGATGGCGGATCTGTGCTCTGTTAGCTGATAGGGGACCTCTGCACGAATCTCTCCTCGCTCTCCATTCTCTGTCAGTTTTCTCACTGCATTTGGTGCTTGGCTGAGTTCTTTATCTCTTCATTTGATCTTTTAGGGTTTCAGGATTGTTGTTTTCTCTGTTCGGCTTAGTTTTTCGGATCTTTGCTGTGGAGGGACAGCGTGGTGCTTCTGCCTAGAGCACCATTTTGCCAGAAATCCCCTTAAGTACTGTTTTAAGATACATATCTCCAACATATGGAAAATGTATCCAGAGATTTATCACATTTACTAGCTTAAAAAGTCATACCAGTAAAATATTGCAAATCAAGTACTTCACTATTTATGTGAAGTTTGCAAAGTTAAAGTTTCTAAGTGCAGAGGCCAGTCCTATGACAATGCTGCCAATATGTCAGGGTGTTATAAAGGCATGCAGCAGAAAATTTTAAAATGCAATGAATATTCCATTTTCATACCACGTGCTGCACATTCACTTAATCTCGTAGGATGCAGTGCAGTAGATTCTTTTCTGGAAGCAGTTGATTTTTTTTCTACTGTTCAGTTACTCTACTCATTTTTTGCCACCTCTACTCACCGATGGGCAGTTCTTAAAAGATATTTAGGCAATGATCGGGTATTAAAACGTTGGGAAGCACATGCTATAGCAACAAGTGCAGTCCTGGAATCATACACTCGAATTCTATATGCCTTAGAAAATATTGGTAAAGTCCAGATATAAAAAAGGGAATACCAAAAGAGAAACTGAAAACATCATCAACAAAATGCAAACAGTAGAGTATGTATTTATGTTGGTTATATGGAATAAGATATTGCAGCATTTTCATTTGACAAATCAAGCTCTCCAAGATTCAGAAGTAAATTTGAAGACAGGCACAGATCTCTACAAGTCATTAACAGAGCATTTACATAATTTAAGAGAAGATTTTGAAAAATTGAGAACACGGCAAAACAAATACCGTTAAATACTGATTATTAAGCAGCTCACCATCACAGAAGCATTAGAAAGAAACAAGTAAATGACAAAGGTGCTCCAGAAGTATCACTGAGTGCCAGAGATCAGTTTCACTTAACCACATGTGACACCATCCTTGACACACTTGAATATTGCACGAAAAGAAGGGCAAAAGTGTATGAAGTTCTTTCAAATAGATTTTCCTTGTTAAACAATCTGAATATACCTGATGAAGAATGTGTGAAGGCATTCAAGAAATTAGTGCAGGCTTATCTGGATGACTTAACTACTAACCTTTACGGAGAAGTGCGACAATTTCATTCTTACATGCGAACTAAGTTTAGACTCAGAAAATGTAACTAAGCTTACAGGAAGACAGATTTTACCCATGTAGGCATGTATGGTTCCATAACAGAAGATAAAATAGAATATGTATTTCCCAATGTTGAGTTAGGAATTGAGAATATGCTTTAAGCATATTCCTAACTTTAATGATCACAAACTTCACAACAGAACGCTCATTTTCATCCCTAAAGAGACTCAAAAACCCTCAGTGTACAATGATGATTCAAGAAAGGCTCAATTCATTATCCTTTTTATGCATGGAAGTACATAATGTTTGACAGCTTAATTTGAAAGTCCTTGAAGAATTTGTAGCAGCAAAGAATATAAAGAAATGCTTTTAATTATAACATGTTAGAGATGAAAGATCTATCTACAAATAAAATATAGCAATTTGTTGTAATATTTGTTTTGTGATCATTAAATTTTCTTTTATGACATCTTTTCATTTGCTCGTGTATAATTATAGCATTTACTATGAAAACAAACATCAAAATTGACATATGAGCAATTAAAGCAAAATTGGTGAAAGTCAATTTTTCATTGTAGGAGATCAAAAGAATTTTACATTGATTATTGAAACAACTAAGTTCACTGACTCATTTTCTTTGTTGTAGAACATGTGGAATTTTCTACCTGAAGAAAATGTGGTAGATAGTAAAACTTTAGTACTTCACATCCACTAAATATTCTATGATTCAGTTCATCTCATTCCGCTAAAATGACATGTGCAACTTTTGCATTCAATCGCTAATATTATAGTCATGTTTAAAAAGAAGTTACATCATAGATAGCTAAGACACACATACACGTGTGTATGTGTGTGTGTGTATATATATATAAAACTCAGAGCCCTGGTGGCACAGTGGTTAAGAGCTCAGCTGCTACCCAAAAGGTCGGCAGTTCAAATCCACCAGCCGCTCCTTGGAAACCCTATGGGGCAGTTCTACCCCGTCCTATAGGGTTGCTATGAGTTGGAATTGACTCGACAACAGTGGTTTTTTTTCTTTTTTTAAATATATAACTCACATATCCCGTTTGAATGCCTGAATAAGCAGAGGAGGGGGCACCACAGATGATCAGTGTTTAGGGCCCTGTTTGTTACCTTCTCAATCCAAAGATTGCATAGTGTAAATGATAGCCAACCCTTAGGAACAGTCCTGAGTCATCTCCCTCAAAAGATACTCCAAATCTATCACACCCCTCTCAGCTCTGGACCGGAGCCCTCAAATCAAAGTGTGTAGCCACTAGTTTCTTTTCCCTGTTGCTGGACTTCTGTGAAGGAGTGGGAAGGAGTGAAGAGTGGTGCTTTAAACTATTCGCTTAAAAAGAAAAATCAAGGAGGATTTGGGCCTGAGTGGAAAGTTGTTTTCCTCTTCCTGTCTTGATGGAGGTCCTGCATGAGGTAATCTTTTAAGTAAGACTTGGAGGGTTGAAGTGATTTTATTAAACATTTTTTATTATTCTCATTTAGAAGACTTGGCTCTTTCATTCCTAATTAAGATTAAAGGGCTCCTTTATATTTATTTCTAACAAGCTTTAATAAGAAACATAGGGGCATAAAACTCGCCTCTCTGAAGGCACCAGTAGGCCATCAAATCTGATGTCACTGCCTCGGAAGAAGCTGAAACAAAAGGCCAGACTCCCTGAAGCTAGCCATATACCACGGCCCAGCAGCAAGGCAGCGGGACAGGAAGGTCTGATCCTTGGCACATAACACATCCATCACTCCCTGGACTTGCACCTGACACAAAGGGCTTGGCTCTTTCCAGTAGGCAGCACCGTGTGCCCTTTTACAGACCCCTGTCACACTCTGTGACCTCCTCAGTTGGTATGTTCTTTGTTCCCTCTTCTCACTTCAGCTGTCACAGTACTGAAGCCCAGCCAAGTTTTCATTTTAAAAGTCACTCCTCTCTGGAGAGTCTTAGATGAGTTTTCTGTTAGGCAGGTGCCATCTTTAAGTTCATAAGAAGACATTGTTTTCACAGTGGTGCTGGCATAACTGGATATCTATCTGCAAAAAACTGAAACAAGACCCATACCTCACACCATGTACAAAAACTAACTCAAAATGGATCAAAGACTTAAATATAAAATCAAAAACGATAAAGATCATGGAAGAAAAAATAGGGACAGCACTAGGAGCCCTAATACATGGCATAAACACAATACAAACTATAAGTAACAATGCACAAGCACCAGAAGAGAGACAAGATAACTG
Source organism: Trichechus manatus latirostris (assembly GCF_000243295.1). Classification (NCBI taxonomy): domain Eukaryota; kingdom Metazoa; phylum Chordata; class Mammalia; order Sirenia; family Trichechidae; genus Trichechus; species Trichechus manatus. Next base: position 2,115,106 of record NW_004444163.1, on the reverse strand, counting down.
GGAGCTCCTAAAAATCAAACATTTATGCTCATCAAAAGACGTCACCAAAAGAGTAAAAAGACAACCTACAGACTGGGAAAAAATTTTTAGCTACGACAAATCCGATCAGCATCTAATCTCTAAAATCTACAACATACTGCAAAACCTCAACAACAAAAAGACAGATAACCCAGTTAAAACATGAGCAAAGGATATGAACAGGCACTTTGCCAAAGAAGATATTAAGGCAGCTAAGAAATAAAGAAATGCTCACAATCATTAGCCATTAGAGAAATGCAGGTCAAAATTACAATGAGATATCATCTCACCCCAACAAGGCTAGCATTAATCCAAAAAACACAAAATAATAAATGCTGGAGAGGGTGTAGAGAGATTGAAACACTTATACAGTGTTGGTGGGAATGTAAAATGGTACAACTACTTTGGAAATCGATTTGGCGCTTCCTTAAAAAGCTAGAAATAGAAGTACCATACAATCCAGCTATCTCACTCCTTGGAATGTATCCTAGAGAAATAAGAGCCATCACACAAACAGATATATGCACAGCCATGTTCATTGGAAACAACCTAGGTGCCCATCAATGGAAAATGGATAAACAAATTTTAGTATAGCCACACAATGGAATACTAATACTACACAATGATAAAGAACAATAATGAAGCCGTGAAACATCTTGTAACATGGAGGAAGCTGGAGGTCATTATGCAGAGTGAATTTAGTCTGTAACAGAAGGACAAACACTGTATAAGACCACTATTATAAGCACTCAAGAAAAGGTTTAAACACAGAAGAAAACATTCTTTGATGGTTACGAGGGTGGGG
>NW_004444163.1:2093552-2113509 GCF_000243295.1 Trichechus manatus latirostris | reverse complement strand
GATGGGAAGGCAGAGAGGGTTAGGAGCTGGTTGAATGGACATGGGGAATCAGGGGTGGAAAGGAGGAGTGTGCTGTCACAGTATGGGGAGAGCAATTAGGGTTTCATAATGATGTATGTATAAATTTTTGTATGGGAGACTAACTTGAAATGTAAACTTCATTTAAACCACAACAATAAAAAAATAAAATAAAAGAAGACATTATTTCCGCATATATTGTCTACCTGTAGGCAGGGAAAAAGAATACATATAGCCTTCCTGCAAAGAAATTGAACACTATTTTGCCTGGATAGGTCATACTAACCTACCAGTTTGGAATTGCTTTGCTCCTTCTGGCACCTCTAGTCCCTCTTCGTCCTTTCTGCCTGTTCACCCTCCACAACCTAAAACCTCAGTTGGAGTACAATGAAATCAATTCACTAATGAAGGAATAAATTATTTAGAGAGACAGATTTCCCCCACACAGCAGCAATGGGCAGCATAAATCACAGGAAAGGATATGAAGGGGCAGTGAAAAGCCCAGTGAGCTTAGCCCATTATGCTTTCAGCCCAGAATAATGACCCCTAATTTATTTTAGCTACATTGCTCTTTGGTAAGGATGTCCTTAATCTCGCTCTGAAGATTTCAGAATAGTTTTCTGTTGTTCTTCGTGCCTTAAAACCAAGGAATCTGACTCATTCTCTATCTGCTGAGTAGTTAATCTACTCAAACATTTCCCCCCACATAACCATGTGCTCTACCTTGCATTTTTACCTCTTCATACTATCTCAGCCTTTGCCTGCCTTGCTGCCTCATTCTGTGATCTTTAATTTCCCCTCTGCCTTTGTGTCTCATTGTTTATGTTTTGGGGCAGACAATAGAGGTGATATAGGCCATTATTCATGAGTAGCTTCAAGAGTAACGTGAGAAATGCCTCATCTCCTGACCCCTCTTAGCATAAGAATTGCTGATAAAATTCTGAGCTGAAAGGAGAAGTTCTTCAGAGAAAAAGTATCAGAGAGCTGCTCACTCTGGAGCAGCTTTCTGGAAAAAGAACATGGGGAAGAGGGGGTTTCTTTAAAAATTAAAAAAAAAAAAACACCTAAAATTAAAAAAAAATTCTTCATACAAAAGAGATTATTGACTATAATTAAGACTGTCAATTCTCTACCATCCATAAGAGCATCTGAGAATGACAATGCACATTCAAATATGATAGTAAGCCAATAGTTTAATAGGTTCATTTCAAATTCTAATAAACTAAGGACCTTTCACGTGTAGTCAAATGGACTCTTTTGCTTTCACTTTCCTCAGTTTTAGTTGGTTCAGCCTCAGATGAAGCAGGGACACTGCAGAAGGTGAGCAGCGAGCGGGGAGAAGAAACCCAAATCACCTACTGGCTGCCTGAGCATTCCCTAATCCTCCAGGGGTTGCCAGTAAGAGACGTTTCAAATTGTAGTTCTTAGAAGAGTTTTATCCAACAAGTATAATTCACATAGTAAAAGCCCCTGGTCTCTGCAAATGCAAACAAAAAAGCAACTTTTCACTCTGCTTTCCCTGGGCCATCTTCTCCATAGCTGCAGATTCAACTTCTATCTACTTCACTGATAATGTTCATTCATATTTATTTTCGTTTTGCCATCCAAAGGCTCTCTCCAGAGCAACTGATAAATATTTCCAAATGCCCACTAATCTTCTCCCAGTAGTCCTGAGGAAACTAAAACTCAACATGGCAGAAAAAAAAGATCATTAACAGCACGCTTTTATCCTTCCTGTGTGTGAACCTATATGGCTGGTGGTAATAATGGCCAACCCTCTAACTTCCTCTCCACTCTCAATAACCCACTCTCCCAAATATCTCCAAAATATCTCACCAATCTAGTTCACATTTCTAATGGTTCTCCTGCCATTGTAATCTATATCCTCAGCTTCTCTTGCTTAGATGGCAGTAGTATCTAAACCTTGCTTCTAGTATTAGCACTGCCAAGACTCCAATCTCCACATAAACACCAGAGTTTTCTATTAAAAAAAAAAGATGCCACTTCTTTGTTTAAAATCATGTCATGACATAACCAGAGATGTAAACCTGCACAATAAAAACTATAAAACACTACTGCAAGAAACTAAAAGAGACCTTCATGAATGGAAAAACATATCATGTTTATGGATAGGAAGACTTAACATTGTGAAAATGTCAATACTACCCAAAGTGATCTATAGATACAATGCAATCCTGATCCAAATTCCAGCAACATTCTTTACTGATATGAAAAAACATATCACCCACTTTATATGAAAGGAAAGAGGCCCCAAAAGTCAAAGCAATATTGAAGAATAAGAACAAAATAGGAGGCCTCACACTCCCTGATCTCAAAACATATTATACAGCCACGGTAATCAGAACAGGCTGATAATAGTTCAATGACAAACACATAGACCAATGGAATAGAACTGAGAAGCCAGAAGTAAATCCATCCATCTATGGGCAGCTGATTTTCAACAAGTAATCAAAGTCCATTCAGTGGGGAAGAAACAGTCTCTTTAACAAATGGTGCTAGTAAGACTAGATATCCATTTGCAGAAAAATGTAACAGGATCCATACCTCACACTATACACAAAAACTACAAATGGATCAAGGACCTCAATGTTAAAGCTAAAACTATAAAATTCCTAGAAGATTTATATAGGAACAAAACCATCAGACCTAATTATTTTCAGTTACAGATTACCAAACACAACTACAAATGCACAAGCAACAGAAGATAAATTAAATAACTGGGACCTCCTAAAAATTAAATACTTATGCTCATCAAAAAAAAAAAACTTTGTCAGAAGAGCAAAAAGAGAACCTACAGATTGGGAATAAATCTTTGGGAATATCTGATAAGAGTCTAATCTCTAAAATACATAGAAAACTTCAACAACTCAACAACAAAAAGACAAGCAATGCAATTAAAAAATAGGCAAAGGACGTGGACACATACTTCACCAGAGGATGTTCAAATGGCCATCAAATACATGAAAAGATGCTTGCAATTGTTAGCCATCAGAGAGATGCATATCAAAACTAAAATGAGATACCATCACATCCTTGCAAAAATGACATTGATCGAAAAAAAAAAAAACAGAAAACAACAAATGCTGGCAAGGTTGTGGAGAAATTGGAACACTTATCCACTGCTGGTGAGAATATAAAATGGTACAACCACTGTGGGAAATAGTATGGTTCTTCCTCAAAAAGCTAGAAATAGAAATACCGTATGATCCAGCAAACCCACTCCTAGGTATATACCCTAGAGATCTAACAGCGGGGACACAAATAGACATATGCACACTTACGTTCATTGAAGCATTATTCACATAGTAAAAAGATGGTAACATCCTAAGTGCCCATCAACGAATGAATGGATAAACAAAATGTGGTATATACATATAATGGACTACTATGCAGCTATAAAGAATAATGAGTCCATGAAACGTCTTATAACATGGATGAATTTAGAGGACATTATGCTGACTGAAATAAGTCAAGAACAAAAGGACAAATATTGTATGATCTCATTTTTATAAAAAGACAAAAAGAAGTATACATACAGAAATCAACATTCTTTGGTGGTTAGCAGGGATGGAAGGGAGAAAGAGGGGGATCAATTTCTAAATAGTAGATACTTGTTATTTTTGGTGACTGGAAAGGCAATACCGAATGAGGGTTAAGTCTGCACAACTTAACCAAGGTAAATGATGACACTAAGACGTAAACAAGAGTAAGGGATGTTTTCAGTAAATGATATCTTATACACAATTCTGCAACAATAGCAATAACAACCAAAAATATGTTTGGTTACATAGTTAAGTATGTATGCATATATGAGTATAGGAAGTCAGATGTAAGTATATGTGGGTGCATGTATAGGCGTATCTGTAGGCATAAATACATACAGGTTTGTGTGTGTTGTATACATATTAATATACATAATAAAACACATAAAAGGCTCGGTTACGGAGACTTCCTAGATGTAACCAAATACCTCACAGGACTGGTTTACTGGGTTTGAAGGCTTAAGACCATAGTCTTGTGGGACAACTCGGTCTATTGGCACAGCATAGTTTATAAAGTTTATGTTCTACATGCTAGTTTGGTGAGTAGTGTCCGAGTCCTGGCAGCTTGCGAGCAGTCATCTAAGATACAGCTATCAGTCTCTACTTATCTGGAACAAAAGAGAAAGAAGGAAATGAAAGACTTAAAAAAAGAAAGTACCCCACAGGACTAATAGCCCACACGAACCACATCCTCATCTATCCTGAGACCAGAAGAACTAGATGGTGCCCTGCTACAACTACTGCCCATTCTGACCAGGGACACATAGATGATCTTGATAGAATGGGAGTAAAATGTACAAAAAAACAAAATTCAAATTCTTAAGAAAAGGCTAGACTTACTGGACTGATAAGGACTAGAGGAATCCCCAAGACTGCTGCCCTGAGATACCTTTTAAACTTGAAACTGAAACCACTCTCAGAGGTCATCTTTCAGCTTGAAACTGAAACCACTCTCAGAGGTCATCTTTCAGCTAAATAACAGATTGGATCATAAAATAAACATTATCACTAGTGAATACTGAGCTCTTAAAAAAAAAATAAATCATCTATATGAGACCAACTGGTCAACATTTACCCTCATCAAAGATGAGAAGATAAGGGGAGGGGCAAGGAAGCCAGATAGAGTAATAAACACAGAACAACCAGAATGGAAATAAAAAGAATGTTGACGCATTATGGAAAATGTAACAAATGTCACCGAATAATACGTGTAGAATTGTTAAATGTGAACCTAATTTGCTGTGTAAACTTTTGCAAAAAACACAATAAAATATTAAAGAAAAAATAATAAAATAAAATCATGCCATGTTACACCATAGCTTTCAAGATAAATTTTCATCCCGTTAGCATGGCATAGACAGGAGCCCTGGTGGTGCAGTGGTTAAGCACTCAGCTGCTAACCAAATACTGACAGTTCAAACCCACTAGCCGCTCTGCAGGAGAAAGATATGGCAGTATGCCTCCGTAAAGATGACAGTTCTACTCTGTCCTATAGGGTCACTATAAGTCAGAATTGACTTGACGGCAATGGGCAACAGGTTAGCATGGCATAAAACTCCCTTCACAATCTGACTCCTGCCCTTTTCTTCAGGCTCAACTCCTGCCAATCCTTAGACTCTCACTAGGCTCCATCTATATGGAACTACTTGCCTGTCCTGAGTGTATCATATTCTCTCACAGTTCTTTTCTCTGCATACATGGTTCCCTCTATTTGTAATGTCCATCCTTCCATCACCCTTTTGCCTACCTAATGCAAACTCATCAGTCAGGACACAGCTCAAGTGTAATTTTGCCAAACTACCCCGACACTTAGGTGCTTCCTTCTTTACGCACGCCATAGCACCTTGTACATGCTTTTATTATTCATCTAAAAAATATTTATCAAATGCCTGGCACAATGTTTGCTCTTTATGTATTTGTCTCAAGCACTAGATGTGAGCTAAGTACAAAGACTGTGCCACACTCACTTTAGTATTCCCAATGCCTAGCACAGTGCCTAACCCCAAGTAGCACACCATAAAACCATATACAGGCCCAGAATTAAAGGGAATGGCCTAGCCCTGTTCCTTGAAGAAATTCTCATTCTCGTTTCTCTCCCAGGCTTTGAAAAATAGCACAGTATATTAGCAAGCAAGAGTGCTTCTCTTTGACTTAGAACACATCGGTTCTAGTACAGCTCTGTCATCATGGATATGTGAAATCGGGAATAAGCCACAAAAAACAGCTAATGTAAGTTAAATATTGATTATATGGCAGCCTCTGTGCTAAGTATGTTATATGAATAATCTCAATTTTTTCCTCAAAAATATCTTAGGAGATAGATATAAATATCATGCCCATTTTATAGATGAATTTAAGTAACTTAATCCAGGTTTTATGTGCCTCTGTTTTTCTGGGTTATTGAGACATACAATGAGATATTGTGTGTGATGGTGTTTTATAAACTGTTGAGGACTATACAAATGTAATTATAGAAAGCAATGACAGTTGTCTAATGTAATTAATAGTATGGGATTATTGTGGAAAATAAGGAATAAATATTTTACTGAATTAAGAAGACTCAGCTGAAGCACACCCCCACATCAAAGATATAAAACCATAGACCTAGGAATTCAATGTGTCTAACCCCTTCTCATTTTGCAGCAGAGAACCATCAAAGTCCAGAGTTGCAGAAAGTGCACAGCTAATTTGTAGATGGGCCAGGGCTATTGTCTCTATACTACACTATATTTTGGCCCCTCTGTAGAGAGAAAATATGAATGGGACCAAGAAATCTGAGTGTCCAATTTAGAGATTATCTGAGTATTTCAGAGCCAACATTAACCTCACAACATGCTCCTGACATCTGTTCTCCTTACAGACATTTTTAATGACCATGTCTGTCTTTAGTAGACATCCAACTGGTACCACATTCAACAGCCAATATCTGAAAAGCAGAAATAGCATTTATTCAGAAAACTGAGCTTAATAAGAAATATTTAGATGTACTCAAGAGAGTAAAAGCTTTTGAACCAAACAGATATGGGTTGAAATCCTAACGCTACCACTTACTGGCTCTTTGGTATTTGCTCAACCACTTTTCTGAGCTTTGGTTTTCTCATCTTTAAAATGAACAGAATGATGTCTCATTATTGAGAGAATGAACTCTTTGCCACTATGTTCATTAAATGTTGGCTTCTCTTCTATTCATTAAGGGGAGGTTGATGTAATATACAAGCCTTGGCCAGTTTGCCAACTCAACAGTATAACTTTACTTTTCTACTTTTAAGAAATGGCAATGTTTGTCTGGTGTCTAATATAGCTGCAGACACATCAAAGACATAAAACATGTTTCTGCTTTTTCTTATCACATTAAGGTGACTCGAGGGTTCTTAGAACAGTCTTATTGAATGGTGGGTTTATTGTGTGTTTAGTGACCCTAAGTTCTCCTGCACAGCTGTTTTCAGAAGTCTAAAGGGGATAGTCAAATGTGGTGAAGAAATAGTAACATTAGTTAAATACACTTTTTTATTTTTTAAAATGGTGTTTTTTTGTTTTGTTTTGTTGTATTGTTTTTTTAATGCCAGATCCTATTGAATGTAGTGATTAAGAGTCTGGGCTCTGAAATCTATTATGAGAGTAGAATTCTGCTAGGTATTTATTTTCTAGAATGCCGTGGTCACATATGGTTCAAATTTCATTTCATCACACACTAGCTGTCTGATCTTGAGGAAGTTACTTCTCTAGGTTTAAAAGTTCCTTATTTGTAGAGTGGGCAGAATAATGGAACCTACTTTATAGACTTATGGTGAGAATTAAATAAATTAATGCATATAAAGTAGATAGTACCAGGCTTGACACATGCTTGACACACGATTTCGACTCATGGTAGCCCCATATGACAGAGTAGAACTGCCTCATAGGGTTTCTTAGGCTGTAATCTTTATGGGAGCAGATCACCAGCTCTTCTCTCCAATAGAGCTGCTGGTAGGTCCAAAGTGCTGACCTTTCAGTTAGCAGTTGAGCGCTTAATCATTTCACCACTAGGGCCCTTTGATACGTACTAAGTGCATAATAAATGCAAGCTGCTGTCATTACCTATTCAGATGCATTGTTAAAGGGGCAAAGAAAACATCAAAATAAGAGAAACATAAATTTGAGTCTATTGAAAAGAGTTCTGTTTTTGTTCCACTAATTTGATAGCTGGTATATAAGACTCTAAGGAGCCCAGGTGGTGCAAATGGATAAGCGCTTATCTGCTAACGGAAAGTTTAGTGGTTCGAACCACCTAGTGGCTTCATGGGAGAAAGACCTGACAGCCTGCTTCCATAATGATCACAGCCAAGAAAACAGTTCTACTCTGTCACATGGGGTCCCTATGAATTGGAATCAACATGACAGCACCAAACAACACCACTTAAGACTACATGGTGCTTTATATTGGGAGTTTCCCAACAAGTTAACTTGTTTACATGTCCTTTCATTTCTCAAATATCATCATATGGGAAAATCCCAAACCTCAGTCTTTCTTTAGTCCTTTAAGACGCTCTTAAAATGCCTTCTAACACCACTGCATAGCATGAAATGTTCTTGGAATCACCAAAGGAAAAATGGCAACTCATATCAATCATGCCTTATCTAAAAATGAAGTTCCAAGGACTACTCCATTAATTTGAGGCCTCATCAATGCACTCCCCTTTTGTATCCATACATATCTGAACAGTGCTCATTACTCCCTTATCTGAAGCAGCTATTAGATTTGTGGGTATAGTACTCAAATCAGCATCAGGATATTTGAGGGCTTAAACCCTCTTTGCTCACTAGCTGTTTGTATGACTTTGGTGCAGTTGTTTTATCTCACTAAGCCTTAATTTCCACATATAAAAATGCATAATATCACAAAGATTTGCTGTGAGAAAGATGAAACAGAGTAAAGCATGTAAGTCTGTCTCCTCAAGCATCTAGAATACTGTGAGTGCTCCCTAAATGTCAATTGAATCTAAATGTTCTCTTCATAGATCCTCCTAGATTGTAAATTCCCAGAAGAAAGGCACCAAATGTGCCCACAGCATTCTAGAAAACACCTTCCAGAATTCCAAAAAGAATCAATCACTAAATGTTGATTTATAAGAATAATGATTATTTTATTATTCTCCAGGCTAGATTGTATACCTTCACTGTCTTCTTCATCTATGCTTACACAAAGAAGCACGTCTTCTTCTAATAACTGAGACAATCGTTTTCAACTATTTCATGTGTTATAGTGCACACACAGACACATATACACATACATATACACTCATTAAAATGGAATAACTCAGACACTGAAACACAATAACAAGATACAATAACTAATGTTAATTATGATATATTGGGGTAGACAATGGCTAAATAATTTCAGAATAATAATAATAATTTTGATAGTGATAATTATGGTGAGCTCATAGAGGAGCACCAATCGTTTCCCTGCCAGGTGGCAGATAGATGGAAAAATCTATTTTTACCTTAAGGAGGGCATAACCCTCTCTGTCTCAGTAAAAGAACAGAATCTACTCCATTTCTTCTGATTTTGGTAAAAAATACTTGTCTCTATACCTCAGTGCTGCTCACAAAGATTTGTAGGAAGGAAACTGGTGTTTAAAATGAGGAACTGCAAAAAGTTTTCAATAAATTTTAAAAAAATTAAATGAATTAGAGCTGGCACTAGGGTGAGGTGAGTGAGGCCTCAGGTACAAAATAAAGGTGGAGCCAAGAAACTCAGTAATCAAGATAAATAATATTTTAATGCATTATTTTTTTTAAAAAAGTCAAAATTAGTGCAAAATATATCCATGATGAACAAAATAATAACATTTAAATAAAGACAGGATCAGTATTGCAGATTTTTCCCTTTGTCTTGGGTTCCAAATAGCCCTGAAGTGATACCTGCGCGCCTGCTTCAGGTATTCCACAAAGGTAAAAATGAACAAGCTCCTACTCAGGGGATCTCAGCTGCATCCATGGTATCAGATACATCACTGGATTCTCATTAACCTTTGCAGCGGTGTCCATTAAAGGACATGTTTTAGACGATGGTTTTAATGAAACACCAAAAGTCAAGAGCCATAAAAGCTGTCTATCTCTAATTTCTAATTCCGGTTGTCTTACCTTCTCCCTATTACATTGCAGAATAGCCTTCTGGTCCTTGTCATTTTATCATCATCAAGACAACTATACTATGTCCCGTAATGCACCCCAGATCTTTGACTTGGACAAGGAGTCCAGTGGCTCATCCAAACACTGAAACTGACTGTCAGAAATTCATGGATCTGCCACTTCCTAAAATACAGTGAAAGTAGGAAAGAAGAGGGAGTAAGTAGGTGTGGGTGTGACTATGTTGGGAACACTGAGGGGAGAGAAATCTTGGAAAGAGATTATCAGAGCATCTCCATAATCTCAAATTTCTAGAGTACACCAAGTCTCATTTGTCAACAGGCACAATCCTAAAAAAACAACTAGCTGGCTCACTCCCCTTCCTGTGTAGATGTGTCAGCATTCACTCACTAGACATTTCCTGAGTATCTGTTATGTGCAAGGCATCGTGCTTCAAGCTGTGCAGAATACCAAGGGAAAGTGCTGGTGTACAAGCCATGGTTCTTGCTTTCATTAGACTTGCAAGGTAACATAAAAGATAAAATATAACAAGAGCCTCTTTACACTTTATAGCACTTTCCAACAAACGCTATTCCATACTTGATCGTTACACTAAAACAACAAATGGTAAATAGGTATCACCATTCCCCTTTCAAAGATGAAGAAATTAGGTCCCATTGCTTATAAAGAGTGAAGCCAGAATTGGAACCCTAATTTTCTGTCTTCTTCAGTATAATGCAGTATAAGACAAGTTCATAGTGAGTAGTACAGATCACCTAAGTACTGGAGGAGAAGATTAGAAATGGTTGTATCAATTCTGAATGGTGTGATACAAAAAGGAATCACCAAATGGATGTGAAAATAGGTGAAAGAATATGGGGAAGAAGTAGTAGTGCTGAGGATAGAAATGAAGAAGGCAGACATTCAAAAAAGGGGGGGTGGATTGGCAGGGGCAAAGGCATAGAGATAGGCAATCACCTTGTGTATTTCGGCTCTAGTAGGCAGTACAGATGGCCTCAGCATACATTTTTTTTTTCCTTGGGAAGCGATGTTAGATAAAGTAGTAAAAGAAGGTTATGGCTATATTGTGAAACCTTAAGTAGTAGGATAAAGAATTTAAAATTTATTGGCTAGAAAAAGGAAGTATTAAATATTTACTCATAAAAGTGGCATTGTTGTTGTCATTATTTATCAAGTTGACCCCACTCATAGGGACCCATGAACAATGGAATGAAATGCTGCCCTTTCCTGAGCCATCTCCATGATTGGTTATGGATCAGATCCTTGTGATCCATAAGGTTTTCCTTGGCTGAGTTTAGGAAGTAGATCACCAAGTCTTTCTAGCCCATCTGAGTCTGGAAGCTCTGCTGAAACTTGTTCAGCATCACAGCAACACGCAAGCCACCACTAGCAGCAGATGGTGCCTGCACATGAGGTACACTGACCGAGATTCGAACCTGAGTCTTACATATAGAAGGCAAAAATTCTACCACTGAATCACCACTGCTTATATATTGGATGCAATGTGGTTTGGTGTAGAGAAACTCTGGAGTCAAGAAAATGTGTTAGGAGGTCATTTCAGAGGTCTAAGTAACAAGATCATGACCTAGTGATGGAAATGGAGAAAAAACAAAGGGAGCTGGGGGTCAGAAGATCTGGTTTCAACTCTGTTTTACTTTATTCATTCCCAAATAGACTGGGGAAAGCTAATATTGTCCTGTGATTTGATGTACGTTTTTATTAACCAAACATTAGAATCTACTACATGCCAAAGACTATATTGAGCACCAAGATACCAAAGTGAAAAAGACAAGTCTTTGCCTTTACAAGGACTAAGAGAACGCTGAAGAAGGCAAAACCAACAGTCCTGGGAGAAAGTCAGGAAAGACATTATAGAGGGATTGATGCTTAAGCTGAATCTTAAAGCAGGAGTAGGAAATCTGTTAGGCAGACGAAATATGTGAGAATATTTTGTAAAGAAAGAATACAGAAAGACATTAAAGCAGGATACAGCATAGAGTTTTAAACATTCCAAATAATTTGATAGGGTTAGATTAATGACGAATTTGAACAAGTGAGAGGAAGCCAGAGAATAATGAGGAGGGGCCTTATTGTCCACACTAAAGTGTTGAGACTTGTTTCTGCAAAGAATGTGAGGCCATTACAGGATCTTAAGCAGGGAAATGGGATGATCAGTGTAGTGTTTTAGAAAAATAATTCTGGCAAGAGTGTGAAGAATGGATGAGAGGAGATCAAGGCTGAAGGCAGGGAGGTTTGTTAGCGGAAATTTATCAATAGTCTAGGCAAAAGCAAATGAGAAGGCAGGGCAATGGAAGAAGCAATGAACAGAGGTGATATCTAGGAGGTAGAATCAACATCTGTACCTTAAGGGACATGGCAAAATTAGCTAACCATGGAGGAAAAACACTTTTTAAGTTGTACACTACCTTCAATCATTTGAAGGTTGCTGGAGTTTCCTGAAATACTGTGTTGGATATCCAGGACGAAGTCTAGCTTCAGAGGGAAAGTGGCATGGTGACTGATTAGTATTATTGGCCATGGGTGTGACATGGGACATTGGGGACAGGCAGGCTACACATTTGTTATTTCTGACTGCCAATCCACACTCCTTGGAACAAGATTAACCTTAACCAAGACAGAGAACAAAAGCTGAGCTTCTTTTAAGGACCTCTAGGAAAGAATATCATGGTTTCTCATAAAAACACATTCTAAGGTCTCACAATTCTGATTATTAAAAAAAAAAAAAAATCTCTAAACATATTTTCTTCCTTTAGCTGTCTTTACCAACATAAATAATTCTCATGCAGTTAGACTTTCCTTTAGGGTCTTATTCTTCCTTCTCATGTCTTCCCTGGGTGATCATATCTGCTACTAACCATTTAGATGCCTCCCACCCATACAATCTGAATTCTTCCTTTTCTTCCTAAATCTATCGGAATAACCTTAATCAAGATTGACGCTCTATCACCATTTGTCCTACTCAATACTGACCATTAACCTGACTATCAAAGCCCTCCACCACCTTGCTACCTGTTCAATGGCACCTTGGGTTCACTATACATTATTTTATCCTGGTGTCATGCTGGCTAACACTGCATAGAACCTCCTGTTTCCTCTCTGTAAAGGCATATCCTTCCCCTATTCCAATGCATATTCAAGACTCATTTTTTCTGGAGAGGACATTCCTTTATATTATCCCTACTCACTACACTGAACAGAAGATTTCAAAGGGCAGCTCGGGAAGACAAAGTAAAGTATTATAATGACATGTGCAAAGAGCTGAAGATAGAAAACCAAAAGGGAAGAACACGCATGGCATTTCTCAAGCCAAAAGAACTGAAGAAAAAATTCAAACCTGAGTTGCAATAGTGAAGGATTCTATGGGGAAAATATTAAACTATTTAGGAAACATCCAAAGAAGATGGAAGAAATACACAGAGTCACTGTACTAAAAAGAATTGGTTGATATGCAACCATTTCAGGAGGTAGCATATGATCAAGAACCAAGGGTACAGAAGGAAGAAGTCCAAGCTGCACTGAAGGGGCTGGTGAAAAACTAGGCTCCAGGAATTGACGGAATATCAATTGAGATGTTTCAACAAATGGATGCAGCACTGGAAGTGCTCACTCGTCCATGCCAAGAAATTTGAAAGACAGCTACCTGGTCAACTGACTGGAAGAGAATCTGTATTTATGCCTGTTCCCAAGAAAGGTGATCCAACTGAATGTGGAAATTATCAAACAATATCATTAATATCACAAGCAAGTAAAATTTAGCTGAAGATCATTCAAAAGTGGCTGCAGTAGGATATCGAAAGGGAACTGCCAGAAATTAAGGCCAGATTCAGAACAGGACGTGGAACCAGGGATATCATTGCTGATGTCAGATGGATACTGGCTGAAAGCAGAAATACCAAAAAAAATGTTTACCTGTATTTTATTGACTATGCAAAGGCATTCAACTGTGTGGATCACAACAAATTATGGATAACATTGTGAAGAATGGGAATTCCAGAACACTAATTGTGTTCATGAGGAACCTGTACACAGATGAAGTGGCAGTTGTTGGGACAGAACAAGGGGATACTGTGTAGTTTAAAGTCAGGAAAGGTGTGTGTCAGGGTTATATCCTTTCACCATACCTATTCAGTCTGTATGCTGAGCAAATAATCCGAGAAGCTGGACTATATGAAGAACAGGGCATCAAGATTGGAGGAAGACTCATTAACAACCTGTGTTATACAGCTGACACTACTTTGCTTGCTGAAAGTGAAGAGGACTTGCAGCACTTACTGATGAAGATTAAAGACTACGGCCTTCAGTATGGATTACACCTCAACATAAAGAAAACAAAAATCCTCACAACTGGACCAATAAGCAACATCATGATAAACGGAGAAAAGATTGGAATTGTCAAGGATTTCATTTTACTTGGCTCCACAATCAACACCCCTGGAAGCAGCAGTCAAGAAATCCAAAGACACATTGCATTGGGCAAATCTGCTGCAAAAGACCTCTTTCAAGTGTTGAAAAGCAAAGATGTCACCTTAAAGACGAAGGTGTGCCTGACCCAAGCCATGGTGTTTTCGTTCCTCTGATACGCATGCAAAAGCTGGACATTGAATAAGGAAGACTGAGGAAGGATTGATGCCCTCGAATTGTGGTGTTGGCAAAGAATATTGAATATACCATGGACTGCCAAAAGAACGAACAAATCTGTCTTGGAAGAAGTACAACCATAATGCTCCTTAGAAGCAAGGATGGCGAGACTATGTTTCACATACTCTGGACATATTATCAGGATGGATCTGTCCTTGGAGAAGGACGTGATGCTTGGTAAAGTAGAGGGTCAGCAAAAAAGAGGAAGAACCTCAACGAGATGGATTGACACAGTGGCTGCAACAATGGGCTCAAGCGTAACAATGATTGTGAGGATGGCCCAGGACTGGGCAGTGTTTCATTCTGTTGTATGTAGGGTTGCTATGAGTCTGAACTGACTTGACAACACCTAACAACAGCAACAACTCAATACATACACACACACATGCACACACACACACACTTATTGGAGTGTAATGTAATGTCATCACATTTTTAAAGCCATACCTCTTCAGCAGTTACACATAGAATAAGGGATAGGATATCTTAGTGGTTAAGAGCTTGACGTCTGGAGCCAGGCTGCCTGGTTTATAATCCCAGATCTGTCACTCACTGGGACAATAATTTACAATTTCTGTGATCCAGTTTCCTCATCTGTATAATGGACATTATTATAGTAGAGTATTTACCTAGGAAACCCTATGGGACAGTTCTACCCTGTCATACAGGGTCTCTGTGAGTCAAAATTAACTCGACAGCATACAACAATAGTATTATTATTATTAGAGCACTGTGGTTAGGAGCAGTGTGTTGAAACTTTCTGAGTCTAAGTTTCTTTAGCTAAAAAACAGGAGAAAAAATAAGTATTTTGTAAGTTGCATGAGAATGAAATGAGATAAGGTGTAAAGATTTTAGCACATAATAAAGAACCAATAAATTGCATTAGCTATTATGATTATAATAGCTAATAATTGTTCAGAAGACTGAAGTGTACTGTGTAATCCCTTCTAAACAGTACAGTGTACCAAGAACAAGAACTATTTCTCCATGCCTTTGAAGTCTTTCTTCTCTGTGTCCCTGTCCATATACCAAACCCTCTATTGTTGTTCTGACTCATAGTGACCCTATGTACAACATCCTAACACTTTGAGGGACAGAGTAGCAGGGGAGGGGAGTCTGGGGACCATGGTTTCAGGGGACATCTTGGTCAATTGGCATAACAAAGTTTATTAAGAAAATGTTCTGCATCCCATTTTGGTGAGTGGTGTCTGAGGTCTTAAAAGCTAGAGAGTGGCCATCTAAGATGCATCAATTGGTCCCAACCCACCTGGAACAAAAGAGAATGAAGAACACCAAAGACACAAGGAAAATATTAGCCCAAGAGACAGAAAGGGCCACATAAACCAGAGACTACATCAACCTGAGACCAGAAGAACTAGATGGTGCCCGGCTACCACCAATGACTGCCCTAACAGGGAACACAACAGAGAGTCCCTGACAGAGCAGGAGAAAAGTAGGGTGCATAACTCAAATTCTATTAAAAAGACCACACTTAATGGTCTGACTGAGACTGGAGGAACCCCGGAAGATATGGCCTCCAGACTCTCTGTTAGCCTAGAACTGAAACCATTCCCAAAGCCAACTCTTCAAACAAAGATTAGACTGGACTATATGACATAAAATGATATTTGTGAAAAGTACTTCGTAGCTCAAGTAGATATAGGAGACTAAATGGGCAGCTCCTGTCTAGAGGCAAGATGAGAAGGCAAAAAGGACAGGAGCTGATTAAATGGAGAGAAAATCTGGAGCGGACAGGAGGAGTATGCTGTCACATTACAGGGAAAGCAACTAGGGTCACATATCAATGTATGTATAACTTTTTGTATGAGAATCTAAAACTATAAACTTTCACTTAAAGTACAATAAAAATAATAATAATAACTACATTATTCTCTCCTTCTGTCCCTGAAGTCTTGGCTGAAGGGCATGTAGACTGATTTTCACTGTCAGCCCAGTAAAGAACTCTTCAGGGGCAACAGAGGAGGGCTTGATGTTTCGCTCTTCACTGATTTGGAAACGAGGAAAAGGGGAATAGTTCTTAGTAGGGTATTTAGCTATCTAGATTTTCCTAGGATAGAAGTTATTCCCTCAAGTGTCTCTGAATGTTTCAAAGCTTTCAGAGGAACAGGTTTCCATTTGTAAGTTAGGAAGTTTGCGCATCTTTAAGCACTTTCTTTGGTCTGAAAGAATTAGCATTGTTTCTGAAGGAAGCTAACTTTCTCTAGAAAGACACTTTAGGCAGTGGAGGAATTTGTCCCCACAGGTGGGCCAATGTGTATGAAATATCATGAAGCTAAGAAAAACTGCTGAAGCAGAGAAGGAGGGATGGGACTTGGCTAGCGCTTTGCCATTGAATCCGTCAGCCTCTTACCATCTCTTCTAGCCCTCAGGTTCCAGAATTGGAAACGTGGGAGTAAAGAAGTGAGTGGATGTACTGACAGACACCTTCCTTTTGCAGCGGTGCCGTTTTCCCCACTCTGACTACAATCAAATATCTGTGCAGGGCTGCAGAGCTAGAGAGAAGGGTGTAGAAGCTCGTTACTGCTATTGTTAGTTGCCATCAAGTTGCTCCAACTCATGGTGACCTTATGTACAACAGAACAAAACATTGCCTGGCCCTGGGCCATCTTTCTGATTGTTAGCCTAGTTGAGTCCATTGTGGAGACTATTTTACAGCTCCCAAAGACAGCCCCAAAACAGGCAGGAAGCAGGGAGAGAAATGTTAGAGAAAGCAAATAAGATTGCCTGCCTGTTGAAGCCCCAGGAGAAGAGGAAGGGATATGAATTACAAAAATGTTTTGGCTTAATGTGCAGATCTCTCCAGATGAGGCAGTCTTGAGACATTTCCACAAGCTAGTGAAGGGGAAAATAAAAAATAAATAAAAACTTCCACAGAAACCCGCAAGTGAATACTTGATCTTGCTCAATTTCAATCTGTTTCTTTAGGAACTTTTTTTCCATAAATTCAGGCCTGGAAGCCAAGCAGTGTATGCATGGGGCCCATCTTCCAAGGCCTCAGAGGCCTCCATGTTCTATACCCATGCCAAAGAAAATGCAGACAGAGACAAAGTTTGCCCCAAAGGGCTGCTTTCCATCATCTGCACTTCACATCAGGGGAAATGTGCAAAATCCCAGGGACCCAGACATTATATTGCCATCTTCCCTAGAAGAGTCCCCAGAGAGGTAATCAGATTTTGTTGAACCACAATTCAGCTTCCAATCCAGGTAGGGATACTACAATTTCAGACACTCCTTAGATTTGAAAGGATTGTGGTTTTCTGTGCTTTCATTGGCACAGAATTTCTGTTGATTCTAGCCCCCAAGATGACATCCATATGACAGATCATTGAAAACAGAAACCATGTTGCCAGCTGAAATGGTGGCATCCTTGAAACTGAGAAGCAATGAATCATAGAAACAGATTTCTAGAGCTGGAAAGAACTTTAATAAATGAACCAGATCAGCACATAGCATTGCGCAGAAATGGTGTCTAAGCAATGGCCAAAAGCTGAGTAGGTTTAATTTTAATAGCCCTTTACAAAATGAAGTTAAGAGAAACTCACTTTATTTGCTGTGATCTTAGGCTCAGTGTGCTTCTTTCCTTATAAGCAAAGCTTCAAAGAGTTCACACAACTGGAATTTTTCAACCCAATTGAACAGACTTTATTACAAAATTACCTTTATAACTTAATACTTTTTTCTTGATTTCATACACCGGTGTAAACAGAATAAAGGCCAAACAGAAAAAAATTTAAAAAATAAAAACAAAAAGATGCTTACTGTAAATGAATTTCCAATTCTGTAAAAATATACTAAGTGAATGTTCTTTAGAAGGCCATGGGATAAAAAGAGAACAGAAGAATTTTGTAAAGAACATAGAAAACGATTGTCAAAGCATTTTAAGACAGTGTCAAACAGACCATCTCCTCTATGATGATACCATTGTTGTTGTTAGGTGCCGTCAGACCGGCTCCGACTCATAGCGACCCTACGTACAACAGAACAGAACACTGCCTGGTCCATCCTCACAATCATTGCTATGTTCCAGCCCATTGATGCAGCAACTCTGTCACTCCATCTCACTGACAGTCTTCCTCTTTTTCGCTGACCCTCTACTTTACCAAGCATGATGTCCTTCTCCAGGGACTGGTCACTCCTGATAACATGTCCAAAGTATGCGAGACGAAGTCTCGCCATCCTTGCTTCTAAGGAGCATTCTGGCTGTACTTTTTCCAAGACAGATTTGTTCATTCTTCTGGCAGTTCATGGTATATTCAATATTCTTTGCCAACACCGTGATTCAAAGGCATTAATTCTTCTTTGGTCTTCCTTATTCATTGTCCAGCTTCAGCATGCATATGAGGTGATTGAAAATACCATGGCTTGGGTCAGGCGCACCTTAGTCCTCAATGTGCTATCTTTACTTTTTAGCATTTTAAAGAGGTCTTTTGCAGCAGATTTGCCCAATGCAATAGTCATGGTAATACTAATGTCTTTAAAAAAGAATCACAGGGAGGTATTTCTTAAGGGGTACTAAGTTTCTGTTAAGGGTGATGAAAAAAATTGAAAACGGATAGTGTTGATGGTTGCACAACATGGCGAAGGTAATTAGTGTCACTGAATTGTGTGTGTAAAAATGGTTGAAACGACAAATGTTTTGTTATATATATTTTGCCCCAATAATTTTTTTAAAAAGAATCAAAGTAAAATCTCATTAATTTGGGTCACACTAATTCAGAATTGAGGCTAATTCAAACCAGACAGCTAAGCTTACTTTTGTACTGCCAATTTCCTTTAAAAAGTCAATTAGTACTATGCAATGATAAAGAACAACAATGAATCTGTGAACCATCTCATAACATGGATGAAACTGGAGGACATTATGCGGAGTGAAATAAGTCAATCACAAAAGGACAAATATTGCATGAAACCTCTATTGTAAAAACCCATGAAAAAGGTCACACACAAAAAGTAACAATCTTTGCTGGTTACCAGGGATAGGAGGGGTGGGGGGGAAATACTAAACAGGCAATAGATAAGTGGTATCTTTGGTGAAGGGTGAGACAGTACACAGTACTGGGGAAAAAAGCACAACTTGTACAAGGAAAGGTCGTAGAAGCTCCCTAGACACATCCAAACTCCCTGAGGGACTGAATTGCTGGGCGGAGAGCTGTGGGGACCATGGTCTCAGGGAACGTCTAGCTCAATTGGCATAACACAGTTTATAAAGACAATGTTCTACATTCTAGCTTGATGAGTAGCGTCTGGGGTCTTAAAAGCCTGTGAGCAGCCGTCTAAGATACTCCACTGGTCTCACCCCTTCGGGAGCAAGGGAGAATGAAGACAGCAGGATACAAGGAAAAGATTAGTCCAAAGGACTAATGGACCACAGCTACTAAGGCCTCCACCAGACTGAGTCCAGTATAGCTAGATGGTGCCCGGCTACCACCACTGACTGCTGTGACTGGGATCACAACAGAGGGTTCTCGACAGAGCTGGAGAAGGATGTAGAACAAAATTCTAACACACACAAAAAAGACCAGATTTACTGGCCTAAAGGAGACTGGAGAAACCCCGAGAGTATG
>NW_004444163.1:2077321-2093295 GCF_000243295.1 Trichechus manatus latirostris | reverse complement strand
TGTTAACCAATGTCATAAAACAATATGTGTACTACTGTTTAATGAGAAACTATTTGTTCTGTAAACCTTCACCTGAAGTACAATTAAAAAAAAAAGTCAATTAGTAGCAACAAGGGGAAAAAAAAAAAACAAAGCCAATTGACTTAGAGTGCTTGAGCAGGGCCCACTTACATACAAATAAATGTCCTATTATAAAATTTCTTTATTCACCCATGAAAAGTTACATGACATTGCTAAACGACAATAGTTTGTTAAGTCTGAACACAGGGTAGAGGAGGGAGGAAAGCTCAGTCCTGCAAACGTCGGATTCCAGCATTTCTCTTGCTGTTGACCAGCTGTGCTACCTTACAGAAAATGACTTGATCTCCCTGCATCTCCATGGCTTCTCTACAAAAGGACACTTTCAGCACATGCTCCCTAAGGGCCAGGGGGCTTTCTCAGCCCCCTGGCTTTTAGATCTCTGGTGTAAGTTTCTTGTAAGTAACTAAAGTGTATTTCTTTTAGATCTCTTTTTTAGTTCAAATTTTGTATTAATTTAGACTGACCTTCCCACAAATTTAAAGTCCCTGGGTGGTACAAATGGTTAATATGCTTGGCTGCTAACTGAAAATGTTGGAGATTCAAATCTACCCAGAAGCACCTTGGAAGAAAGGCCTGGCAATCTGCTTCCAAAAAGTCAGCCGTTGAAAAGCCTATGGAGCATGGTTCTACTCTGACACACATGGGGTCACCATGAGTCAGAGTCAGCTTGATGGCAACTGGTTTTCCCATAAATTAATTCAAACTAATTAGATTTTGTTGTTCTACATGCACATCTTTCAGGCTGTACTCTGAAACATATGTTGCCCAAAATAATATATTTCTCTTCAATGCTGCTCTGAGCACAAACATATCAGCAAACTAAATGGTGTTCAGCAGTGATGACACTATTTCTTCTCATCTTGTTAATTTCTGTGGCGCTCTCTGCCATGCAGAAACTGCACAGCAGTCATGGAATGGCATTGCTTGCTGGTTACTACTTGTCTTTTGGCTATTTCATACCCAACATGTAGTTCACATTTGGAAAGCGTCTGGTAACTCAGCTCTTACATGAATAATTCAAGGGAAACTTTATGCTCAAAAATTCGCATAGACCAGAGTAAGGTTTACTTTAGGTTTCCTGTGTATATGATGTTGTTGTTGTTGTTAGGAGCCGTCAAGTCTGTTCCAACTTATAGCGACCCTTTGGGTCAGAGTAGAACTGCCCCATAGGGCTTCCAAGGAGCGGCTAGTGGATTTGAACCGAAGACTTTTTGGTTAGCAGCCAAGCTGTTAACCACTATGCCGCCAGGGCTACTGTGTATATAAAGTATATGATAATATTCCCATTTGAACCAGAAAAATTGATATCATAATATTACCCTTATTTTTCAGAGAGGAGAACCTCTACATCCAATGAATTATGATGAAAGTAAGAAAAAGAAAACAACATGGGGTTTGAGTCACAAAAATGTTTGTGGAATCCACTGGCCATTTACTAACTGAACTTATTAGCTACATGGCTTTGGGCAAATTACTTAACCTCTCAGCACTTCAGTTTGTTTACCTATGAAGTAGGCATAATTATACTAGTGTCACAATGAAATTACAGGGACTAAAGGAGGTAATGGACAAGATCGTGTCTATACACTATCAACTACAGAGGAAGTGTCCTGTAAATAGCACTTCTATTCCTTACAGAAATCCAGAAGCCCAGGGAATGTAAAAGTATTCATCTTTACCAGTGATAGGCAGGGAGGTTGTTGTTGTTAGGTGCTGTCAAGTCTATTTTGACTCATAGCAACTCCGTGCGACAAAGTACAGCTGTCCCATAGGGTTTTCTTGGCTGTAATCTGCACAGATACAGATTGCCAGATCTTTGTCCTGCAGAGCCCCTGGGTGGGTTTGAACTGCCAAATTTTGGTCAGCAGTTGAGCACTCAACTGTTGCGCCACCAGGGTTCTTTGATAGGCATGAAATGATCCTCAATTAAGATGTTTTTTAAAGAGAGCGGCATCTTCTATAAGGTTTTCATTAATATAATCAGAAGAATTAAAAATATCAACAAAAGGTAGTTAAGAACAAGAAAATAAGTTTCTTGTCTGTTTTTCAGTCCCAAAATAAAACAAAACAAAACAAAAAAACAAAAACAAAAAATCCGTTACCATCGAGTGGATTCCAACCGACAGTGACCCTGTGTGTGTCACGGTAGAAGTGCACTCCATAGGATTTTCAATGGCTGTAATCTTACAGGAATCCCTGAGTGGCGCAAATGGTGAAGCACTCAGCTATTAACCGAGAGGTTGTCGGTTTGAATCCACCCAGAAGTGCCTCGGGAGGAAAGCCTGGCAATCTACTTCCAAAAGATCGTTGAAAACCCTGTAGAGCACAGTTATATTCTGACACCCATGGGGTCCCCACGAGTCAGAATTCTTTTCCCCAGTCTTACAGAAGTAGATCACCAGGCCTTTCTTCTGTGGCATAACTGCATGAATTCGAACTGGCAACCTTTTGGTCAGTGGCCAAGCACAAGCCATTTGTGCCAGCTGTTTTTAGCCCTAGAGGTTGGTAAATTGAGCTACTGGGTTAGAGTTTCATTCTCTGTACTTGATTGCTGGCTCCTAATGCTCAAGTCTTATCATCTCTGTGTCACCTGCAGAACTTTGCAGGATCCTTTCACATAGTGTATGAAGATTGTTGGGCCAAATCTATCTAATAATTCTTCTCTGCATCAAGGCTTTGATTGTTTTTAACTAACATGCTATTTGGATACAAAATGGTCAACTTCCCTGACACCAGATGAAGCAGTAATCAGAGAGTTGTTGTTGGTGGTGTTGTTGTTAGGTGCTATAGAGTTGGTTCCGACTCATAGCAACCCTATGCACAGCAGAACAAAACACTGCCCGGTCCTGCGCCAACCTCATGATTGTTGTAATGTTTGAGCCCATTGTTGCAGCCACTCTGTCAATCCATCTCATTGAGGGTTTTCCTCTTTCTCACTGGCCCTCTACTTTACCAAGCATGATGTCCTTCTCCAGGGACTGGTCCCTCCTGATAACACATCCAAAGTACGTGAGACGAAGTCTTGCCATCCTTGCTTCTAAGGAGCATTCTGGCTGTACTTCTTCCAAGACAGATTTGTTCATTCTTCTAGCAGTCCATGGTATATTCAATATTCTTTGCCAACACCATAATTCAAAGGCATCAGTTCTTCTTTGGTCTTCCTCATTCATTGTCCAGCTTTTGCCTGCATAAGAGGCAACTGAAAGCACCATGGCTTGGGTCAGGCACACCTTAGTCCTTAGAGTGACATCTTTGTTTTTTAACACTTTAAAGAGGTCTTTAAAGATCAGAGAGTGCACAAGAAAAATACTTGGACTCTGTGAATTTGAACTAACGTATTTCTATTGCTGGATCTTATCAAAATACCCTCATCTATAAACGAAAATAGGTTAGCATTCTGAAGGTCTATTAGAAGTTTTTTATTTGGTCTGTCCGTAGTGGGCACTCCATTCACTGGTGGTAAAAAGACTGGTACTACTTTATTACAGAATTCTGAGCAACCAACCAGTTTCAGGAGTAGCGAAAGCCATGTCTTCTCTTGACCTTTCAAGCACCCCCTTCCCCCGGAAAGAGCTTCCATCCTCAGCCAAACAAGCACCCTTTCTTTCTCAAGTATCATCAGAACTCATTAATGAAGTTTTGATGATGTTTGAAGATCATTCATTGATTCAATATAGGTCTGAGTGCCTACAGCATGCCAGGTAACATTCTAGTTTGGTAGTGTGAACAAAACACACACACAGACACACAACCTGCCCTACTGGAGTGTATCTTCTAGCAGGGGAGGGACAAATAGGAAACAAATAAAGAAGTTACGTATGTAGTAAATCTGATGGTGAGAAGTGTGTAGAAAAAAAAGAAAGCAAAGAAGAGGGACCAGGAGAGGCAGAAGGGAAGTGAGCTCTTGTAGATGGAAGATTACAAAAGAAATAACAAAGACACTGGACCTCCATAGATATGGTCACCCATGGTGATTACTATACTAATAATTATTATCTCTTTCAATAACCTTTGCAGAAGACGTAACAACTAAGCTGAAATACAAGGTGTAAGCAGACGTTAGGCTAACAGGAACTGACATTTGTTGAGCATCAGGCATAGGCATCCAAATAATTCCATGTGTCATCACATTAATCCTCACAGCAAGTCTAAGAAGGAACTCGTGTCCTTTTTTCACCACTAAAGATAAGGAAATGCAGAATGAAGTCATCTACCTGCAGTCACAAAATTAGTGGCAGAGTTGGATCTGACTCTAGGCTCTAGTCTCTGGATATTTAACTAAACTGCCTTTTGCCCTAAACCCAGAATTGTCATTTGACAGATTTAAACAAACATCTCCAAGAAATGTAAGAAATTCCCTATTTTATAAAGATACAGTATATTTTTGGTGTCCCATTTGTGGAGAGATTGACTAAATTTAATCCCATCACCCCACCCTAAATTACATAAACTGTATATACATCTTTCTGGGGAAAAAACATAGTAAAGTACTTCCACAGCTTTGAGTTCTTCCCTAAGCTTCTCAAGGAAAGAAAAAAAAAAAAAGAAAAACAACTCTTATAATGTATCAGGGTGAGATAAGACAAACCTACAGGGTAACTGAAGAGTGAGCTCAAGAGGGAAGCAACACAGATGATGAAACAAAACCAAACCAGTTTCTGTCAAGTTGATTCTGACTCATGGCGACCTTATCTGTTTCAGAGTAGAGCTGTGCTCCGTAGGGTCTTCATGGCTGCTTTTTGGAAGCAGATCACCAGGCCTTTCTTCCGAGGTACTCCTGGATGAGTTTGAAGCGCCAACCTTTAAGCTAGTAGTAGAGCACTAAACTGTTTGCGCCATGCAGGGTCCTCCTACAAGGACGATTAGACTAAGATTATCAGCAAAGATTTGAAAGGACTGTAAACTAGGCCTCTGTTCTGTGCTCACTGAGCATCCTTGTGAATGGACTGTCAACTCACAGACAAGAACCGTGAGTCCCTGGAAAAATCCACCCCCACAACAGCAGAGAAAAAGCAAAACTCTAAAGTCCCATACTATGCTCAGGTAATTTAATTACATTTTAATTCTCTATATCCTGCTTTATTCCAGAAAGGATAAGATAAACTAGATGTGGGAGAGGAAAAGAAGGAAGAAAAACAAGAATAACACCGTAAAATGGAGACAGGAATCGGGCTACTAGAGAAATACACACCACAAAGACCTATCCGGGGACAGGAGGGAGGGGACAAATGTAGCTCTAAACTGACTGTTAGTCAATCAAAGAGGAAAATGTGATCAGTTAAACAATCCAAGGTAGTCCAGAGATACAATGAGTTAATAACCTTCAAACTGTTATTAAGTAATGTCCCCTCTCAAAGTAATTTTTTCTAATTGTGACAGAAAGCAGTCCTGTTCTGTAGGAAAAGGGAGACAGGATGGAGTGGAAAGAACATGGGCTTTTTCCCCTAGAGATTATCATGATTGCTGTAAGAGTTAGATGACACTGTGTTAATACAGTGCCTGGTAGTGTCTGACCCATGCTGAGGGCTCAACAAATGGTGGCCATTATTATGAAGATGGAGATGGAGAGGAGTGGGAGCAGGAGGTGGAGAAGGAGAAGAAAGATAAGAGGGTAGAAGAGATGAAGGAAGTGAAGGAGGAAAAGAAGGCGGAGGAGGGAAACTCCTTTGAAACTCAATTCTCCAAGTCTCTTATTATGTAATCTTGGGGAAGTCACCACTTCTCTGAGACCCTGGGTGGCACATACAGTTAAGTGCTCAACTACTAACTGAAAGGTTGGCAGTCCAAACCTACTCAGAGATGCCTCAGAAGAAAGACCTGGCAGCCTACTTCTGAAAAATCAGCCATTGAAAACCCTATGGAGCACAGTTCTACTCTGACACACATGGGGTCGCCACGAGTCGGAATTGACTTGATGGCAACTGGTTGGAGTTTTGCTTCACTGGAAAATAGGGATAATGTTACCTACTTCACAGGTTTAGTGTGAGACTTGAATGGGATAACATGTGTGCAAGAATTTGCCTTAAAAGGTACTTTCTCCAAGTAGGGTACGATTGCTAATCAATCATTCTGTAATAGCTAGGACAGAACCACACACAACCGGCCCTTAGTGAATGCTCTCTTGATGATGATAAAGAGCAGCTGATAAAAGAGCTCTCGCACTGTGCGCTCTAGTCACCTTTGTTCTCTGATATATAAAGGCCTTCACACATACTGTTCCCTCTGCTGTCAACAGTCTCCCTCCACTGCCGTCCTTCACCTGGAAACACCTAATCATCATTCAGGACTCAGCTCAGATTGTCTTCTCCCTGGAAGTCTTCCCTGTCCTTCCTGACTAGTTCCATGTATTCCCAAATTGCCCTATTCGTCTCTGGGAATAACACTGTCATAATATTCACTTTGCTTGTCCAGACCCTGCCACTGATCTGAAGGTTCCTTGAAGGCAGGGAATGTATCTCTTTACTATGCAGCTGCAACATGTAGCCCCGTGGTAGCACAAAGAAGGCAAAACCATAAAACGAAACCTACTGCCATCGAAGCGATTCCAACTCATAGTGACCCTATAGGATACAGTAGAACTGCCCCATCGGGTTTCCAATGCTGTAAATCTTTACGGAAGCAGACTGCCACATCTTTCTCCCGAGGAGTCATTGGTGGGTTCAAACTACAGACCTCTCGGTTAGCAGCCAAGCACTTAATCACTGCACTACTAGGACTCCTTACCAAGAAGAC
Source organism: Trichechus manatus latirostris (assembly GCF_000243295.1). Classification (NCBI taxonomy): domain Eukaryota; kingdom Metazoa; phylum Chordata; class Mammalia; order Sirenia; family Trichechidae; genus Trichechus; species Trichechus manatus. The sequence continues at coordinate 2,086,482 of NW_004444163.1, read as the reverse complement.
ACTCAGTAAATATTCATGGAGTCATGAGGAAATGAAAGTGGATTCAAAACATAGAAGACTAGCCACATGATTCTTCGTTTTTTCCTGGGGTGCTGTGATGCTTATCGGATTAGCATTCTTTCTTACCCTGAGGCTGTAGCATCCCCATTGTCAACTAGAATTATCAAGGGCTAGAAATTATGGCTAAACCTATGCTCTTCAAGTTTCAAAGCCATCTTCTAGAAAGCTTAGCAACAGAAAGAAAATTTAATTTAGATTTGAATTTTTTTTTCATCCAAGACTACTTAGAAGGGTTCAGTAAATCAGTTCAACATTTAACTTGAACAAAGTCCTTTTTCTCAAAGCTTTTTACAACTTTGTACAGTTCAAAAGAAATGTAATCCCTTATAGTCTTCCTTCATTTGTTCATAAATCATTAATACTCTAGTTTGAATGAGTTTTTAAGACTGAAAAAAAATCACCCTTTCATTGAAGTAGCTGAAAGCAGATTTTCCTCTTAACTATGGAGGTCATTTTTTCAGAAGAGAAACCTAAATATTCCAAGATACTGTTGCCTCCTAATCTGTGCCTTTTGAAGTACCAAATTTGACTAAAGACATTTTTCCTATTATTTATCTATATTTTTAAGATACACCTCAGATTGCAGTGGGCCATTCAAGACTACTCAACAAGTCAGATATCAAAACCTTTAGACATTTTTTAGCACATAATCAAAGGACATCGAATGCTTTGGTTCTCTACAGCAACAAAGAGCTGTTAAACAGAGAAAGAAAATTACTTGGGCTACTCAGTGCAGCTAACACCCAATATATGACCCTGTTTTCACAGCTTTACAAGTATCTTCCACATCACAGGTGATGCTAGGGTTGAATAGACAGACTTTAAAACAAAGCTGTTAATAGACAATGAGTTATTACTCTCTAGGACTTAGCAAACTCGCTGTCAGCTAACCTTATATTTGGATACTTCCTGAAGGATAAAATATGGCAGTTAATTGGTTTACGTGAGAAGAGTAAAGTATCTTAAACAAAAATATAGCCTATGCCAGTCAAATGCTACAGGAAGAGCAGCTTCTCAGGGAGCCATATTGACAGTATCAGAAAGACAGAAGTAGAATATCTTAAATAATAGGTAATGATATATTTCCTCGGGGAATTCTTTTTTTCTCCATTTACTCATTAGCTATGAACATGTACCACATTCCTTCAAATTAAACCAAACTTTCAGATACCCCAAAACCACTGTGGATGAAGATAAGAGATCTGATCTAATATATTTCTAAAATAAATTCCCACACATATGTTACCCCAAATTCATGCTATATTGATCTATTTTATATAGACATAATCTGTAAAATATCCCAGTGGTCAAATAATTCAACTAAGTAGTTTGCGCCTAAGATTACATAGAGGCTATGACTTGTCCCTTGCCACACAGCAATGGTTAGTAGCAGAGTCACGTCTAGAATTCAGGTCTACACACACACACACACACACACACACACACACACACACACACACATCTAAAGAGTATCTACAGTTTGCTTGATTAAGGAGCTACTTAAAAACTTGGTCGAATCCATCCAAAAGGAGTGAAGTGACACCCAAATGGGAGGTTGTAGTGAAAGATGTTTCTAGAAGCATAAGAAGGGATTATTACCTGTAAGCTTGATCGTCAAACTGAAGAGGGAAAAACAAAGGTAAAGCCAGAAGAAGAACCCAGGTCACAGAGAGTGAATTGTGTGTTCAGTCAGAAGGGTGAGGTGGGAGCAGTAAGGTCAACAGAAAAGAGGATTTAGGCAATGGCTGGGGAAGGCTGAGCAGTTGAGGAACCTAAATTAGCAAACTCTGGACACGTGGTAGGGTGTTCCCTTGACGAAAAGTCCTAGGCTTCTCACTGATACATATGTGTGTGTGTGTGTGTGTGTGTGTGTGTGTGTGTGTGTGTGTGTGTGTGTGTGTGTACATACATACTTTTTACATTTCTACCCTGGCTTCCTCATTTCCATCCCTCTTGTTTCCCTGCCCCTCTTTGCCTTCTCATCTCTGCTTTGGGGCAAATGTTGCCCATTTGGTCTCGTATAGTTGATTGTTCTAAGATGCACATTCCTCACGGGTGTTACTGTGTATTTTATAGGCCAATCTATTATTTGGCTGAAAGCTGACCTCTGGGAGTAGCTTCAGTTCCAGGTTAAAGGGTGATAGTCTCAGGGATTCCCCCAGCCTCCATCAATACAATAAGTGTAGCCTTTTTTATGAATTTGAGTTTTGTTCTACATTTTTCTCCCGTTCTGACTGGTAGTTTCTGTAGTGTCCCTGGTAAGAGTGATCAGTAGTGGTAGCCGGGCACCATCTAGCTTTTCTGGTCTCAGGCTAGAGAAGGCTGTGATTCATGTGGGCCATTAGTCCTGTGGACTAATTGCTTCCTTGAGTCTTTGGTTTCCTTCACTCTCCTTTGCTCCAGATCAAAAGAGACCAATAGTTGTATCTTAGATGGCCGATCACAAGCTTTTAAGACCCCAGACGCTACTCACCAAACTAGAATGTAGAATATTATCTTTATGAACTATGTTATGCCAATTGACCTAGATGTTCCCTGAGATTTTCACTGGTGTTGGTGGAGGACAGGATTCCCTAAAGGAGGCAATCTGGTCAGAATATGCTCATTAGTCCCTGGCTAGGGGAGCCTCCGTTTGTGGTCACATCTCATCACTGTGATCTGTCATGAATGTCACGGTCTCTGCATCAACTAGTCTCAACTGGAAGAGCTCCTGCCCCCATTTTCAGGCTCAGACTTGCTGCTGCTCTCATACATCCCTTGTTTCCTCATCAGTTGAACATGTCAATGTCCGAACACCATGGATACCAAAGCCAAGCACCAAGTCTAAGAATCACAGACAGAATGGGGGTTAAGGCTGTCAAGCCAAATGTTTGGAGATGGGCAGAGGTCAGATCAGAACAAAAGCCAGCTGAAAACAATTGATTAGGATATGTTTGTAACAAGTGTCTTGGCTGGATTTAGGGAATTGTGGAAGCAGGAGGTGGTAGGCATGGTAGGTTTTCTAAGGCTGCAAAAAAAGCAAAATGTTATTTATAACCATTCTACTCTATATATTTAAAAGAAATTTCAACATCCAGTCAAGATGGCTCTTATAGACAAATGTCTTCTCACGTGCAATCTGCAATAGGATAATGTTTTCCCAATTTGATAATCTTTTTAGTTCTGAAAGACAAGACTATCTGTTTAATTTTCTACACTTCCAATGTCCTAGTTATTTCCAGTAAAAAAATGAAATTAACCAAAGAAGACATTCTAGGGATTCTTTCATTGGTAGCTCTTCCCCTCCAAAGGCACTTGTAGCTCCTGATGAATCATTGACTCCTTAACACTCAGTCACTTCACTTCTCTAAGTCCTTCTTGCCTCATCTGCAAAGTTAAGGCATTGATTCCAAAGACCTCCAAGTTCCCTCCTAGCTGTGGCAAGCCATGAATCTCAGAGTATATGCTGAGACATTTTATCTATCTTGCTAAAATAACAAGCACACGCCCCAGATGGGAAAACTATGCTGAAAAAAAAACAAGGTCATGTCAGCACAATGTATGGGTGTGGTGAAAACAGGCAGCTAGATTGTATGTGGAAGTTAAAAAAAAAAAAAGAAAGATTAGGAAAAAGAAGTGAATTTTGATAAGCAGCTCAAGGTCAAGGGACAAAGTTAAGAAAGAGAGCATATAAAACATTCCATAGAATCAGATCTGGTGTATCTTGGAAAAATAAAACAAGAGAAAGAAAAAGATGCTGTTAGAGTGACTGTACTGTAAAACATTGCCAATTAGTCTTCAACTATCAATACCAAGCCTATATTTTCATTTAGCAGTTTCAAAATATTCTTGACCCCACAATACATGGTCAAATCACATTACTGTTTACCCCTCTCACCCCAAAATGAAATTTTGCATTATTCTGGAATATGTGATTTGCATTTGAGAAAATTTCAAGTCATCAAACAATTAGGTTAGGTTCAGGAAAACAAGAAAGGAATAGAAATCATTCTAATTATTTCCACTCTAGATACATAAAAAAGACAGTTGCAAAGAACACCAAAATTTTCAAAAAAATCTCCACCAGTATCTAAAAATTCTCATAATTTATTTGAGTTTGGAAGGGAACAGAAACTACTTTTCACCCCCATTACATAACTGAAAAATCATAGGTAGAAAGAACTCAAGTAACTTGATGGTGACCTCACAGGGACTTTAATCCCCTGAGCTCTAGGTTTTTTCTAAGCGTTTAAGACTCTACTACCTAGCTTGACTCTTACTTGGAGCAAAATGCTGGGCAACAAAGCTCCCAAAGGCAGCCTTTTGGCAGAAATTTGCATCTGTTGGAGATGAAAGTGTTGAACCTCAACGGCTAAGAATAGCTCAAAGCACCTTGGAAAGACTGCTGATTTCAGAAGAAACCCCACTTGGGGAGTGTGCCTCCCTCTCCATGGCCCGTCTGTCATTACGTATCTTGGGTAATGTGTAAGAGATTATTCAATGTATCGAAACATATTGAAGGTATTATATATGTCAGAGATGTCTTCTCTCATATTTCCATTAAAAGCTCCCGGCTATGCCAAAAATTTCTCATTCCCAAATGAGGTACATTTCAGTAAATGAGATGATGAATAGAACTTAAAGAATCCTCTAAGGAAGAAGGAGAACTTGCCAAAAAAAAAAAAAAAATTGCAGGCAGTCTCAGAAGAAAGGATCCATTTCTTTGATAATGCACTGTTTTTTTTAAGGCCTAAAACCTATAAAGCACAACTTTCAATTTATGTAATTTTTTCTATCTTCTTTTTCCAAACTGGTGACAAAGATCAGAGGACCAGAAAGTACAGAGAAGTGAATCTACGTGGGTATGTGTGTGTGATGTATGTATGTGTGCATGCATACCTATATGTGTATGTGAATGTGTGTGTGTGGACATACATGAGTAGGTGCTCCTGTGATTGTAGGATGAGTTGTCTGTTGAAACAAATGTAATTATTTTCAAAGTTTTCAATCTCAAGACTTTTGGAGACTTAATTGAATGGCTTCAGAGTCTTATAAGTTTAAGCTCCAAATGAATTTTCTACTTTAGAGAAGACCTTTCTTCAACAAATAAGAAGTTTTTAAAATTCTATTAAATTCCTACTCTGTTTCAGACACAGTGTAAGGACTGGTGATGCAGTTGTGATCAAGACAGACACAGTCCTGCCTTCTCAGAGATTGTATTCTATTGAGGAAGTCTTAACATCATGTCTTAAGGGCAGCTTGCTACATATCCATCAATGAGATCTAAAGAGCGTGTCAGAGTGATAGAGACACAGGGTAGAGCAGCTAACCCATTCATAACTCTTAACTCTCTAGATAGCCTCAACACTTACCACTTGGGATTCTTGCAAGGTCTGAGTATACATGTGACAACCATACTGCCCGAAAAGATACACAACAAAAACTGCTTGTGTCATTCCTCGTCCCAGTCACCTGAAACTGCCCTTACTGCTGATGGCTTAGTCATTACCAATCTACTGGTTACTGTTCCATTTTTATCTTGCTTGATCTTACTCTGACGTATGCCAGTAAAGACCATTCTTCCACATACACCTAGGACTGTGCCTCCACATAGTAGATGCTCAATAAATATAATGCATGATACAAAAATAGATGATATAACAAAAATAGAGTGATTTTTATGGTGGAGATGTGATGCGGTCATTGTGCTTAATTTTTTAAATTGTCTTTTGTATTGGTTAGTACACTTAGCACTAGTGAAATAAACATATGTTGCATATTAGACAAGCAATCCTTTGTTTCTCTGAATATTGCTACTCCACTTAGCTGATGCTACCTAATAAGCACCCTTCTTTTTTAGCCTCCACCTTCATGTGCTAATTCAATGGCTTTCTATTGCAGATTCCAAACGTGCTCAATTGACCACATCAGCATATGCTTGGTTTACTCAATGACCATCCAGAATTGGCTAGAATGGAGGAGGTAGGGTCAATGAAAGGTTTCTGTTGTCATGTATTGTAATGTGTCATCAATCGAGCACACAAAATGATGGCAAAAACAAAATTGGTTCCCCAGCTCAGTTCAGGGTACCACAGGACATTTGATTGTTGTCTTTGTGCATTTCAGACCTCTCTCTGGTTCCAGAATCGGTCTTCCTGTAGTACCCTCCTGAATTTTTCTAGCTCCCAGTTATATAAGGATCAAATAGCCTAATTTCCCCCATTCTTTTTCTCAATAGCACTTGAGTCATAATTTCTGTGCAAATAACCAATATGCTAAAGCCCTGGTGGTGCAGTGGTTAAGAGCTTGGCTGCTAACCGAAAGGTTGGTAGTTCAAATCCACCAGCCATTCCTATGGGGCAGTTCTACTCTGTCCTATGGGGTCGCTGTGAGTCTGAATGCACTCTAGGGCAGCAGGTAGTAGAGGTGTCACAGCAGTTAAGCTCTTGGCTGCTAACCAAAAGGTTAGTGGTCCGATCCATTGGTCCCACAGGAGAAAAACCTGGAAATCTACTCCCATAGAGGTTACAGCTTAGAAAACCCTATGGGGTAGTTCTACCTTGTCGCATGAGGTCGCTATGAGTTGAAATCGACTCAATGGCACCTAACAACAACAACAAAGGAGAAATTGGCTTTTTGTATATGTGGTTTCTTTAGAAGTATTAACTATCACTATAACTAATACTGGAAAGTATTAACTACCTTCAAACGCTATCTAGTGCTTGGCGTGTTTATGGAGGCTCAACAGAATTAATATTCACCAAGGAATGAAACATCAGACAGTATGACACTAAGGGAGAGAATGCTAGAGATTGAGGGCCGATCCGGGAATCCCCTGTCTCTAATAACTAGGCACCTTTCCATCCGGGCTATAACCTTGAAAACATTGTGCTGTGTGAAATAAGTTAGACATAAAAAGGCAAATATTATACGATCCCACTTATTCATATAGACCAAAGCTCATTAGTGGTTACTAGGGGCGGTGGGAGGAGGAAATAGGGCAGCATTGCTTAAGGAGTAGAGTTTCTGTTAAGGGTGATGAAAAAGTGGAAACAAATAGTAGTCAAGGTTGTACAACATAAGGAACGTAATTAATGTCACTGAATTGTACACATAAAAATGATTGACATGACAACATTTTGTTACATATATTTCACCTCAATAGTTTTTTTTAATTAACAGCATTCTCAGTTGTCTGATGTATTCTAACACTGAACAAACAGATCCCATAGTAGGGATCTGCTCACCTGGCTCTGATTGGCTCCCTGGAAGCGGACTCACTCTTCTCGCCTCAAGTTCTCATCAGCTAGCCATAGAGCAGAAACTTTTATGACCATATGATAGTCAGCCCTCAGGGTTTCCTATAATTTGTTCATGGGAATCTCAAGCCTCTTTTGTTGCTGTTGTTAGCTGCTGCCAGGTCGGCCCTCAACTCATGGCAACCCCACGCACAACAGGACAAAACACTGCCAGGTTCTACGCCAAACTCGTCATAGCAACATGTAAGCCTCTACTGACAAGACCGGTGGTGGCTGCACATCAGGTGCATTGGCCGGGTCTCCGGCATGGAAGGAGAAAATTTTACCACTGAACTCCAGCCTTACAATGCACACACATGTGCCTGCAACACCACATACTTGAGCTCCAGACAGCATACTGCTGGAGTGTCTCAGATTCTTCATCTGTTTTCACAGATCCTATTTCAAAAAGGACCTTAAGCATCTCTAATCAGGAAGATGGAGCCCTGGTGGCACAGTGGTTAAGAGCTCCACTGCTAACCAAAAGGTGGGCAGTTGGAATCCACCAGCTGCTCTTTGGAAACCCTATGGGGCAGTTCTACTCTCTCCTATAGGGTTGCTATGAGTTGGAATCGACTCCACTGCAATGAGTTTGGTTATTGGTTAATCGGGGAGATACTTTCAGCCTCACCTCCTTCCCTAAGAATAATTAATAACTTTATCTTTCTGCTCACAGAGCACTTTTTGCCTACCTTTGTTAAACATAATTTTTGTCTCTGCCTGATTTCTGAGCCCAGGGATCTCATCTTAGTTATTTCTGTGCCTACAGTGCCCAGTACATATGATTGACATTAAAACTTATTGGAACATAATTTGTCATCAAAAGCATTTGTACCTAGGAGGCCTCCCATTATCTGACCTCAGAACCTACTATACGGCTATGGTAGTCAAAAAGCCTGGTACTGGTAAAAGGACAGACACATTGACCAATGGAACAGAATTGAGAACCCAGATGTAAATCCATCCACCTAAGGTCACTTGATCTTTGAAAAAGGCCCAAAGTCCATTAAATGGAGAAAGACAGGCTTTTTAACAAATGGCTCTGGCAAAACTGGATATCCATCCGCAAAAAAATGAAACAGGGCCCATCCCCCTCACTATACACAAAAACTAATTAAAAATGGATCAAAGACCTAAATATAAAACCAAAACCATAAAGATCATAGAACTAAAAATAGGATCAATGCTAGAGGCCCTAACACATGGCATAAATAGGATACAAACCATAACCAACAGTACACAACACCAGAAGATAAGCTAGATAACTGGGATCTTCTAAAAATTAAACACTCATGCTCATCAAAAGACTTCACCAAAAGAGTAAAAAGAAAAGCTACAGACTGGGAAAAAAATTTTTGGCTATGAAAAATCTGACAAAGTTCTAATCTCTAAAATCTATAGGAAAATCCAACACCTCTACAATAAAAATATAAATAATCCAATTAAAAAATGGGCAAAGGAGGATCACAACAGAGGGTTTTGGACAGAGCTGGAGAAGGGTGTAGAACATAATTCTAACTCACAAAAAAAAAAAAAGACCAGATTTACTGGCCTAAAGGAGACTGGAGAAACCCGGAGAGTATGGCCCCCAGACACCCTTTTAGCTCAGTGGTGAAGTTATCTCCGAGGTTCACCATTCAGCCTGGGAGTGGACAGCCCCCTAAAACCAAATGAGACTAACGAGGCACAGTAGTCCAGTGACAAGGGCCAGAAGGCAGAAGGGGATAAGGAAGCTGGTGATAGGGAACCCAAGGTTGAGTAAGGATATTGTTGATGTGTTGTGAGATTGTTAACCATTGTCATAGGGCAACATGTGCAGTAGTT
>NW_004444163.1:2035016-2077221 GCF_000243295.1 Trichechus manatus latirostris | reverse complement strand
TCATAAAACAATATGTGTACTACTGTTTCATGAGAAACTATTTGTTCTGTAAGCCTTCACCTGAAGTACAATAAAAAAAAAAAAATGTAAATAAATTAAAAAAAAAAATGGGCAAACGATATGAACAGACACTTTACCAAAGAAGACATTCAGGCACCTAACAGACACATGATCACTAGCCATTAGAGAAATTCAAATCAAAACTACAACGAGATACCATCCCACCCGCCATTACTGGCACGAATCAAAAAAACAGAAAACAACAAATGTTGGAGAGGCTGTGAGGAGATTGGAACTCTTATGCACTCATGGTATGAATGCAAAATGGTACAATGATTTTAGAAAACGATATGGCGCTACCTTAAAAAGCTAGAAAGAGAAATACCATACAATCCAGCAATCCTACGCCTAGGAGTATATCCTACAGAAATAACAGCCATCACATAAACAGACATGCACACCCATGTTCATTGCAGCATTATTCACAATAGAAAAAAAATGGAAACAACCTAAGCGTCCATCAACAGATGAATGGATAAACAAACTATGGTACATATATACAATGGAATACTATGCAACAATAAAGAACAATGATGAATCTGTGAAACATCTCACAACATAGATGAATCTGGAGGGCCTTATGCTGAGTGAAATAAGTCAGTCACAAAAGGATAAATTACTGTATGAGATAACTACTATAAAAACTCATGAAAAGGTTTACACACAGAAAGAAACAATCTTTGATGGTTACAGGGGAGGGGGATGGGGAGGGAAAAATACTAAATAAACAATAGATAAGTGGTAATTTTGGTGAAGGGTAAGACAGTACACAATACTGGGAAAGTCAGCACAACTAGACAAAGGCAAGGTCATGGAAGCTTCATAGACACACCTAAACTCCCCGAGGGACTGAATTACTGGGCTGAGGGCAGGGGACCATGATCTCAGGGGACATCTAGCTCGATCGACATAACATAGTTTAAAAAGAAAATGTTCTACGTTCTACTTTGGTGAGTAGCGTCTGAGATCTTAAAAGCTTGTGAGTGGCCATCTAAGATGCTCCACTAGTCCCACCTCGTCTGGAACAAGGGAGAATGAAGAAAACCAAAGACAAAACGGAATGATTAGTCCAAAGGACGAATTAACCACAAATACCACAGCCTCCACCAGACTGAGTCCAGCACAACTAGATTGTGCCCAGCTACCACCACCAACTGCTCTGACAGGGATAACAATAGAGGGTCCTGGACAGAGCTGGAGAAAAATATAGAACAAAATTCTAACTCGCAAAAAAAGCCCAGACTTACTGGTCTGACAGAGGCTAGAGAAACCGCAAGAGTATGGCCCCCAGACACCCTTTTAACTCAGTACTAAAGTCACTCCTGTGGTTCACCCTTCAGCCAAAGTTTAGACAGGCCCATGAAACAAAGAATAATACACGTAGCTCAACCATGTATATACACTAAATGGGCACACTAGTCCAGGGGCAAGGACAAGAAGGCAGGAGGGGACAGGAAAGCTGGATGAATGGAAATGGGGAACCCAATGTTCAGAAGGGGAGAGTGTTGACACTTTGCGGCGTTGTCAATCAATATCACTAAACAATATGTGTATTAATTGTTTAATGAGAAACTAACTTGCTCTGTAAACCTTCATATATATACATATATATATAAAAGCATCTATACCTAACATGAAGTAGGTAACCCCTTATGGCCTCTGAGTCTATCACACAATAAAAGCCCTCTCAAACTAACATAAGGACACAGAGCTACCCTAGATTAAAAGAAATACGAGTGACTTGACAACCAAGTAGAATGTGTAGACATTGTTTGTAACATGATTTAGGCAAACTAACTGAAGAACCATTTGGTCTTTTCTTCAAATTGAGGAAATTTGAGTATGAATGGGATATATTAAAGAAATACAATGGTTAGGTGGGATGGTACTGTGGTTATATAAGAAAGCACTCTTTTTTGAGATTTTACATAAAATATTTAGGGTGAAATGTCATAATTTCAGAGATTTGTTTTAAAACACTTCAATCAAAAATATTGATGAAGTAAATATACCAAAATGTTAATAATGATAAAATATAGATGATAGGTATATGTGGGGTCACTAATACTGTTCTCTTTACTTGTGTGCCTGTTTGAAATTTTTACTAATAAATTTTGATTGAATGCAGAACAATCATTGCATATGTCAATGCTCTGACTGCACTTACAAAAGTGACATTTTCATACATTATACAATATTGATGTGCACATATTCTATATTATACAATACTGATGAGCACATATTCTTAGCCACTTTGGGGATAGACTTACGTTTCTGGATATTTCATATTCAAGTTATCTGAAGTGGATAATTTAGATATTTAGAGCAAATAAAAGTATTTATAGTCTGTATTAAAATAAAATATAAAACTTGTACAATACTATGCAAGGATGTTTGCTGCAATCTGCATCCATGGGAATTCACATCACTGACTGACTTCAACCAGTTGGGCAAGCAAATTCACCTCCTCAAAAAAAATCAACAAAGCCTTGATTATAAGCCAGTCACACAGAAAGCTGTTTGCTATTGCTAGCCATTTGAATTTTTTATATATTTATTTGATGTAACAGACATATAGAATGCTCGCCATGAACCAGATACTATTCTAAGTCCTTTCCAAATCTCAACTCATGTTATTACAAATAATAAGCCTGGAGGCAAACGGTATTATTTCCCTCTTTACAAATAGGGAAACTGAGGTACATTGAGGCTACATATCACAGAACTTGTAAGTGGCAGAGTTAGGATTTGAATCTTGGCAGCCTGGCTTCCAGAGTCTGAGCTCTTAACCACCATGACATGGTGCCACTGTATTATATTGACTAAGCTAAAATAGTAGTTGATGTGATACTTTTTAAATAACATAGTGAAAAAGTAGATCATCCATTATTTGTAACTTGTAATAATTTTTAAAATATCTACGAACTGTAGAGAATGTGGAGCCCTGGTGGTGTAGTGGTTAAGAGCTACAGCTGCTAACCAAAAGGTCATCAGTTCGAATCCACCAGCTGCTTCTTAGAAACCCTATGGGGCAGTTCTACTCTGCCCTATAGGATCGCTGTGAGTTGGAATAGACTCACCAGTAATGGGTTTGGGTTTGTTTTTTTTTTTTTGGTAGAGAACATAACATGGGCAGATATTTTGAATCAAATATCATAACACAGAATCAGATGATTTTGGAAGAATGCAACTTGCTCAGGCATGACTTTTCTCCAGGGCTCACTAGTTCTAGAACTATCTTTGCCTTCACTTTTGTTCCTTTTTCTCTCCAGGCTGCTTTCCTCTTTCTTTTCTGCCAGTGAACTTTTTTTTTTTTTAAATTGTGCTTTAGGTCAAAGTTTACAGCTCAAGTTAGTTTCTCATACAAAAATTTACACACATATTGTTATGTGACCCTAGGTGTTATCCCTATTATGTGACAGCACACTCCTCCTCTCCACTCTGGATTTCCCGTGTCCATTCAAGGAGCTCCTATCCCTTTCTGCCCTCCCATCTTGCCTCCAGATAGAAGCTGCCCATTTAGTCTCATGTATCTACTTGAACTAAGAAGCATACTCTTCACCAGCATCATTTAATGTTCCATAGTCCAGTCTAATCTTTGTCTGAAGTGTTGGCTTCTAGAATGGTTTTAGTTCTGGGTTCACAGAGAGTCCAGGGGCCATGTCTTCTGGGGTTCCTCCAGTCTCAGTCAGACCATTAAGTCTGGTTTTCTTACTAGAATTTGAGTTCTGCATCCACTTTTCTCCTTGTCCGTCAGGGACTCTCTGTTGTGTTCCCTGTCAGGGCGGTCACTGGTGGTAGCCAGGCACCATCTACTTCTTCTGGTCTCAGGCTGATGGAGTTTCTGGTTTATGTGGCCCTTTCTGTCTCTTGGGCTAATATTTTCCTTGTATCTTTGGTGTTCTTCATTCTCCTTTGCTCCAGGTGGGTTGGGACCAATTGATGCATCCTAGATGGCCGCTCGCTAGCTTTTAAGACCCCAGACTCCACTCACCAAAGTGGGATTCTGCCAGAGAACTTTTATTTTGAAACCTAACTCCATCATCATCTCTTATGAAGAGCTGTCCCCAACTTGGACTGGAGGACTTAGTCTCTCCCTCTGGGTTTCAGTAGCTTTGTCTATCTCTTCATTATAGTATATTTCACATGGCATTGTAGTTAGTTGCTTTTCTAATTCTTCTCTCACAGTAGATTACCTGCTCCTGACGAAGAGAAACTATGTCTTCACCACAATTGTCTTTAACCAGTTAACCAGTTGCCATCGAGTCTACTTCGATTCATGGTGGCCCCATGTGTCAGAGAAGAACTGTGCTCCCTAGGGTTTTCAATGGCTGTTTTTTCACATGTAAATCACCTGGCCTTTCTTCTGTGGCATCTTCGGGTGGACTTGAACCTCCAACTTTTTGGTTATCAGCTGAGGGTATTAATCATTTGCACCACCCAGGGACTCCTAAATGTCTCTAAACCCATTGCTGTCTAGTCGATTCCGACTCAGAGTGACCCTATAGGACAGAGTAGAACTGCCCCATAGGGTTTCCAAGGCTGTAGTGTTTTACAGAAGTAGACTGCCATATCTTTCTCCCGTGGAGTGGTTGGTGGGTTCAAACCACTGACCTTTTGATTAGCAGCCCAGTGCTTAACCACTGTGCGTTGTCTTTGTTGTTGTTGTTAGGTGCCATCGAGTTGGTTCTGACTCATAGCGAATCTACGTACTACAGAATGAAACACTGCCAGGTCCTGTGCCATACTCATAATCGCTGTTATGCTTGAGCCCGTTGTTGCAGCCACTGTGTCAATCCATCTCGTTGAGGGTCTTCGTCTTTTTCACTGGCCCTGTACTTTACCAAACATCATGTCCTTCTCCAGTGACTGATCCCTCCTGATAACATGTCCAAAGTATTGTCTTTAGCACTTAGTAAATCCCCTAGTTTTGGAAAATACTTGTACACCATCTTTTGCAGTACCTCATGGTCATTGGAGTACCCTGTTGATACCTCTGTTCTAACACTGTAGAACCTTGACTAGAACTCTCTGTGTATCAAACTTATCTTTACCATCATCAGACTAAGACCCCTGGGGGATGATATTTCTTCTTTGTATCTCTCACAGTGCCTACCACAGTGCTTTGCTCATGGTTGATGTTCAAAGATAAATCATTATCAACATTAGCCATCATCCCCCTGTAGATGTATGGAAGTACCAATGACTAAAATTTCAGATGATTAAGTGACAGATAAACCAAATATTTGCAATATTTCCCTCCAAAATTAGGTCTGTAGGTCAAGAATGGGATGCCAGACCTTTGGAGGGGGGTACTTTGTGGCTAACTTGGTGCTTTTGTCTTCTTTAGTTGTGTCTGCTGCCCGTTAGACTTCTGACAGTTGAGCTGAGCTGAGAATCTACATGAGAACATAATTACCTAAAAATAAGCATAAAATAATTATTTTGGAGGGTGAGGACACTAAAAACTAAGTGTGGAAACAACTTAAATTCCAAGGGTTTAGGTTCAAATCAAATATGATCCAATCTTAACCACTACCAGACATCAACAGTCTTGTCACTTCTTGGTTCTTAGGTAGATCTGAGCCTAAGGAATGGCCAAACATGAAGTGGGGAAGGAAGGTCATAATTCAATAACTCTCCATATCAGTTTCAGTACTAAGGATAACCAGCAGAGTGAATGGTAGGTTCAAGAAAATATATATAAACCATTTCCCTGCTGGCAAATGCTGGAAACTTCTAACATTCCCCCATTCCTTGGAGTAAGATGAGGTAGGGACAAGACAGATAATTTACTTGATAAAGAGAAAACCTTGAAGAGAAAACTGATGGCAATTTACCTCAGAATTTGACTTTGTGACAAACAAGAAATGCCTTTTAGTTTAAAATATTTGTTTAAAATATCAATATCTATTTGTGACTATAGGAGTCCCTGGGTGACTCAAACAGTTAACAGGCTCAGCTACTAACAGAAAAAGATTGGCAGTTTGAGTCCACTCAGGGGTGCCTTGGAAGAAAGAACTGGAGATCCACTTTTGAAAAAGCAGCCATTGAAAACCCTATGGATCACGGTTCTACTCCGACACGTGTAGGGTTACCATGAGTTGGAATCGACTCAACAGCAATCGGTTGTTTTTGCTTTTTTATCCGTCACTATAGACATGCACTGTCCAATACACTGGACACTATCCATATAAAATGTGGTTATTGAGCACTTGAAATGTCTGAATAGAGATATGTTGTACTCATCAAAATGTATAATCTTACAACTCAACAACAAAAAGACGAACAATCCAATGAAAAAATAGACAAAGGACTTGAATAGACATTTCACCAAAGAAGATATACAGATGACCAATAGGCACGTGACAAGTTGCTCAACATTATTAGTTATTAGGGAAATACAAATCAAAACCACAATGAGATACCATTTCATCCCCACTGGGATGGCTATGTTCAGAAAAACAGAAAACAAGTGCTGGCAAGGATGTGGAGAAATTGGAACCCTCATCCATTGCTGGTGGGAATATAAAATGGTACAGCTGCTGTGGAAAGCAGTTTGGCAGTTTCTCAGAAAGTTAAGCATAGAATTATCATACGACCCAGCAATTCCAGTGCTAGGTATATACCCAAAATAATTGAAAGCAGGGACTCAAACAGATACTCATACACCAATGTTCATTGCAGCATTATTCACAATAGCGAAAAGGTAGAAACAACCCAAGTGTCCATCAACAGATCAATGGATAAATAAAATGTGGTACATCCATGCAATGGAATATTATTCAGCCATAGAGAAATGAAGTTCTGATACATGCTGCAACATGGATGAATCTTGAAAATACTATGTTGAGCAAGATACATTAGACACAGAAGAACAAATATTGTATGATCCCACTTATATGAAGTATCTAGAATAGGCAAATACTTAGAGACTGAAGAATATTAGTGGCTATGAGGGGCGGGTGGGAGAGAAAGATGGAGAGATATTCTTCAGGGGTACTGAGTTTCTGTGTGGGATGATGAAAAACTTCATAAAAAAATAGTGGTTATAGTTGGGGTGGCTTAACATGGTGAATGTAAGTAACATCACTGAATCGTATGCTTAAAAATAGTTGAAATGACAAATGTTCTGCTGTACATATTTCACCACAATAATTTTTTTTAATTATAGTCTTAGTATAAAAAAAGAATATAAAATAGCTCATTAGTACTTTTTATATTGATCACATGTTGAAATGATAATAGTTTGAAGATATTGGGTTAAATAAACTATATTATTAATTTTACCTGTTGATTTTTACTTTTTTTAATGTGGTAACTAGAAAACTGTAATTTATACATGCTGCATTAGTGACTGGCATTACATTTCTACTGGATAACACTGCTATAGACAATGACATAGCAGAAACCCAGTATAACATGGCTTATGCTATAAATCAAATTGTCTTCCTCAAAATCCAAGGGCAGATAGCAACAGTCTAGGATCAGCTAATAAAATATATGTAGTGCAACTCAACACAGCAGAAATGGTGAAACTTATATCCAAATCTACATGGAATTAAAATGGTATAGAGGAGAAACAGGAATAATACAAAAGGATAGGAAATTCCAAAACCGTAACTTTTTAACCCTGAAAAATAAAGATATGTACTTCATTGAGTACATATTTATGTTCTCAACTAATTGGATGTATTATGGACTACAAATTGAAGAATACTCAGACAGACACTCCTTTCTCTCAGTTCAACTCTGCCATACTCAGCACCATGACCAACACCCCCTAAGGCATTCTTCCAGTCAACTTGTCCTCAGGAGACACTAAATAGTACAGAGCTTGGTAACAGGAGACAGACATCCATTCTGCTACAATGGTTGGGCTGTTTATGGAAGGTCATTAATATGTGATGCAAATTTTGTATGCCCTGTATGGAAAGAATGGTAGCTGCTGATCCTTTCGAATGGACAGATACAATTTATTTCTTACATTTCCATTCGAAGCACAGAGAGGAAGCCCAGAAGGAAATACTTATGAAATAGAAAGAGATTACCTTTCTTTTTCCTCCAGCTTCCAAGACGGATAGGAAAAGTAATTGATGAGTATTTATTAGCTAATGAAGAAAGAGCACTTCAAAAATGAAAATGGCGCTGAAACACACTGCATTACCCTGACTGCGGAAAATGGAGACTCAAGAGAAAGGGCGCTCTATAAAATGTCCTTTGCAATTGGCTCCGTCTCTCATAATCTGCTCAGATTTCTTTGTCCCTCCCATGATAATAACTTGTCTTCATGGCCATGGCAAAGAACACATTCTTTGTTTGGTTACATAAGCTTCTAAAAATAGCAATTTATCATGGAAATGCTAAATGATGCTTGAATATAGTGTTTTGACGGGCTATTAAGTTATTGCAGTGTGTTTTCTGTTGCACATTATAATTAAAGATAAAAATCATTTCTGAGCCTTTCAAACTTTAGAAGTATATCAGTTTTATGCTTCCGACTTTCTTTCATCTTAAAAAACATGAAGAAAGGTTTCCATGGTCAAAGAAGTTTCGCCATGGACATAGAAATAAAGTTTCTCTTTGTTATTGAAGTCTAATGAAAAAGAAGAGGTTAATTCAAAGTGTAATTTATTTTTTCTGTCTGTCTAGCTAGGTTTGATAAATGCATTCAAAGTAAAAGAATCTAAGAAATTAGCTGGCAGAATATTTAAAGGAAACCTAATACTGCATTTCTCTTTCCTTAAGTAGAGAACTTTAAAACTGAAAGTGTCCCAAGAAGTAATAGTCAATACCTTCCTAAGACCAGAGAGGTTAAAAGTACCTGTCAAAGTTAAACAGCATGGCCAGTGTCCTGTCCTCTTCCCTGGATTATTCTCCTTGGCACCCAGTGAATGAATGGATGGATGAATGAGTGAAAGAAATGCCACAAAGAGCACTTGAGTATTCTTGGGGGTACCTTAATTAAGTTTGTTGTTAGCTGTCATCAAGTAGGCCCCTAACTCATGGCAACCCCGTGCACAACAGAATTGGACTGTCATGAACCATAGGGTTTTGATTGGCCTATTTTCAGAAGAAATAACCAGGCCTTTCTTCCTAGTCTGTCTTAGTCTGGTTGGCCAATTTTCAGAAGAAATAACCAGGCCTTTCTTCCTAGTCTGTCTTAGTCGTCTGGTAGCTCCGCTAAAACCTGTTCAGCATCATAGCAACACACAAGCCTCACTGACCTATGGGTAGTGGCTGTGCATGAGGTGCACTGGCCAGGAATCTAACCCCCAGTCTCTGCACGGACATAATAGCAAGGTGTTAAATAGGGCTAATAAAAGGCAGAAAAAATGTGGGAGGGGAGAGGTACAGAAAAATTTTTCACGGAGACAATATAGAGAGTCAGGAAACCATTTCTTATTCATATGTAAACTATTCGTGGCATTTTGATCTTCAGTGCTTACTGAATTCCGTATCATCAGTTAACACACTCTTCTGAGTCCTCTCTCGGAAGCCAATCATCATTTATTCAAAAAATGGAAAGACGTTTTAATATTGCACTACATCAGTATAACACCTCTCTTTGCAGGCTGTATAGTCTGCAAAGCGTTTCTAACAACAACCCAGTGAAGTGAGTACTATTATTATTATCTTTGTTTTATATGTGAGGAAATTGAGATGTAATTAATAGTTGCTCCATGTCACAGCTGGTAAATGGTCGAGCCAGGACTGGGCCCCTTCCCTCCCCACCCACTGTATGTTCTTGGGGCTATTCCACTACCACACTAACCCACAGTCTCAACTCACTGCACTGATTATAAAATACTTCTCCAAATTAAATTTGGAACAAAGATTCTCATATTTAGGACAAGAAAAGCCTCAGCTTATAAATTGGTTTAGCCCTAAATATATATTTGTAAGTAACTAGTGGCTGTCCAGTCAATTCTGACTCATGGCAACCCCATGTGTGTCAGAGCAGAACTGCACTCCATAGAGTTTTCAAAGCTATGATCTTTCAGAAGCAGATCACCAGGCCTTTCTTCCGAAATGCCTCTGGGTGGGTTCAAATGGCCAACCTAGCAGTTAGTAATCAAGCACTTAATGGTTTGCACCACCCAGGGTCACCAATATTTGTAAGTAGGTCCTTGTAATTCATAAAGCATTTCCAAAATCAACAATTTTATAAATGGCTGGTGGATTCTCAGATTAGCCACTAAGATACTAGCCCATCATGTAGATGAACTACAGTATTGTTTTTTGTTTGTTTGTTTGTTCATTGTACTTTAGATGAAGATTTACAGAACAAACTAGCTTCTCATTAAACAGTCAGCACACATATTGTTTTATGACATTGGTTCACAACCCCATGACATGTCAACACTCTCCCCTCTGGACCTTGGGTTCCCTATTACCAGCTTTGCTGTCCCCTCCCTTCCAGTCCTTGCCCCTGGGTTGGTGTGTCCCTTTAGTCTAGTTTTGTTTCATGGGCCTGTCTAATCTTTGGCTGAAGGGTGAACTTAGGGAGTGACTTCATTACTGAGCTAAAAGGGTGTCCAGGGGCCATACTCTTGGGGTTTCTCCAGTCTCTGTCAGGACAGTAAGTCTGGTCTTTTTTTGTGAGTTAGAATTTTGTTCTACATCCTTCTCCAGCTCTGTCCAGGACCATCTATTGTGAACCTTGTCAGAGTAGTCGGTGGTGGTAACCGGGCACCATCTAGTTTGAACTACATTATTGTTATTTCAGCACCAAGTTTAACTTTATGTATTCCATTATTTTCATTAGAAAACACTTCCATATTTAAGATGGAGATATGTGAAACTCAGCCTCCACCCCCCACCCCAACAGCAGTACTTTTTGCACCCTGCCCAGCCCTCAACCTCTCTACTTTGCTTCAATACCTGGGGAAATTCCAGAAGCAGTGAAGTTCAGTCCTATTGATAAGGAGGATGGAATAAAAGAAGTTCCCAGACAAGCTTCCAAAGTGGAACAGGGTCAGGGAAAAGAGCTGAACAAAGCAAAAGCAGCAGGCCATAATTCAGGAAGTGAGAACAGAGTGAGATGAGGTTTATGTTTGATATTAAGTAGTGGTGAGCCGTAAGTTGCTGGTCCAAATCATAAAAAAAAGAAAAAGAAGAAATTGCTGTGGAGTTAAGTCTGATTCATGGCCACTTTATATATGTCAGAGTAGAACTGTGCTCCATAGGGTTTTCAATGACTGATTTTTCAGAAGGAGATCACTAGGCCTTTCTTCCAAGGCGCCTCTTGGTAATTCCAACGTCCAACCTTTCAGTTAGCAACTGAGTGCTTTAACCATTTGCACTACCCAGGGATTCCAAATCACAGATAGCCCAAAGTAAATTTCCAGATAAAATAGAGGCATTTTGGAACATTGGCCGTTATGATAGCATAGATAATTGAGACAACCCCAATTTTACCTACATTGTAAGAACTAATAATATAGGATCAATTTTTTCTATATGTATAACCAAAAAACCAAACTTGCCATCGAGTCAATTCCGACTCATAGCGACCCTGTAGGACAGAGTAGAACCGCCCCATAGGGTTTCCAAGGAGTGACTGGTGGATTGAAACTGCCAACCTTTTGGTTAGCAGTCGAACTCTTAACCACTGCGCCACCAGGGCTTCTCCATATGTATACAGTTTTAGAATTTAATACCCATTATCTCATGAGGACCTCACAACATCTCTACAAGTGAGGGTAGATATTATTGTATCCATTTTACAGATACAGGAATTTATAATGACAGTTAAGGGCTGTAGGCAGAGGGACTAATAAATCATGGAACCAGGACTCAAACTCAGGCTTTTGTAGTCTGTTAGTCCTGAGTTCTCTCTGCAATACCATACCGCCTCTGATCAACTTCTAGGAAGAGGTAACAATCCTAAATCAGCCTGGAAAAAGGAAAAGAACCGAGAGGTGAACATTGCTCCAGGCAGGAGAAACAGCACAAACACAGTACGCACACTGTAGATATGGAAGCAAATGTAACTTTCTTCTGAGCATTTCTTATCTTGCAGCTTACAGTCATTCCCTTCTCAAAATCATAAGTCCTGTGGATAAGGGTTGACTCCAAAATGGCAAGAATGTAGTCTGCTACATATAAAGGAAGAATAAGAGTTTCTTTTCGAAGATCAGATCTTTTCAAACCAGAATAACTTCCATTATTCCAGGGACATTCATAGTTATCTTTTATTTCTAGCACTAGAATTTTTGTTTATCTACAAGGTTATCCCTTCTTTAATTACAAGCACTTACTCAGGAAAGAAGCCTTGCCATGATACTTTCATGCTGTATATTTCTAAAAATGGAATGACCTCAGTCTGGGGCCTCTCTATTGAGCTGCCAGGCTCTGAGGTAGACCCTGTGGTAGTTTGGCCATCAGCCAAAGAACCAAGACAAAATGGGCTTCTCTTTCTGAGTTAGATTTTTACAGGTAGACAAGTCCCCAGATGTGAAAGGCCCACAAGCCTACCATTACCACCATTTTATTCTCTTACTAACACCATGCTGTTGTTGTTATTAGCTGCCGTTGAGTCAGCCCCCGACTCATGGTGACCGCATGCACAGTGGAACAAAATGCTGTCCAGTCATGCACCATCCCCATAATCAGTTGCAGACAATATTATATGATGATCCACAGGGTTTCCAGTGGCTGATTTTTAGAAGTAGATCTTCCGGCCTTTCTTCCTAGCCCATCTTAGTCTGAAGGCTTTGCTGAAACCTGTTTAGCGTCATAGCAACACACAAGCCTCCACTAACAGACGGGTGGTACCTGAACCTGTGGTTCACTGGCCAGGAATTGAACACAGTCTCTCACATGGAAGGTGAGAATTCTACCACAACAACCAATGTCTCTCTCCTGACACCATAGACGCCCCTTATACATCATGCCATGGAAATGGGAGAGGATCTTAGAGTTCTGGGGTTTACAGACACGATCTCCATTAGTCAGCCTCCTAACTAATTGCTATTCTAATGCCCAGCCCAAGGTAAAGTATAATTTATGGTAATACATGAGGAGTGATAATTTAATTTATTCGATTCCCTGTAAAGTGGTGGCAGAGTGTCTGTGTGAACGTTGGTGTGGAGTTATGGGGCTGGCATATGGGAGGGAGGAATAAAAGGATCACTGGTGAATTTTTTATTCTTTCTAAGATTTTATCATACTTCAGATGGGCTAACCTCAGGCAAAAATCATATGAGTGGAAGCTTAGAAATCTGTATTTTTGGTTCAGTTCTGACTCATCCCATTTGTGTCTTTCTAGGTGGCTGGGCAAACATTGACTATCATGCCTCTTACTCTCCAGCTTCTGCCACTCAGTGGTGGGTGACCTTGGTAAGATATTGTGGCCTCTCCCCCTGGCTTGTCATGCAATGCAACCCAAATCTGGAATCCAAAGCCCTAGACTTCAATCCTGTATTTGCATTTATTAGCCATATGACCTCAGCTAAGCAGCAAGCTGGCTATTGAGCCAGCATTTCTTCATCTGTGAACTGTAAATATAAAATCTACTTCTTGGCATTGTTGTGGAAATGAAATAAAACAACAAGCATTAAAAAACTTCAGAACTTTAAATGTTATTGAAATACGACTTGTCTACCCACTAAACAAATGTCAGTCATTACTGAGACAGTAAGACTAAATAATCTTCACATTTGTATATTTTTTGCCAGATTTTCTAAGAAAAATGTAAATCATTCTCACAGAAAAAATTCAGTGGACATTCAACTAGCTATCTAGTAAAATCAGGCCATAAAAAGGCTAACTTGGTATGTTGGAGGCAAGGAGGATAAGAAAGGTTTATGTTAAAGTGGTTCGATTTAATATTTTACATGTCACTCATTGTAAACGCAGTTCTAGGGACACACACATGAATGCCCTGTTGTTGAAAATCCCATAATGAAGAAGAGAAGATGACTTCACTAGTCGCCTCCCTGCCCCGAGAAGAGTTTTCCATTATTTCATTAAAAAAAGAAAAAAGCCGACCACATACTGCTCAATATGGTGACGAGCTCCTGAACAGTCAAGGAGTTATTTTCAAACACATTCTTTCCTTGCTTTTCCATCCCCATGGGGCCCTGCTATAATTCCTGGCCTTCTGCAACCCGTGGCTACAGCTTCCTTCTTACTGAGCAGATTTCCAAACAAAGTCCCCTTGCTGTGTGCACAGAACTGCCCTCCTGAGCTGCAGGCATGCCTGTTGGTGCGCCGAGACTGAATTTATTTCCCACATCTTGAACACATTGCTCTCTCCCCCGCACCCCGTCTAGTCCCCCCTTCTCCCCACCCCCACTTCATTCCTAAATCCTACAGCCATGACAGAAATAAATTAGCTAGAGGTACAGGTCACACCTTGGAGAGCAGTAAACCTTCTGTGGGAAATCAATAGAGAAGATGGGATTCTCAAACAGCTGAAGCAGAAGGAATGATGCATTGATGGCTATACATAAGCCAAACAAAGGAGCCTGAGAACAGCCTCCCAGGGAGGGGCCGGTGCACTCAGTGTTCATTTGTTCCAACACCTGAACCTGAGATAGTGCTGCAGAAAAGACACTCGCCAGACACCTGTGCTTCTGGAGCCTTTCCCTAGGAAGGCTAAATGTTACTGTGCAGGTATTTGGGAAAATTAAAAACTCTATTCAGATTGCAGATGCTAATACTAGGCCCCAAGAAAGCCCCCTGGAGTGCTCTGAGCTGGGAGTGCAAGACCTATATCTATTGCAGGAAAAACTTCCCTCTACGGTTGCTGACTGGAGTCCCTGGGTGGTGCAAACGGTTAACACGCTCAGCTGCTGACTGAAAGGTTGGATGTTCAAGTCCATACAGAGGATCCTCAGAAGAAATACCTGGCCATCTATTTCCAAAAAAAAAAAATCAGCCATTGAAAACACTATGGAGTACAGTTCCACTCTGACATACCTGGGATTGCCATGGCGGAATCATTCTGACCATTAAGTGAAGTAAATGCAATTCCTAAAGCCACAAGTGTAAAGTATTGGAAACAGAATAGGCTTTAGGCTCTGACAGACCAGGGTTCTAATCCTAGCTTCACTCCTTAGTAGCAAAAGGATCTTGGGAAAGCCCCATTTGTAAAACGCAATATGATATCTACCTTAGAGGCAATTGTGCAGATTAAATGAATAACAGACATAAACACCTGACGCAAAATTGGCTGCCAACAAAATGTTAGCTGTTCTCCTTCCTCTACTTCCGTCCAAGTATGGTTTATAAATTCTCTCCAGTTCTACGTTTTTTCCCACCACTCACCTTTCACAGAGATGCTCTCTGATGAAAATTCAATTCAATAGAAAATTCAATTTCTAGAAAAATGCTTTATTATATCAATAGTCTCAGAAGGAGGTAGCCTAGGAGGGCTTCAGGTATCCCACAATCTCTAGCAGCTACCAAATGCCACCCCAAGTAAACAATCTAAGTTGAAGCAGCATGCACAGCATGCAAACGGAGTCAAAGTCCCACCCCTAAGTTCCTCATAGGTAGAAATTCTGTAACCTCCATAGCTGTATACCAAGAATCTATTGTTCTCCCATCTTCTTTTACCATGGGGAAAACATAGGCTGTCAGTAACTTCTTTGTTAGCCTGATCTTTGCGTTTGTCTTTGCATACAGGAATCTATTTCTCACAGCCAACTGAATTCACTTTCACTACAATTTCTCTGTCTTTTCATGTGTTCTACTTTTTACTAATTCAGGGAATGTAAAATTAATTTGAGCAATTAAATAGCTTTCAGTACTCTGATATAAAGCAGACGGCCTAACTCAGTTAATCATGCCACCCTCCAAGTAAGTGAAGAAGAAAGCCTTTTCAGAACAGAAAAAGGTGAAAGCACTAGAACCAACCAGAAAACGCTCTCAGTTAACAACCCAAGAACCCACTGCCTTCCAGTCGATTGCAACTCATGGAGCCCCTATAGGACAGAGTGGAACTGCTCCACAGAGTTTCCAAGGAGCTGCTGGTGGATTTGAACTGTCAACATTTTTGTTAGCAGCCAAACTCTTA
This sequence comes from Trichechus manatus latirostris, assembly GCF_000243295.1. Taxonomy (NCBI): domain Eukaryota; kingdom Metazoa; phylum Chordata; class Mammalia; order Sirenia; family Trichechidae; genus Trichechus; species Trichechus manatus. Next base: position 2,061,134 of record NW_004444163.1, on the reverse strand, counting down.
ACCATTGCACCACCAGGGCTCCCAGTTAACAGCAAGGGAATAAAAATAACAACTAATATTCATATCTTGATTGCATTTTTTATAAAAAAACACTTTCGTGTTTGACATCCCACATGAGGAAATTCTGGTTGACATTCCAATTTTAGATGTGGAAACTGAGGCATGATGAAGTTAAATAACTTACTCAAAGTCACACAGCTAGTAACTTCCAGCATCAGGATCCGAATCCTAGCCATTTCACTCCAAATACTGTTTTTTCACTACAGGATGTCCCGTAATGATTACTGAGGTTTTCACTTCTGAAACTGTAAAACTTTTAAGAACCTTTTTGTGAAAAAAATACAATTTGGATTTGTTGTTCAAGTGGAATGGTTCCTCAAAGTCAGGCAGTAAGCAGAACTAATTAGACACTAACGCTTCATGAGCCATGACTTGCCGAAGTCTGGGCAGTACACTGTTGATGGATCCAGGAATTAGGCAAGACATAGGCATCTCTCATCTAAGGGCCTTGCAGAATACTCCTCGAGAGCCTACAGTCTATCGGACCACACAGCAATCTTTTTGTCACTTAAAATGCCTTCACATAGCATCATATGCTCAGTGCTTGATCATGTGAACCCTCTTTGCCTCAGCGACCATAAAATTTCTTCTCTCAGAACAGATCTCCCCATCTTTAAACTTCCCAGGGATGTTATCAACTTTAAAGAAGAGAATGTTGGTAAAGTGTAAAACCTAGCACCTGGTATATAATGCAATTTTTGTTAGCTGCCATTGAGTCGGTCCCTGGCTCATGGCGACCCCATACATAACAGAATGAAACATTGCCCAGACCTGAGCCATCTCCATGATGAGTTGCAGATTGGACCGTTGTGATCTATGGGGTTTTTCTTGGCTAGTTTTTGGATATAGATCGCCAGGCCCTTCTTCCTAGAAGTGCCCATGAGGTGCATTGGCAAGGAGTCCAACCGGGGTCTCCCACATGGAAGGCAAGAATTCTACCACTGAACCATCAATGCCTCATTGGTACATAACAGCTGCTCAATAAACCAACATCTACCCACACCCCCTACCCCTGCCCCCAGTGACCTTTCCTTCCCAGGAATTTAGAGCACTCAGTATATGGGAAGCACCATAGACAAGTGGGTGAAGTTCCTGTTGAAGCATCTGAAGGAGAACCCTGACTAAGAGATAAATAATTTTAACTAGACACTTCAAGTCTTCCACATCAACTTCCACCCCTAAAGTCGACTCTGTACCTCTGCATCAAGAGACCTGTTTTGTTTATCCGCACTTCAGTGCTCCACGCATGTCTACGTGCCACATGCTCTGAGGATATGGGCCCTTTTCTCTATTTGTTTTTGCAGCCCTGTGAGCGTGCACTCATAGTTCTCTCTAGAAAATCATCACTACAAATCCCTGGTTTTATCAGAAGCAGGCCCTTGTGCTTTCTCTCTCTAAGAGGATATTTCTGGAGCCAACGAACTTCAGAGCTCAGAGACTCCATCAATCTCAAAAGCTCAGTCAGAAGGCCCAAGAAATCCAAAGTCTTGACAATTCTACAGTGTGTCTACACATGTGCCTTTACTTATTTTTCAACCCCCACTGGACCTTTTAGCCTGAAATAACCTCTGACTAGCAGTCCTTCCCTTTACAGAGACCCTTACACCCAAGAAGCCTGCTTATCGGCATTTGAAGGCCACCAGAGATAACTAGAACTGACTTACAGTACTGCTTCTGTCAGACACACCTGCCCAGATAAACTCCCTCCAGCTTCTCCCTGAACTGAGAGCCAGGAGATCTCTCCTTTTGCCTTATTTAGCTCCCTGCACCATTTGGCATATTTTTTTTTCTTTTGTATTTTTAATAAATATTCTTTAAATGCTATTCATATGATGATGTTAACTCAGCAACACAAGAGCCCTGAGGGTGAGCTAAGAGCTGATGGGGAGTCACGGTAAGAATAGCTCACTCTTGCCTTGTGTGATATAATACAAATAACAATACGAACACCACCAATCAAAACATTTTAGAGTTGACTCTGTGCAAGGCACCATGCAAGTATTTTACATGGATTGTCTCATCTGATCCTCACAGCAACCCCATGCTGTTGTTGTTAGTGGCCACCAAGTTAGCCCCTGACTCATGGCAACTCCATGCACAACGGAATGAAACCTGCCTGGTCCTGCATCATCCCCATGATCAGTTGGAGATCAGACCATTGTGATCCATAAGGTTTTCACTGACTGATTTTTGGAAGTAGATCACCAGACTTTTCTTCCTAGTTTGTCTTAGTCTAGAAGCTCCGCTGAAACTTGTCTAACATCACAGCAACATGCAAGTTCACACTGATGGACTTGTCTGTACATTAGGTGCATTGTCTGAGAATTGAACCCAAGTTTCCTACATGAGTGGCAAGAATTCTGCCACGGAACCACCAATGCCTCATAACCCTGTGCTAGGTATTCCATTTTACATATGAGGAAAAAGAAGTACAGACAGGTCCAGCAAAGCCCATGGACTATATCACTATATCTATCATATGGCGTACACTTTGAAGGCTAGCAGTTAGAATTCAAATCCAGCTCCCCAGCTTAGGAAGAGCAGCTGTGGGTGAAGCATGTAACTTCTCCAACCTCGGTTTTCTACATCATAAAGTGAGACTAATAATATCTAAAGCCCCTGGTGCTGCCACACTTTTTGCCTTCCTGAATCATGGAACTCGTCTTTATATATCCTCTCTACCCAATAAAGAAGAGGTCCCCACACTGATGCAGGATAATCTAGAATTTCAAATCCTAAGTTGGGCAACATGAATTCCCATCCAGCCTCTATCTGACCCCAAGCAGCAAGTCGTTCAATCTTTCAGTTTCTTCATTTGTCAAATGAAAATGTCAACACTTGCCCAATCTATGTTAATGGTAGTTTCGAAGATAAGATGAAAGACAAGAGGTGAAAAGTCCCTTGAAAATTTTCAAGTACTTCTCAAATTTAACATAGCTTTATAGTAACTAATTCAGTTACTATGACTGTCTTTATCAATATCTCAAAGTGAATGGTGGAACTGAGGCCAAGATACAGAAATTGGTCGCAGATTATTTGTATTATCATGTAGGTAGAGATCTGGGCTGGCACTTGAGGGATCTGTGTGCTACTTCTAACTTAACCACTGTGTTGGACAAATTGCTGGACTTCACTGCAAAATAAAGATGTAAACCAGCCTTGCCCAAGTTCAATAGGTCAGGTGCGGGGAGGATACAAAAACTCTTTGGAAAGCTTGAGAGAAGAAAAACTCTAGAAGTCAATTATATGCATTTTTTAAAATGTGATGTCAGACTTTTTTCCCCCCACTCACTTTCCCTTGCCACAATCTAAATTTTCTCCAGATGTGAACATGGAGAGGCCTGTCTTTGTTCTTTCTCTGCATCTTTGCACAGCCTTTGGTTTTCCTTTGCACCTCAAAAGGTTTCAGTGCTATTCTTCAAGACACAGATCTTGAAGGGAGACAGGCCTGGGGGTTACAGGGGTAGGAAAGGGGAGTCTGGGGAAAGGATCATAGAATGCTACACAATGTACACCCCATCTCTTCCAACCCAGAGCCAAGCAATGAAAGAGTCCTGACTCTGGACAAATGCCCTCATGCACTTTTTTAAAGCATTTCAAGCAGCACTGTCCCAGAGCCCAGGCTGCAAGTGGTATGTACACACACACACAGATATGCACGTGCATACACATATACACACATGCACATGCGCACAATGTACACAATGTATACATAGACAACACACATATACACACAGGCACATATATACAAACACACATACACACATACTCTTTCATGTGGAACTGTGCTCTCTCATCCCAAAAGGGATTTTTTTTCAGTTAAACTCGTCAAGGTCTATGCCACATGTTAGAGAAAGGAAAAACCAAAAGAAGAATAAATTACTTTGGCTATCTCTGCGGAGATCGATCTATATCAAATAAGACACCATCCACCGTCAGGAGAAGCTTTTCCTTATGAAAAGCAGAGGCAGGTGCAGAAGAGAAGCATTGGTACTAAAGCAAAGCCCTGGAGCAGAAGGAAGTGGATTTAGATGCATCCACTTAGCTCCTCTGCTGAGATCTAAATACACAGAGTGAGAAGCAGATCGCAGCCCTAGCTGAGTCTGGCCTCTTCTTCCAGGTCTCCCTTCCCTGAGGTCCCCTCCCACATTGCTTACTGCTTCAGCTGCCCGGTAAGAACAGACAGACAGAAGTCAAAAGAGCTAGGTCGGCTCATCAGCTAAGTGTTATTTCACACCATGCCCCACCTCTATTGTCCCTTCCCATAACATAGAGAGTGACAGGCAGAGGTGCTGCCGCATTTGATTCTGTATGGAACTACGGTATTTTCATTGACATCCCCTGAATAGCTGGCTGATCTGATTTACACATTGATAATATGTGATGCTTTTTATTCTGGAAAATATTTAATCCCTGAATGATTAATAACCATCACCTGGCTGTTCTTCTTTTAAAAGAAATAAATACCCTTTTACTCTTAAAATTCTTTGATAAAATTGAACTGCTTTAGCCCAGGATGCTCTCTCTATTCCTCCATGAAGCCATGTGGTTTCATAACCTGTCTTCAAATTTTAAAGGGGCCACCTTTGCTAACTTTGCTTTTCCTGAGATCCTGACATCTCTCTAATCTGAGTTTCATATGTTATCAGGTGACACTACAAAACAGCATTCTAAAGTCTGATCTGCTTTTTTAACAAAATTAAAAAGTAAAATTATTAATCTAAACTAAACCAATGAGCACACAGCATGAGGTTTTTTGTTTTTTTTTGCATCCATTACTTATATTCACCAAGCAAGTCTTGACTTAATTTCTTCATTATAAGTCTTGTTTCTGTCTTTCAGTATACTGCCTCCTTCCAGAACTACATTTTTTTTTAACTCCACTCCTACACAGATTCTAAAAAAGCTGTACCTCTCTCTTCAGTTAGAATTGAATATTATGAAAAATGCACAGTAAACATAGAGATGGCTCTCCTCTCTATAAGGGCTTACAATTCAGCCTCAAAGCCCACCAAAACTTCCAAAAACAACAACAAAAAGCAAAACTCTCTTTCATCTTTGGCAGCAACAAAAGCAATAACTTTCACCAAAACAGCCCAAGCCAAGAATTAATATAACGCAGAACACATCCACATTCAGACCACTATAGCTACATCAGCTCACCACAATGTTTGTTTGGAAAACACATAATTTGTGGTAGAGAGAGAGAACCGCTAATGCAAAAAAAAAAAAAAAAAGTTCTTTCAAATGCAAATTAACCAAAAGACATATTTTCCCTGTGTTGGGAAAATTACTTCAATATATGAAAAACATACTTTTTGTGTGAATAAAAAAAATTGGTGTATACCCACTTAGTTGAAAAGGCAATTAAATTTGCTATAGATTATTCTAACAGTTAAAAATAAAAGCAAAAGTTAACTCCTGGCTCCATAATCTTTAAGGACTTTATTAGCATTTACTGACCTAAGCAGTCTTCAGTTTCCAGGTAGAAAAGTTTCTTTTCTTCTCCACTGAAATGTTCATATGGACATTGAAGGACATTATATTACTGAACTAAGCAGAAAAGAATATTGTTTCCAATCTTCTGTCAGAAAGAAAGAAAGAGAAAGAGAGAGAAGGAGAGAAAGAAAGAAAAGAAAGAGAAAGAAAAGCAAGGCAAAATGCAGTCTAATTAGGTATTCTTCCTGGTGGGAAGAAAAAAAAAAGTAAATCCAGTATTCTGGAAGGAGTTCAAACATCGCTTGACAGGCTACAGGAGAATTTACACTGAGCATGCTTAGCCCCGAACTGCTTGCATGAGACACTCTTAATGAATATTACTTCCTTCCCACTGGCTATTCCTGCTGGAAGTCCACACCCACTCCTCTTTCAGAAGTCAGGAATTTAGCCTCAGCCAAAGTCCAGAAAACATGCTTATGCAGGGACAAGGCCTCACTGATCCATAAACTTTCAGGTTGTGACCTGCAGGTCAGTTTGACAAATAGAACATGGGGGTGAATTTTTCTCTGCCTTTGGTGATGTTCCCAGCTTTGTGCCTGTCCTAAACTGCAGTTCTCCTGGAGGAAAAGAAAATAGCTTTCTTTCTAAAGAACATGGCATCTTAAATGCCACTTTAAAGGCCTTTCCCCATCAAGCCTCCAAACCCAGATCAAAATACAGGCTATCTGCATGTTAAAAAATTAAAATGATAGTTTTTAGCTTCTGGATAAAATAAAATTTAGCTTCTGGATAAAATAAAATAAAATTCCTGCCCAAAATGTATCCTTTCTGACAACTTACACATTGTCTGTCCCTAAAATGCTATGGGCCAGTGCACAAATGTGGAAATATATTTGAAATTTAGATTTAACCTTCTACTAGTATACATTTAGGTCACACTGAAAAATGATTTTATTTTTTCAAACAATGCTTTTCCTCTCCCTAAATCCTTCTGTCATGCTTAATGACAGCAGCCTGAAATTCTAGAAATTTAAAAATATAGTACTTTTCTGACTATTTGAGGAGGCAGGGTTCTCGCTCTGCAAAGAAAAAAAAATGTGGGGGGTGGGGTCAGGGAAGAAGGAGCCTGATACAGACAGCATAGAAATGGAAGGGCGTTTTATACTAAAAAATGATAATTGATAATTCTATTGTCCTTCTGACATTTCCAGTGTGTCATTTATATGCTTCTGTTCTCCATCAAATTACAAATTATGTTATTAAATACTTATTTAGAATTAAAGTGCTTATTATCTTAGACACACACACACAAACACAAACATCAGTTAGCATTTGAAAAGAAATGGTATCACAGAGTATCAAAAGGCAATAGAAATTCTATAAGTGTACAAAGAAATATGATGTGTCCAGCCTCCAATACAAAGCCTGCCTAGCTAACATTGATTCCTTGGATTAATGAAAGGTAGTTTTATGTACCTTATAAGTAAACCCATAGCTTCTCCATGCCTGTAAGACTTTAAGCAGCCACTGCTTAACTGTTATCCCCTTATCTAAGGTCCTTGTGGCATAAAATATTTCCTTGCCTATTACTGAATAAATAAAATTTCCTCAGATATTTTTTTCCTTCCTGTAATTATGAGGTTTTGAGAGTTCGGGCATGGGGGTTGTTTTGTTTGTTGTTATGCTTTGCCTAGGGGAAGAATAAAATTTAGCCCCCTTCTCCAAAAGTGTTTGTTTATATGTTCCAGAGAAAACTAAGTTTTCAGAAGTATGGTGGAGCCCAAGAAAAATCGATTTTGAAAGGCTAAGTAATGCTTATATATACCCATATTAAAAAAGCCAGTTGGTGTCACGTTGATTCTAGACCCCATGTGTGTCAGGGTAGAATTGTGCTCCATAGGGTTTTCAATGGCTGATTTTTCAGAAATAGATCACCAGGCCTTTCTTCCAGGTGCCTCTGGGTGGACTGAAATCTTCAAACTCTCAGTTAGCAGCTAAGCTTGTTAACTGTGTATACCACCCAGGATTCTACACTGTCATAAAATAAGTGTAAGATAGGAATGACATTTATTCATTTGACCCAAAGAGATACCCTACAGATCAGAGAGGTCACACAGCACAGAGGGAAAGAACCCTAGGTCAAGACTGGAACTCCTCCTACCTGTAGATGGTCTTGTCTCCCTGCAACCAGGTACACTTGTTTCTCTGTCTTCTCCATGAGGGTGAACACTCTCCCCAGGATCCAAGGGTGCTGTTCATGGAAATAGAGAGGCCTGAGTAGAGTCAGTGTTTTCCCAGATCAAATTTTACAACAACTCTCTGAAAAGCTGATACGGAGTTTACAAGGACAGCACACTTGCCCAGTCACTGAGCTTTTACCATGACACTCATCTAGGCACTGGAAATTGGGTGATGACTAAGACAGACAAAGCTTCCAGGGAGCTCACATTCTGGTGAAAAGTAAAAAGATAAATAAGTAAACAAATAACGAATGTATTTACAAACTGTGGTAAGTGCTAAAAAGGAAATAAAAGGAAACTATGAGAGAGATTACTGGGATGGCCGAGTTGTTAAGGCATTGGACTTAAGATTCAGTGGGTCTGTGCCCACATGAGTTCAAACCCCACTCCTAGTAGAATTGTTTCGAGCCATGGCTACGCAGTGGTTAAGAGCTCGGTTGCCAACCAAAAGGTCGGTAGTTCAAATACGCCAGCTGCTCCTTGGAAACCCTATCGAGCAGTTCCACTCTGTCCTGTAGGGTCACTATGAGTCAGAATCTACTTGACTGCAACAGGTTTTTTTTTTTTTTTTTGGTATGAGAGAGAACAAGTCATGGAAACCTGTGTGTGTGTGTGTGTGTGTGTGTGTGTGTGTGTGTGTGTGTGTGTGTAGGGTTGGGGAACCACAGAATCAGGAAATAGGAGGCATATTTGGGAAAATAATTAGTAGCCAATACAACATGTGTTAATTAGAAAAATGTATGACATAGCCATATTAAGTTCTTGAACGCAAAATTAAGACATTTGAATTTAATATAGTAGGTAATGGGAAGCCGTTGAGGACTTTTGAGAATTAATAAAACCATAAATATTCTTTAGCAATATCAAAATATTAGCAGAATATAGCAGTTTGTAGGCTAGACTGGGGATGAACGAGAGAGAACCCAATCTAAGAAATTGGTAATAGCAATGGAAAGAAGATGGCTATGAGAGGAAATATGGTGGTAGAATTCATTAGCTTTGACTAATAATTGGATATGAAGGTGAGGGTGAGAGGGCATTTGAAGATAACGCCAAGCTTTTTGATCTCAATAGCACTGAGAATAGTGATATATTGGGCAGAAATCAGGAAATCTGGGATAAGAAAATCATGTCTGGCACACAGGAAGCTCAAATGTTTGCTGGCTATGTTATTTGTTGAGTTTGAGGGTCAGGAGAATATCCAGTCTACACTATTATTTCAAGGTAAAGCTTCAGGATCATCTTTTAGGCAATGGATTTTTAGACTGATACCAAATCATGAGCAGTAAGAGAAAAAAAAATAGATAAACAGACTATCGAAATTAAAAATGTTTGTACATCAAGAAAGTTAAAAGACAACTTACAGAATGGAAGAAAAATTTGAAAACCATATAAGGTTTTAACATCCAGAATATATAAAGAACCCTTAAAACTCAACAACAAAAAGAAAAACAACCCTATTAAAAATGGGCAAAACACTTGAATAGACATTTCTCCAAAGAAGATATACAAATAGCCAACAAGCCCGTGAAAGATGTTCAACGTCATTAGTCAGTAGGGAATGCAGATCAAAACCACAGTGAGATACTATTTCACCCCAACTAGGACAGCTATTACTGAAAAAGTAAAAGAAAATAACAAGTGTTGGCAAAGATATAGAGAAATTGGAACACTTGTACAATGAGAATTAAAAAGGTACAATCACTGTGGGAAAAAGTTTGGCAGTTCCTAAAGAGTTACACATAGAAATACCATATGATGCAGCAATTCTACTCGTAGGTATATACTCAAAAGAATTGAAAGCAGAGACTCAAACAGACACATGTACATCAACATTCATTGCAACCTTATTCACAATAGCCAAAAGGTGGAAACAACCCAAGTGCCCGTCGATGAATAAGCAAAATGTGGTATACAAACATAATGGAGTATTATTAAGCCATAAGAGAAATTAAGTTTCGATACATGATACGATATGAATGAATTTTTAAAACATTATGCTAAGTGAAATAAGCCAGATAAAAAAACACACATTTTTATGAAAGAAATGAATTTGCACATTCATGAAGTTTAATGAATTCCAAGTAGAATAAAGGAGACCTACACTGACACATTACACTAAAACTGTTGAAAGATAAAGAGAGAATTTTGATAGCAGTAAGGGAAAAGTGAACCGTCCCATAGAAGGTGTGAGGTATGGGCTCAGCTTCATTCTTTGGCACGTGGAAATCCAGTTGTTCCAGCATGTCTTAGGCTGGGTTCTCTAGAGAAGCAAAACCAGTAAAGCATATAAATATATAGAGAGAGATTTATATCAAGGAAACAGCTCATGTGATTGTAGATGCTGGAACATACCAAGTCTGTGGATCAGGACGGAAGCTTCTCCTGATTCACGTAGCTGCAAGGGCTGGCGAACCCAAGATCAGCAGGTCAGAGAGTAGGGCTCTTGCTCACAGGCTGTGAAGATCGATGAATCCCAAGATCAGCAGGTAAGCTGCTAGCTCAAGTCCCAAAATCCGGAGGTCAGATGAACAGGATCCAGCTGCAGGATCCAGCACAGGCAAAAGCCAAAACACCCACTTATGTTCAGATGCAGGCCACACACCCAAGGAATCTCTCTTTCATCTGATTGGCTACTCACAGCAGATCCCATCAGGGGGGTGATCACATACAAACACTGAGAATGATGGCCCAGACAAATTGACACACAATCTTAAAGATCACAGTCTACCCCTTGTCAACTTGGTACATGTACACATCTCCCAAACCATACATATTTTCTGAATAAAGACAATTACAAAGTCATACTTCCACCTAACATGATACAACTAACACATATACAACTGAAAACACACTAGCCCCATTTACATCTTGTATTTTATAAGAAAACAAAAATATTTGATGAACACATACAAAGCAGAAATATTCATAACAATTACAGTCTTCATTTGTGCAACTGTTCATGTGGCCGTAACTGGTATTTAGAACTACCTTCTTCCACCACCCATTCCGTATTCCCTTTGCCCTCAGCAAGCACCTCAGCTGGTCATGGTTCTTACTCTGGTGGAGTGACCCAAACCTTCATTCCTGAAGGGTATGGGCCATTAGTAGTCATGTCAGAATTGGGTTATTATAGTTTTCCATTGACTTTAATTACAGGGCATGGTAGTACTAAGAGATGCCCTAAGGGATCTCCTGCATTCCAGACATACTCTTCTTTACATCCATTATGCAATATCAACCCCATTTCCTCTTGGTATTCAGGATCAATCACACCAGCCAGTACGGTAACTCCCTTCTTTGCCTGTTGATCCAGATGCATAAGAAGCCCAAAGTGGCCAGGTGACATTCTTAGCTTCCAGTACAATGGAATCATTGATGTGTCTTCCGGTGGGAGCATCCTTCCTTTGGAACTAAGACCTCTAGACCTGCAGAGCATGAGGTTGCGGAGACAGGAAGAAAACTCTTACGAGTGGGTCACTAGGGGTAATATATATTGAATGGTGCCACTCCTGTCTCCATCCCTTGATTCGTGGACCCATGAATCCTGGCTATGGGAGAAACAACACCATATATTGGACCCTGGTTTAGAACATATACAGCCTCCTGGAGAACATTACACCAACCCCGCAAGGCATTGCCACCTAGCTGGCACCATAATTGTGTCTTTAGGAGTCCATTCCATTGTTCTATCAAGCTAGCTCCTTCAGGATAATGGGGAACATGATAAGACCAGTGAATTCCATGAGCACGGGCCCACTGCCAAACTTCATTTGCTGTGAAGTGAGTCCCTTGATCAGACTCAATGCTTTGTGGGATACCATGCTGGTGGATAAGGCATCCTGTGAGTCTATGGTTGGCAGTTTTGGCAGAAGCATTGCGTGCATGGAAGGCAAATCCATATCTAGAGTAACTGTCTATTCCAGTAAGGACAATATGCTGCCCTTTCCATGATGGAAATGTTCCAATGTAATCAACTTGCCACCAGGTTGCTTGCTGAACACCTCGAGGGATGGTGCCATATCGGGGACTCAGTGTTGGTCTCTGCTGCTGACAGACTGGACACTCAGCAGTGGCTATAGCCAAGTCAGCCATGGTGAGTGGAAGTCCATGTTGCTGGGCTCATGCATAACCTCCATCCCTGCTACCATGGCCACTTTGTTCACAAGCCCATTGAGCAATGGATAGCTGGGGAAAGAGGATGAGTGGTTTCCACAGAACACACTTGGCTGTTAAAATCATCCTCTGCTGAGGTCACCCTTTGGTGAGCATTCACATGAGACACAAATATCTTCACTTCTTTGGTTCTATCCACAGACCTCTTCCACATAAATCCTTGTCTCCAGTTTTCCACTCACACTCCTGCTAAGTCCCTGACCATCCAGCCAAACCATTGGCCACAGCCGATGAATTAGTGTACAATCGCACATCTGGCCATTTCTCCTTCCAAGCAAAGTTAACAATCAGGTGCACTGCTGGAAGTTCTGCCCTTTGGGAGAATTTCCCTTCACCACTGTCCTTCAGGGAGGTCCCAGAAAGGGACTATTGTGCTGCCACTGTCCACTTTCAAATGGTGTGTGCATATCGTGCAGAACCATCTGTAAACCAGGCATGAGTTTTCTCTTCTTCAGTCAAATGATCATAAGGAACTCCCCATGAGGCCATAGGCACAGACTGGGAGATGGAAGGTAATGTGACAGGAGTGGAAACCATGGGCCTTTGGGTCACTTCCTCATGCAACTTATTTGTGCCTTCAGGTCCTCCTTTGGCCCAATCTCATATATACCACTTCCATTTAATGATGGAGTGCAGCTGTGCACGTCCAACTTTATGACTTTGTGGGTCAGACAACACTCAGTTCATGATGCGCAGCTCAGGCTGCATGTTGACTTGGTATCCCGTTGTTAAGCATTCAGTCTCTACTAAGGCCCAGTAACAAGCCAAAAGCAGTTTCTCAAAAGCAGAGTAGTTATTGGGAGAGGATGGCAGGGCTTTGCTCTGAAATCCTAAAGGCCTGCACTGTGACTCACCAATAGAGGCCTGCCAAAGACTCCAGACAGCATCCCTATCTGCCACTGACACTTCAAGCACCGTTAGATCAACTGGATCATATGGCCTCAGGGGCAGAGTGGCTTGCATAGCAGCCTGAACCTGTTGCTGAGCCTTCTCTTTTTCTGTGCCCTGCTCAAAAGTAGCAGCTTTTCGAGTCATTTGACAAATAGGCCAGAGTAGCATACCCAAATGAGGAATATGTTGCCTCCAAAATCCAAAGAGACCCACTAGGCGTTGTTCCTCCTTTTTAGTTGTGAGAGCAGCCTGATGCAATAACTTATCCTTCACTTTAGAAGCAATATCTCCACATACTTCACACCACTGGACCCCTAGAAATTTTACTGAGGTGGAAGGTGCCTGAATTTTTGTGGGATTAATTTTCCACCCTCTAGCATGTGAATGTTTTATCAATAAGTCCAAGTCATTGACATTTCTTCCTTACTAGGTCCAGTCACCATAATGTCATCAATGTAATGGACCCGTGTGACATCTTGTGGAAGGAAAAGGTGATCAAGTTCCCTGCGGACTAAATTATGCCATAGGGCTGGAAAGTTGATGTAGCTCTGAGGTAGGCAACTGAAGGTGTATTGCTGGCCTTGCCAGCTGAAGGCAAACTGCTTCTCATGGTCCTTCAAAACAGGTATGGAGAAAAAGGCATTAGCCAGATCAATAGCTGCATACCAGGTACCAGGAGATGTATTAATTTGCCCAAGCAATAAAACTACATCTGGAACAGTAGCTGCAATTGGAGTCACCACTTGGTTAAGTTTTCGATAATCTACTGTCATTCTCCAAGATCCATCTGTTTTATGCACAGGTCAGATAGGTGAGTTGAATGGGAAGGTGGTGGGAATCACCACCCCTGCATCCTTCAAGTCCTTGATGGTGGCAATAATCTCTACAGTCCCTCCAGGAATGTGGTATTGCTTTCAGTTTACTATTTTCCTAGGTAGAGCAGTTCTAATGGCTTCTGCTTGGCTTTTCCTACCATAATAACCCTTACTCCATTTGTCAGGGATCCAATGTGGGGGTTCTGCCAATTGCTGAGTATATCAATTCCAGTTATGCATTCTGGAACTCTAGAAATCACTACAGGATGAGTTCAGGGACACACTGGACCTACTGTGAGATGGACATGAGCCAAGACTCCATTAATAACCTGACTTCCATATGCCTCCACTCTGACTGGTGGGCCATAGTAATGTTTTGGGTCTCCTGGAATTGGTGTCAGTTCAGGGCCAGTATCCAGTAATCCCTGAAAAGTCTGATTATTTCCTTTTTCTCAATGAACAGCCACTCTCCTAAAATGCCTTAGATCCTTTTGGGGACGGCTAGGAGAGAGATTAACAGTATAAATTTTTGGCAGTGTATTGGAGTCCTTCCTCAAGGGGACCCAGCCTCCCCTTCATTCAAAGGGTTATGGGTCTTTAAACTCGCTCAAGTCTTGGAATTGATTGAGGTGACTGTGACTCTATTCTGGCGATTCGAGTTAGACTGCTGTTCACCTGACCTAGAATTCATCCGTTTGTACAGATCAAGTAAATATTTAGTAGATTTCCTATCTATTTCGCTCCTAGAGACACCATGACTAAGTAGTCAAACATCATAAGTCCATACAAGTCAAACTACAAACTATTCTGACTACTGTTTTGACTCCGCTATCAATTACTGTAACCACACCCACCTTGTCTTTGTCGATTGAGTGCCACCACTTGGCCCCTACTACCACAGGGTCCAATCAGTCCCATTGTAGTTAGGAGTCTTAATTCAGTTAGGGTAGTTCCCACTGTCAAATCTGATTTACATAAAATAGCAATCACAGCAGTCTTCAAGGATGTTGGAGCTCCCTTCACAAATTTGTGCCTCACCGTTGTAGTAAAAGGTGTGTCCTCTTGGCATTTGATGTGTGGGTCTGTGTGTCTAACCTGAAAAATCCACTCTAGCATGACAGTTTCCCTAAGCCTTTGGATACCTTCTTCTTCAGTATACCAAGGCAGGTCTGGTATTTCAACTTCATTTAGTATAGGCCACTGTGTAATCCATACTTCAGCAACCCAACCAAATAAACTATTAGATTCTCCCCTAACTTCTTGAGCTGAAACATAGAATGAAGAACCTGTGCTTAGTGGACCCATATCAATAAACTCACACTGATCCATCTTTATGTTGCTTGCACCATTATCCCACACCCTTAGTAGCCATTCCCACACATATTTCCCAGGTTTTTTTTTTTTTTTTTTTTGTACCTATTAGAAAAGTCAAGCAGTTCTTTTGGAGTGTAGCATACCTCCTCCTGTGTCACACTTTGTACTTCACCTTTTGGGGTTCACTGGGACTTAAGTCTAGTTATAGGTCTAGAAGTCAGAATTGGTAGTGTGGAATTGTTCTGAGAACATTCAGCATTGTCTTGTAAAGCATCTGCCTCAGGTGATGCCCCAGACAATGACTCAGGCAAGGGCTCTTTAGAGGCAGCTGGTCTAGTGCTAATCTCATTAGATGGGAGTGAAGGGGCTAATGGTTTTTCTGGGCAGGGTGGTGTAGCAGACAAACATGAAGTAATCTCTTCAGATGGAGTGGTTCTGTTGGCAGGAGTAATTCAATGGAATTTAGAGGCTCCGTGTCTCCAGCTTCCTGATTATCTGCCCATATGTCCTCATCCCAAGTTTCAGGATCCCAAAACTTGTTATTCTCTATTTTTCTAATAATAGCCATCCTAGTGGGAGCAAAATGGATGTCAGAAGACATTCTGAAAGTTGCTCCTGAATGCAGAGTAGCTAAAGTGAAAGGAAGAAATGATGAAGTAAAAGAGCTGAACAGAAGACTTCAGAGGGCGATTCGAGAAGACAAAGTAATGCATTATAATAAAATGTGCAAAGACCTAGAGTTAGAAAATCAAAAGGGAAGAACACACTCGACATTTCTTAAGCTGAAAGAATTGAAGAAAAAACTCAAGCCTCGAGTTGCAATACTGAAGGATTCTATGGGCAAAAACTTGAAAAACTCAGGAAGCATCAAAAGAAGATGGAAGGAATACAAAGAGTCACTATATCAAAAAGACTTGGTCGATATTCAACCATTTCAGGAGGTAGCATACGATCAAGAACCAATGATACTGAATGAAGAAGTCAAATCTTCACTGAAGGCATTTCCAAAAAAACAAGGCTCCAGGAATTGACAGAATACCAACTGAAATGTTTCAACCAATGGATGCAACACTGGAAGTGCTCACTTGTCTATGCCAAGAAATTTGGAAGACAGCTACCTGGCCAACCAATTGAAATGATCTCATATTTGTGCTCATTCCAAAGAAAGGTGACTCAATGGAATGTGGATATTATCAAAAAATATCATTATTATTATAAGCAAGCAAAATTATGCTGAAGATAATTCAAAAACGGTTGCAGCAGTACATCAACAGGGAACTGCCAGAAATTCAAGCTGAATTCAGAAGAAGATGTGGAACGAGGGATATCATTGCTGATGTCAGGTAGAATTTGGCTGAGAGCAAAGACTATCAGAAAGATGTTTTACTGACTATGCAAAGACATTCAACTATGTGGATCATAACAAACTATAAACAACATTTCAAATAATGAGAATTCCAGAACACTTAATTGTGCTCATTGGAACCTGCATATAGACCAAGAGACAGTTTGAACAGAACAAAGGGATACTCCATGGTTTAAAATCAGGAAAAGTGTGCGTCAGGGCTGTATCCTTTCACCATGCTTATTCAATCCATATGCTGAGCAAATAATCAGAGAAGCAGGACTATATGAAGAACACAGCATCAGGAGTGGAGGAAGACTCATTAACAACCTGTGATATGCAGATGACACAACCTTGCTTGCTGAAAGTGAAGAGGACTTGAAGCACTTACTGATGAAGATTCCAGCCTTCAGTATGGATTACACCTCAGCATAAAGAAAACAAAAATCCTCACAACTCGACCAATAAGCAACATCATGATAAATGGAGAAAATATTGAAGTTGTCAAGGATTTCATTTTACTTCGATCAGCAATCAATGCCCATGGAAGTAGCAATCAAGAAATCAAACAACATATTGCATTGGGCAAATCTGCTGCAAAAGACCTCTTTAAAGTGTTAAAAAGCAAAGATGTCACTTTAAGGACTAAGGTGCGCCTAACCCAAGCCATGGTGTTTTCAGTCGCCTCATATGCATGTGGAAAGCTGGACAATGAATAAGGAAGACCGAAGAGGAATTGATGCCTTTGAATTATGGTGTTGGTGAAGAATATTAAATATACCATGAACTGCCAGAAGAATGAACAAATCTGTCTTGGAAGAAGTACAGCCAGAATGCTCCTTAGAAGCAACGGTAGAGAGACTGTCTCACTTACTTTGGTCATGTTATCAGGCGGGACGAGTTCCTGAAGAAGGACATCATTCTTGGTAAAGTAGAGGATCAGCAAAAAAGAGGAAGACCCTCGATGAGATGGATTGACACAGTGGCTGCAACAATGGGCTCAAACATAGCAACGATTGTGAGGATGGCCTGATGCAGTGGCTGCAACAATGGGCTCAAACATAGCAACGATTGTGAGGATGGCGCAGGACTGGGCAGTGTTTCCTTCTGTTGTACAGAGAGTTGCTTTGAGTCAGAAATCAACTAGATGGCACCTAACAAGTGGAAGCAAGGTGGTGTCTCATTGTGGTTTTGATCTGCATTTCCTTAATGACTAATGACATTGAGCATCTTTTCATCTGCTTATTAGCCATTTGTATATCTTTTTTGATGAATGTATATTCAAATCCTTTACCTATTTTTAATTAGGTTGTTTGTCTTTCTGTTGTTGAGTGTTAGTTCTTTATATATTCTGGATACTAAACCCTTATCAAATATATGATTCCCAAATATTTTCTACCAATCTGCACATTGTCTCTTTATTCTGTTGATAAGTTTTTTGGTGCACAAAATTTTTTAATTTTGATAATGTCCAATTTATTTATTTTATCTTTTGTTATTTGTGCTTTTGATGTCATATCCACAAATCCATCCTTGAAAACTAGGTCTTGAAGCATTACACCTATGGTTTGTTCTCAGGTTTTTATGGCTTTAGTTCTTACATTTAGGTCTTTGATCCATTTTTTATGTATGGTGTGAAGTATAGGTCCAGTTTCATTCTATTGTCTGTGGACATCTAGTTTCCCCAACATCATTTTTTGAAGAAACCATTTTTTCACCATTGAATGTACTTAGCACTCTTGTCAAAAATCAGTTGATCATAGATGTATGAGTTTATTTCTGGAGTTTCAATTCTATTTCACTGGTCTATGTGCCTATACCAGTACTAGACTGTTTTGAATATTGTAGCTATAGAATATGTTTTGATATTAGGAAGTATGAGTCCTCCTATTTTGGTTTTATTTAAGATTACTTTTGCTATTTAGGGCCCCTTGCAATGCCACATAAATTTAAGGATTGGCTTTTCCATTTCTGCAAAGAAGGCTGTTGGAATTTTGATAGGCATTGTGTTAAATCTATAGACAGTATTTTCTAATTTCTCTCTTGATTTTTTCCTTCACTCATTGGTTGTTCAACAGTGTGTTGTTTAATTTTCACATATTTTTGTAGTTTCCAGTTTGTCTTCTGTTGTTAATTTCTAATGTTACTATATTATCAGAGAGGATACTTTGTATGATTTCAGTCTTTTTAAATTTATTAAGACTTGTTTTGTGACCTAACCTATGGTCTATCCAGGAGAATGATCCATGCATACTAGAGAAGAATGTGTATTCTGCTCTTGTTGGGTGGAATGTTCTATTTATCTGTTAGCTCTTGTTGTGTTCAAGCCCTCCATATCCTTATTAATCTTCTGTCAAGATATTCTATCCATTATCAAAAGTATTTTATTGAAGTCTTCAACTATTACTGTAGAACTGTCTATTTCTCTCTTCAGTTCTGTCAATGTTTTCTTCATATATTTTGGAGCTTTGTTATATATTTATAATTATTAGCTCTTTTTGATAAATTGATGTTTTTATTATTACATGTCTTCTTTGTCTCTTATAACAGATTTTAACTTAGAATCTATTTTGTCTGATATTAATATAGCCACTCCAGCTCTTTTGGTTGCTATTTGCATGAAATATTTTTTCCCCATTCTTCCTTTTTCAACCTATTTGTGCCTTTGAATTTAAAGTGTGTGTCTTGTAGATAGCATATAGTTGGAACATATTTTCTTATCCATTCTGCCAATCTTTGCTTTTGATTAGAGTTTAATTCATTTACACTTAAAGTAATCACCAGTAAGGAAGAACTTACTTCTGCCATTTTGCCATTTGTTTTCTGTGAGTCTCATACTTTTTTTTCTTTTTGTCCCTCATTTCCTCAAATACTGTCTTCTTTTGTGTTTAGTTGCTTTTTAATGAATCATTTTAATTCCTCTATTGTTTATTTTTTAAGTATTTTATGGTTATTATGGGGATTATATTTTACATACTAAGTGTATAAAAATCTAGTTTTAATTGATACCCACTTAACATCAATCACATGCAAAAACTCTGTTCCTGTACAGCTATGTACCCTATTATGTTGTTATTTTCACAAATAATATCTTTATACATTGTGTGCCCAATAACATAAATTTCTAACTATTTTTATGCTTTTGTCTTTCAAATCATATAGGACATAAAAAATAGAGTTACAAGCCAAAAACCCAATAAAACTTGCCTTTATGTATGCTCATAAAATTGTCTTTACCAGAGCTCTTTATTTCTTCACATGGCTTTGAGTCAGGGAGCCCTGGTGGCACAACAATTAAGCACTTGATGCTAATTGAAAGGGTGACAGTTCAAACTCACCCAGTAGCTCCATGGGAGAAAGACCTGGCAATCTGCTCCTGTAAAGATTGCAGCCCAGAAAACTCTATGGGAAAGTTCTACTCTGCCACATGGGGTCACTATGAGTAGTGACAGCATGGTGACATTCTAAACTACTTTCATTTAAACTGATGAACTACCTCTGGCATTTCTTGCAGGGTCGTACTAGTGGTAATGAACTCCCTTAGCTTTTGGTTATCTGGTAATGTCTTAATTTTGCCTTTATCTGTGAAGGACAGTTTTCCCAGATATAGAATTCTTGGTTGACAGCTCTTTTCTTTCAGCACTTTATATATATCATCTCATTACTTTCTGGCCTCCATGGTTTCTGAGGAGAATTCAGCACTTAATCTTATTAAGCATATTTTATTAGAGAGGACTCACTTCTCTCTTGCTACTTGCGAGATTCTCTCTCTCTTTTTTTTTTTTTTGTTTTTGTGGTTATTGAGAGTTTGCTTATAATGTGTCTTGGTGTGGATCTCTTTGGATTTATACTACTTGGAGTTTATTGAGCTTCTTGTGTGTGTAGATTTATGTTTTTCACTATATTTGGGATGTTTTGGCCATTATTGCTTTAAATAGTTTTTCTGCCTATTTGTCTCGCTCTTCTCTTCTGCAGACTTTCAAAATGCACATGTTTGTTTGCTTGATGGTGTACCCACAAGTTCCTCAGGCTCGCTTCACTTTTCTTTGTTCTTTTTTTCATTTTGCTCCTCTAACTTGATAATTTCAACTGTCCTATCTTCAAATTTGCTGATTCTTTCTTCTACCTGCTCAATTCTTCTGCTAAATTCATCCAGTGAATTTTTCTTTTTTTTTTTTTTTTTGAGTATGGTACTTTTCAGCTCTAGTATAGCTGTTTGGTTCCTATTTATAAATCTCTATATCTCTATTGATGCTCTTGTTTTGTTCATGCATCATTTTACTAATTTTCTTTAGTTCTTTATCTGTGTTTTTCTTTAGCCTTTTCTGAGTTTTTCTTTAGCTTTTTGAGCTTATTTAATACCATTCTTTTAAAACCTTTGTCTAGTAAGTCTATTATCCATGCTTCCACAGGGATAGTATCTGTCACATTATTTTGTTCTTTTGAATGGACCATTCTTTTCTGTTTCCTTGTGCACCTTGTCATTTTTTGTTGAAAACTTGGTATTGAATATTATTATATGGCAATTCTGGAAATCAGATCCCCTCCCCCCACTACCCAGAGTTTGGTGTTTTTTTGTTTTTTTGTTTTTAATTGTTGTAGGCTGTAGTCATCTATTTGTTTAGCAACTTCCCCTAACTATTTTTGCAAATCCTGCTTTCCTGATCATGCGTGGATACTGAAGTCTGTTCTTTAGCTTGTTCTCAGCTAGCGTTTGACAAAGATTTCCTTTAATTCTAGGGAGAAGAAAAAAAACTTTACCCAGTCTTTGCAAATTGGCTCTATGCCTGGGCACTCCATTACCACTTAGCTAGACTTGCATTGATCCTAGGGATCAGCCTGAGGTGAAAGGGTAGGGTCTTCTCAGGCATTACCTGAGCATGTATCTTGTCCTTGGCATGTTTGTGGCTTTATCAATTCCTCCATATACACAGATCTTTTGAATATCCTAATTACCCAAAGAAACTCTCTCCCCAGCTTCTCTTCCTAATTCTTAGTCATCTACTGTATGCCTCAATCATGACCCAGGCTGCTACATACAGCTACAGTTTGGGAGCATTACCTGCCACTTCTCCACCCTATGTAAGCTCTGATAGGCAAAACAGAGATGAGCACCTTGCTTCAGTCCTTCAGGTTAGAATCCCAGAAAGGTTAGAACAGATAGATACAATAATTTGAAATAAAGTCTACTCTGCTTCCACTGGAGCCAGAAACCAGGAGACTTCTCTGGGAATGTGGGCCTCTGCAACTTTAAGATGGCCACTGAGCTGTGGAGAGTGTGGGGTTCAGACATGAAGAAAGCCAAGCTTTCCTACTGTTTTGACTTCACATTTTTTTTCATTAAGCATTTACTTAGTTGCTGTAACATTTTGACCAGTTTCCAGAGTTGATTTTACTAATTTCTGCTTAATTTTTTTTTTGATGTTTCTGGAGCCCTGGTGGTGCAGTGGTTAAAGAGCTTGGCTGGTAACCAAACGATTGGCAGTTCAAGTCCACCAGCCACTCCTTGGAAACCATATGGGGCAGTTCTCCTCCACCCTATAGGGCCACTATGAGTCAGAATCAACTTGACAGCAAAAAGTTTGGTTTTCCTTTTGTCTGGGGTGAGAGGGTGGCAGCATGGAACTGCTTGTGGCGCCATCTTTCTCCAGAGTCCTCAGTATTCTCATTTTGCACACACATTATTTTATTTTTGCATGAACTTGGTTTCCTTTAGTTCTTTGTCCTTTTTTTTAAAAGATTTCTGAGCATATTTAAGACGGTTGATTTAAAGTCTTTGTCTAGTAAGTCCAATATCTGTGCTTTCTCAGGGATGGTTTCTTTTTTTTTCCTTTAAATAAGCCACAATTTTATACTTCTTTGTATGCTTTGTAATTGTTTTTTAACTGGACATTTAAATATTATAATGCAATAAGTCTGGAAATAAGATTCTCCTTCTTCCCCAGGATTTGCTGTTCTTAATTATTGAAGCTGACGGTCATTCTGTTGTTTACTGATGGTTCCAAACTCTTTAGGCAAAGACTATATTCCTCGTCCTGTGTGGTCACTGAAATCTTTGTTCTTTTAGTTTGTGTTCAGCCAGTGTTTTGCAGAGATTTCCTTGAATGTCAAGACCTGGGGTATGTCTTTACCACTTAGCCAGGTCTTTTGCAAATCTGCCTCAGCCTTCACCTCCTGTAATCATTGAGTTTAGAGATCAGCCAGGATTAAAGCTTAGAATCTTCTCAGGTCTTTTCTGAACATGCTTTCAGTCTTGCATGTGGCTTTCTAAATTGCCCAGTATACACGGGTGCTTTTGTATGTCTTCATTTATCAAAGAAACTCTCTCCCCAGCTTTTCATCTTGGGATTTAAGTGGTCTGTTGTATGACTCAACCATAATCTTTTGCCCCAGGTGGCTGTGGAATTTTCATTTGCCTTGCAATGTTTCTGAGCAATGCCTACCACTTTTCCACACTACATGGGTTCTCAGGCAAAAGAGAGACAAGTGCTTTGTGTGAGTCCATTGGGTAGCTCCCAGACAGATTGGAACAGATAAACACAGTAACTTGCAAATAAGGTCTGCTCTGCTTCCTCCAGAACCAGGAACCAAGATTCCACACTGAAAACCTGGTTCTGCCATCTTCAAGACTGCTATCAAATCAGGGAAGGGAGTGGGGAAAAGGCAAGTAAAAACCACAAAGCTTTTGTACCATTTTAAAGTTGACTTAATTTTGATTCAGCACTTGCTTGGTTTCCATAAACCTTTGTCTGTTTTCCAGAGTTCTAACAAAGTTGATTCAAACAGTTTATGGCTTGTGTTTTTGATATTTCTGTGAAGGGATGGGTGTTTGGAGCTGCCTAATCTGCCATTTTGATGATGTTATTCTCTTGCCTTTTTTTTTTTTTTTAATCAGAGTTTTGTCATGCCATGATATTAAGTTTCGGTATAATTTTGGAACATCATAAAATTTATCAGCAGGAGATATGAGAATAACCTGGTTATAATACAGTCTCACATACTGCACAGACCCCCCATTTGTTATCTATAGAGACCAAAATTTGATTCAGAAAGAGGCTCAGAATATTGTGAAAACCTTTCCAGCAGTAGCAGCATTTATATATGATATATGAGAATAGCAGGTATATTTTGTTACTTATTATGGAAATGCACTGGATTATTCAAATACTGAGAGAATTTATTTTGAACTCTTCTCTTGGTCAACACTAGGAGTCAGCCTACTAATTCAGAACAGATTAATTTATGATCCAGCCTGTGAGGCTGGTCGAATGCAAACCAGGGAACAGTAGAAGAATGGTTAAGAGGCCAGCCACCTTTGGTCCATGATTGACTGGGTATGTGGGTGCTTGTGCAATCTCAGATCTTCTTACTGTCTGGTGGTGGAGTTTGAAAAGAATTAACATTCAGCACCTAATCCAGTGCTCTAAAAGTTTCTAGGCAGTGGCCAGAACTTTCTCTTCTGTGTTTCTCTTAAAGACATCTTTTACCTGGTGTTGTTGAGCCAGCCTCCCTGGCTGAGTGAGGTGGAAAAAAGAGGTAAGGAAGAAGAGAGAAGGGTGTGAGGGCACCTTTCTGATCCATATTTACTTGCCAAACAAGGTAAAGAAGACTACTAGGGTGATGGGTACATGTGAGTTCATTATGCTACTCTTTCTACTTCTACGAATGTTTGAAATGTTTATAATAAAAAATTAAAATAGAAAAAAAAAGTAGTTTCTTCACTATGTAACTTTAGGGTTTTGAGAAAAGGGATATCTCTTTCCTGAATATTTTCTACTTCTGGTCAATGTTTTTTTTTTCACAATTGGAAATAAGATTAGGAACGCATAGTGACACAATGACTAAAATTTACATTCAGAAGTAAACAACTTGAAGCAGATCCTTTTCCAGGAGGGAGAAGCAGGGCATCAGACACCTAAAGGGAGAAAATGAACCACAGAGTAAGGGACAAGGGAGAGGAGAAATTGGAAGCCTCAGAGACATATTTCATTGACTGCACAGTTTAGCCACCTCACTGTCTCAAAGGTGTTCTTTGGGAGCAACTCTTGCTTACTGAGATCCCCTCCCACACTTATCCTGTGCTTCAGAGACAAAGTCCCTCACTGGCTTTTGACCCCTGCTCTCTTAATAATATTAGACCATAAAGTTGCTTAGCACAGAGGAGTTGCCATGACAACAACATCCATATCTCTGTACGAGTGCCAGCACAGAGACCTGGGGGCTCCAGCACATGGCAAAAGGACAGCTTGCAAGGAACAATGGAGGGAGCCAACTGCAGATTCTTTTCATGCCTAATTACCCATGAGCACATGGCACAATGGCTTATTTAACTCTGCCTTGGCTCAGAATGGAGACAGGTTCTCATTCCAGTTGGAAAGGATTTCAGCCCTGGCCCTTGCCTCCATTTGAGGGAAGAGCAGGAGGAGAAGGAAAGAAAGTGAGTTACTGAAATGCACGGACCTTGTCTTCTTAATTATTTTGCATTTGGCCATGTTTCCTTGTCCCAGAAGCTAATTATTTCAAGTCAAGAGAATTGTTCCTCCTCAAGTTTAGCTATAAGCTAAACACTGACCACCACTAGCTAGGCAGTAGGGTATCTTTTTTTCCCCCCAGAACTGGCCTAGACAGCCAGAGGGTAGAATGGTTTATTAAATCCTAAGGACATATAAGATAAGCCTCCTGGCTTTCTTCTCACTGTTCCAGGAACCCTAGAATAGAAATTCAGGCTTACTCCATGGAATTTTGCAGACTATGGAGAAGCAGTCTTGCCAGGACCAAGCTGTAAGGTGAATCCAGGCAGGAAAAAGTCTAACAGAGAATGAAGCAAAGGAGATTCTCCACTCTGTGAAGCTAGCAAGCTAAAGGCTGTACCTCAAGTCTCAATCAAATAGTGAGCTCACAAATAACCAAAAGTATTCTTTAATCATCATAGATGGTGAGAGAGAGAGAGCATTGAGACTATTGGATAATAATAAAATAAGGGCGAGTGGTTTTCAGAGACTTATATTACTAGTTGTACTGAGTTCTCTGTCATAGAAGCCAAATGCATGGAGTAAGAAATATATGAAGAATATTATACTATTTTGTTTTTTTTTTCCATTACCAAGACTACACCCAAGTCAACCCAGATAAAAGACCACTGCTTAACCATATGTTTGAGTCCCTACTCCAGCTCTGACCCTTATCACTTTCCTTCCAGTGTAATTTAGTATTCGTCATCTGATTCCAATAATCTCAGGCCAGGGTCAAAGGCATTCCAGCTCTCCTTCATGGCTCAGCAAAATCCAATAGGTCCTGCCGTTGTTCTTCTGGTAAGGTATTTCTACTTTAGCACTGAATACACTGGAATATAAGATTTTGTAACCCATCATTCTAAGAGGGCCCAGAGCACACTTTCTTCAATAAGGCAAGAAGAAATGCATGGGTGAGTAGGCCACTGGCATCTTTGATAAGCTCACAGGTGGCTGTCCTCTGTAGGACAGGAATGACAGGAAATTTAGCCATGAACTTGAACTTCTTGCTATCAGTGGAGTTTCAAGTGGGGTCCAGAATAAGATAAGGTTCTCCTGAAGGTTCATGATCCAGTTAAAACTGCCTTGCCGCTTGGGCCTAGATCCAATGTATTGGAGAAGAATCAAGATTCAGTGTATAATTGCAAGCCCCAAAAGGAGAGTCACAACACAGACCCAGGATTCTGGAAGAAAACCATGCCTTTGCAGTAGAAAATTACTCTCTATTTGAAAAGAAGCTCATGCGTGAATGAACGACAATAAGATACCAAGTGAGTATGTGACTAGGACAGCCCATCATAAGTTTGGTGTCATCTGATCAATTGATT